>NC_092078.1:11030391-11382891 GCF_039877785.1 Chaetodon trifascialis
TGTTTGCAGAGACTTAAAGGAAGTCATTTGTTTTTAGTGCAAGAAGGCTTTGGAATGAACAAACGAAGTTGACCTTACTTATCCTTTTACTGCAGCTTCCCGGAAGCATCGGTGCTTATTGTTAGTCATGGTTTTGTATATCGCCAGGGAGTTCTGTTTGACAGCATGCACATAATTAATGTCAATGCACTCTGTTACCTGTGGAAGTTTTCACTGATGGAGATTTGCTTCCATTGTGAATCTGTCAAGTTATACGACTTACTCATACAGCTTCATTCATGGCACTGTGCATGTGCCCAGCCTCTCAGGAAAAGTACCCGATCCACACAGACAAACTTCCACTAAATTCCAAAAGGTGTTGCAGTTATCACCGGGTTTTATCTATGGTGCAAACACGCCTGTTTATACAAGCCGAGATAGGAGCTATTTAACCTGACAATTGCTTTATGGTTTCTTGACCAAACACATTTTATAGCCGTTTGCATAATTCCCGTCTTTCATCTGTTAGAATTTGAGACGAGCTGTGTGCTATTCAGCATGATGACTCACCAGCAAAGCACCCAACTGTGGGCTATATAATTATAAAAGCAAATGTGCTATTGTGCTAAAAAATCAGCTCGAAAGTACATGAAGTACTTAAATTTGTGTAACTGCAGGATGTATTTGTTTTATGCGTATCGACGCGTATGCTGCAGATACACAGCAGGAAGTCCGGGCCTGATAAAAACTCACTGAGTGCCTGATGGAGCCGTGGCTTAGGAAGGGAAGAGTCAACAAGACTCCAACTCATTGGACGATCTTCCATCCAAGATAATTAATGACAGTGCATTTTTAATTACCCCTGTGTGGCGGTAGGCACTACAGCTTTTGTTTATTAAGCCCCACTGATACCCATATTAACAAAGTTAGGTTAATGATAGAGGTATTTTACTTAATAGCATTTTTATTACTCCCGCCAAGAATGAAGCAATTAATTAACAATGGGCGAATTAAGTTCCTCTCCTGTAATGGCCTACCAACACAGGACATCATTACCAATAGTCAAAATAATTCATAAAGCCAGGAATCAGGTGGCAGGATGGCGGTGGGGAAAAAAATGAATATTCCCAAGCATACGTTTGATTTTTCATTTTAGAGCGGAATAAATTATGAATACGGTCTGTCAGCAGACATGTTGGTGGTACTGCATGCCGAGCGAGCCGCGGGATCAAAGATGGAGTGCGTTAAGTCACAGATTTGACATCGGTGTCTGGCGAAAGAAAGAGAGAAAGTTTCAGTGCGCAATACGAGCAGGTGAGTGTTATTGGAATAGATAGAGTGGTGAATTAAAGATACACAGATAAATGAGAGAACAACCAAAAGAGGAGAGATGGGAAAGCGAGGGACAGGACTGAATGTTCAAGAAATGACATCGAATAATGGACCTCAAAGACATATATGAAAGCGCATAATCTTTTAAGCTTGCATTTGAAGGTAATCTTCCATTAAAGAATACTAGCTATTTCTTTGTGGAGGAGAAATGCAAAGACAGCAGAACTGATGGGGACTACTGGTGTGACTTTGAATAGAGGAAAGACTGAAATGGCAAAAGGTGCAATTTCTCAGGCTCCGGACTTCGGTGGTAAATTCTTTCATTCTGGAAGAACTACTAAAACAGTGGCTGCTGAGAAATATAATCCCCCACCCCCAACCTCCCAATGCCCAACACACACACACAAACACACACACACCCTGAGCCCAAGTACACATGCAACAAAGAGGGAGAGATTAAAGCATTAATTCAGTGAGAGGGAATAGGATCCTGGCATAAATTTAGAGTGAATGTTTGGGGTTATCTTCTCTGCTGACTGCCGTTTCTACTCTCTGTACTCCATTGCACTCCACATGCAAATGTAAATCAGGGTCACACCCTGTATCCTGTAACATATCAGCCTGTAAACTCTTGTTTTGCTTTGATAAGCTCTGCATATGTGTGTGTGTGTGTGTGTGTGTGTGTGTGTGTGTGTGTGTGTGTGTGTGTGTGTGTGTGTGTGTGTGTGTGTGTGTGTGTGTTTGTGGTGACAACAGGTGCACTCCTGTGTGTGAAAGTGGAAAAATACCAAACCGTCCGTGTGCACAGTGCTCTTTCTGTATATGCGTGTGTATTTGTGTGGGTGGGTGTGTCGGTGAATGTGGGTATTTACATCTCAGACAGTGCATTTCAAGCTGCTCTGCTCGCCTTAAAAAAATGTACCAAACAGAGAGCCTTGTTTGTTTGCTTGTCATTGCTGGGTGGGATGCGCTTTACTAGGCACACCAGCTTTCTCCTGGCTTCACACTGGATACCAGCTGGCGGCCACTGGGGCGCCACAACGTATCGTGCCAGCGTCACAAACGAAGGGGAAAGTGTGCCTCATCATATAGAAAAGTAGTCTGGCAGCCTCCAGTCCTCATTAAAAATGCACTAACGCTGAACGCTCCCATTAATCTAAGCATGCTGTATTTAGCAAGGGTAGCCTTGTGTACAGTCTATAAAATGCAGCAATTAAAGCAGGTACTTTTGGCTTCATCAAGGCCCACCCGAGCGTAATGGGCCAGAAATGTGAAAAATTCCTCCATCAGCCAAAGCCTATGTGAGAACAGCCAGCATGAAGCCCATAGCACTAAGATAGATATGGAACTGGAAGATGGCATGATTTAATCTTCCTCCTGCCTGATAATGGAAAGAAAATCTGTTAATGTTCTATCTACAGTGTTGCAGATAATCATCTCTTAGGTATCAGTTCTTATTTCAAGACATCAGTCATCCTAATGTAGACTAGAAAATGAGGAAAAAGGAAGCCAAGCTAGAAACCAACATAATACTAATATGTGGGGGCAAATGCCACTGTGATAATACAACAGTATCAGTAACTCAACATGCATGACAAAAATGTATTGTATTTGTTGCATTATGTTGGTAACATACTTGTAGGTGCAGTACAAGGTGTGGAACATTCAATAGCGGAGTCTGTCATGACATCATTATGACTGCTGTATGAACCCCTTATAGCAGAGGGTTCAAGGAGTCAAGGAGAAGTGCTAAGATGCAAGCCATCGACGCATGCTTTCAGCTGCAACCCGAGTAGGTTACAACTTGGAGAGATCACATGTGCAGACTCTTTAAGACTTTGATGATCGCTCAAAGGGATGGACAGAATAGCTTACATCGTCCCATTCCTTAGCAACAATTTTTTTTCCCCCCTTATACTCAGATCTAAAGCTGGCACAGACATAAATGCTCAATGAGACCAAGACATTTTAGATTTTAAATGCACAGTGTGTAATTTCTGCCGCTAGGGGTCTCTCAATCAAAAGAATAAAAATATATACTGTATAAAACAATGGATGTAGTGTTTGTGACGTCACCCATAGGGTGGGTTGGGATTTGAACCATTGTGAAACCTATGTGACATAGGTTCTTCGATACTGCCATCTTGACAGTGATGAACTCCCAGCGATTCCAAAAATGGGCAAAGAAAAAAGTGGAAAAGTGGAGTGTTGGCGAAGCTGAGATGGGTTGAATGAAGCCTGGTTGCAGAGACCTAACTAACAGCTTGCTGTCAAACAAAGTGACTGTTTCCATAATGATGCGTAACTTTAAGCCTTAATATAGTGAGCTATATAATAATTCACCTCCTGTACTTTTGTCATGAACAAAGAAAATAGCTATAGAGACCAAAGCCATTTTTGTATCAGGCTGTCAACATGTTTATCATTGCTGTAAAGTCTGGCATTAAAACATGGGGGTCTATGGGGATTGACTCGCTTTTGAATCTAGCCTTAAGTGGCCATTGGAGAAACTGCAGGTTGGGCACTTGGGCGTTGGTACCATTTTTCAAAGGTTGCTAAACAAAAGACGTAGTTTGTTAAAATTGTGGAGTGGCACAGGATCATGGGAGTCTTCAGTGTCAAACAACTTCTGCTGCTCATAATCTATCTGACGTGATTCAGCTAGAATTGCTTGACTCAACCAACCAACAGACTGATCAAGAATCTGCCCCACTGTTGTGGTGTACATCAGGATGACTTCCTCAAGCTGAAAGATCAAACTGAAGTTGAAGAAGACCATTTGAAGCAGTATGATGCCATCACTGCTCTGGACAGGAACATTGTGATGAGTACAATCTGTGCATGGTTGGAGAAGCCAGTGAAGTTGGCGTTAATGACAATCTGGGTACTGAAATCGTCCCAAAGTCTGACCATAATGAGAAAGAGGAGACTCACATCCTCTTTGTGGAGGACTTCCTGCCTTACACCTACAGACCTTTGATGGACGTGCTGAACCAACGTTATTTCCATCCCATACAAAGAATGCAATAAGAGGAGGTGTTATAGGAACTACCCAGACAAGATAATGTATTTATTTACAATACATTAACCCATGTTCACTGACTTCCTTTAATACATCGACTTTAATACGGGAATGAAACACTTGAGTCTGCCAGCTCTTTACCTTTATTGCTTGATTTCAGTGGTAAAGGGTATCGTTTTTTGTCCACTCCATGCATTTCTTAAGAGGGCATTACTGAAGCTGTGGTCAGAGGGGGTAGGGCTGGATACTGGCAGAGCATTGCTGTAGCATGTGGTAATGGTCATCTCAGAATTAGCTATAAGCAATTATTGTTTCATGCGCATGCCAAGTCACAAAGGATAACGGCATTGGCCGCAGAGAGGCCACGCTCATAATGAAGGGATACATTGTCCACAAAGTAGCTTTACAGTCCAACGATGAGAGGGAACAGATGTATCGGGAAGACAGATCCCCAAAGTGAAATCACTCCAGAGGCTTTGGTCCATGCTGGAGCGCCTCCCATATAAACAGGTGTGAGTTACTGTGTCACTGTGTGTTCCTGTGAGTCATTTTGCGAGCAAGGCAGGCTCGGCTATGTAAAGCTGTCAACATTTCCATACCCTAATAATAATTACCCTCAATTTACCCTCTGCCCCGCAGGCAGCTGGAGTAAACAGGCCAAGGATATAACCACCTCCATGCTAAAATGTGATTTCTCATCAGGAGGTGGCCACATGGTATGGAAGATAAATCAGTTTCTATATGTATGAGGACTACTGTGCTGCCAAGTGTAAGATAAGAAGTCAACTCAGTAGTCCAGTGTTGTTTACGAGGTTCCTTTATATGGATTTTATTTATAGTGGATCACGACCTTGAATAAGATTAGCGAGTCAATAACACAAATTCACTAAGTTGCATTCACTGATAAGAGCACACTGCAGAATTGTTTCATAATAAATACTTCCCGTGGATAATGAGACTAGGACATGATTATGTTTAACAGTGAAACTGTTAAGTCTAGATACTATATGATGACTAATAGCAGTGCGATTTAAATGCCTGCTCCTGCTGCTGCCATGCACTAATTCAAAAATGATTAGTTAGTTCCCTTTCCTTCTTGAATAGAAATGTGTGCCATCAAATCTGGGAGCAGTGAGCGTGATACTGCTGTGGGATAATTGAAGTGGCCTCCGAGCATCAATGTTATAGAGCCTTGAGAAGATGCTGTTGATGTTCATACAGCCTCCCGAGGCCCCGGCTGAGGCATCAATGGACAGTTCATAGGTTTTTACCCACTTAAGATAGTTTTAGAGCTTACATAAAAACTGACAATTGAACTGCACACAGACCTTAAACATGAAACCTTTGCCGAGACATTTCAGAGCCTTTCAGTGTGTCTACTTCAATACTTCAACTGCTTTTGGATGTTTAATTTTCAGATTTAATGCTTTGTATTTGTGAGAAAGACACTTTTCAACCCTAACATTTCAGTTTCTCATGCTAAACTAATGAGACCTAACAGGATTTCATGTCTCGTGTTGGGTGCAGGCAAATGCAACAACACCGGGCCAAAGATACAGGAGGACTCACATAGAGCAGTTAGAAGTTTTCCAAAATAAATTGACCAGCACCTACTGTATAATAAGCCACAGCTTGTTACAAAGAGGGCAAAACTTAAATTCATCTCAGCAAGCTGTAACATCAGCCTGCCAGGGTTCACAATTTTGCACAAATGAGAAATTATTGTACACAATTCTGCTATGTTACAGGTTCTGGGTTTGGGAATTGAGGTCCGGAAGCATTTGTTGAGGTATGAAAAAGATAATACATTTGTCTATGTGTTTTTCACCGTTATGTTCTCCAACACTACATCTCCTTGGGGACTGCCAAGCTCAAACCACAACCGTTCCTCAACCATTTTCACATTCAGTTGGCCCAGACTGGGGCAAGGCAATTTGGCTCTCGGACCATCTATACAGTGCCTTGTCTGGGAATGGATTTAGTGATTCTGATCTTTTTTTTGTGCCTATGCTCTTTGTCTCCATTGTGAAGACTCAGGGAAAAAAGAGAGAGAGAGAGAGGGGGGAAAAAAAACAAGTTTGACCGAAGCCCAGTCAATTATCTCCCAGGTGTTTGACTGAAGTGATTGTAAGCGATCGCGGCGGTTCCCACGAGCCCTGGACTGAGACGGGCTGGAATTAGCCAGGAACAAAACCCAATTCAGCAGAAGTGAAGAAACAGCAGTTTTGAATAAAACCAGGCAGAGAATGCGAAAGAAAAGGCTCCCTGCAGAAGATAAAGTCGAATCTTGGCTCCTTTTTTCCTTCTTCCTCCATTTCCCCTGTCACACACAGCCTATCATATAGCCTAGTCTTTTAAACAAACTGTGGGGCTGGAATTGTGTCTGTGGTGCTTCCAATACCTTATTGTGTGGAGGTTAATTACTGGCAAGGCATGAGAAAATTACATTCTCAAAATAAAGTATTATGATTGGCCCTTCTGCTGGCTATTTTAAGTAATGCGTGGTCTTCATACAAGATAGCTGGGAAACCAGATTTTTAGACTTGTTCGATATCAAGTAACCTCGTTTCAAGTCCTCTATTAAAGCCACTATTCTGACTTGCAAATTACCTTTCTTTCCCAGGCCCCAAACACCATTTCCTCACGAAGATTAAGTTATAGCCTGTACTTGAGTGCACCCAGTGTTGTAATAACACAGGACACTTTTCTATTGATAGCAGTGAATTTCCCTGTGTCTTTTCATGTATCTCCCCAAGAGAATTCAGTCATGCTGAAGGGCAGCATTTCTGCACGGGGACGATATTGTGGAGATTGACATTTAGAAATCAAGGGGGAGGAAAGTGGTGGATTTCTCAAGCACAACCTGCGGTGGTGTAAGCTAATTTACGTAGGTCCAGCTTAAGCTAGCTGCTGCAAGAGACCAGGCACATTCCTCAAGTCAATTCTTAACCACTAAAGAATGGTTAACTGGGTGAGGACTTTAACTCAGCCTCAGTGAGGAGTCTTAGCAGGAGCCTGCTTAGGTTTGCATGAATCTCATGATGGGAGGCCCCAGTTCCCAAGCAATGATTGTGCATTTTCCTCCCTGCTGGAATCTTATTTACTCTCGCCTTCCACATGAGATGGCCACGTCAAGCATGGTTTGCGTCCGCTGCGCTTTCGCTTGGCTGCTTGTGCTGCACGCCAGCTCACACACATCAGAGCTAATAAATATGAAGCCTGGGGAAACTGGGTTCGCCTGACGCGGCAAGGCTGGAGGTATCTGCCGAACTGGCAACCCGGAGTCAAACAGCACATCACGTGGAAGTTAGCGCTGCTTTGGACTGAGATGAGCATGTAATCGCAAACTGGGAAAGGATTCCGGGGGCTATGAGGCATTGATCTTGCTCAGCATCACCCCAACAACCTCCCACGCCCCACCAGCAAATACTCACATTCACACAAAGCGCACACACCCACAGCCCTGCAGCCAGAATAATAGATAAGCACGTCTTTTTTGTTATGGCTCTATTTAGTTAGCACTATAGACTCGTTTTTCTTGCTTTGAAAGAACACCTTTTAATTCATTCATAATAATCCATCTCACTGCTCTCAGTTCACTGATCAAACATGGCTGTGTGTGTGTGTGGGGGGGGGGGCTCAACCAAATGTGGAAATGTGGAAAACCCCCTAAAACAGAGGGAACGAGGGTGATGAAAGGTCCATATGTCCCAGACAAACACCTTCACGGGATGAATGTGGTTTGAGAAGCTCCTGTGAAAAATGAATGCCTGGGCTAGGCGACACGTCGGCTTGTTGATGGAGTGTGACATCCTGCAAGGAATGAAGCTCCCTCTCTCCTAATGACCCTCTCACATGCAAACTAGTCTCCATCATCAAGCTCATTTGTACTGTCACCCCCTGCCCTTGGTTTTCACACATTATCTTAATGCCATGCCAACAGCAATGTGGATACATTTGAAATTTGTTGCAAAAAATGTGTTGCAAGATCTTTGCCCACATTGGCATCTCGGAATCATTTCCCAAAAGGTTGTTGCCCTGAGATGCCAAAACAGTCAAAAGGCATGGATACACATCAGCATCTGAAACTGCAACCATTCAACACTGGCACTTCCACATGCATCTGTTTGGGAGAGCATTTTTAAAAGAATTTGTTCTTCACATTCGGTGTTCTTATGGACAGGCTGAGTCAAGGAAAAGCAGTAAACTGCGACTCCTAATTAGAGATTCAGAGACAATATAAGCAGCCTTGTATTTCTCACTCACACTGGAATACATTCCACTTTATAAATCATGTAACACATACAGTATGTTGAGATTTTCTTTGTGTATACATGATGTGTATATGTTGTCACTGTTAATGATAATCAGTGATGCTTGTTTTTTGTGTTTTCAGGAACACGCTCGGTAATGAGCAGCTATTGCCACTGTGTCGAGCATGGCATCTGCCCATGATTACTTCATAACAGCGTTGCTAGTTCTCTGACATCGAGAACTGACAGCAACTCCCACATCCTCCACAAACAAGCAGGAGACGATCTGCTGAGACTTGTGAATCGACTACAAATGACAGAACAGCAGACTTTCCTTTGGTGCCTGTGCATGACCATGTCGATGGCAACAGTGTGAGCCGACACTATACGAACAGATCAGACGTGGTTCTTCCTTTAATGATGTTACAACTGTGCAGTTTCTGCAACTTCAATGCAACTGCAGCAAAAACTCGACTGATAAGGGCAGCAACGTGTTTCCGGTCACAACAGTAGGAATTTATCTCAGGATCTATGTTAGTACTTATGAAGCTATCAATAAAAATCAAAGTTTGCAGTTATTTTAATTATCATGGACACATGACAATTAGTTTTCCTCATGTTTGCCAGCTTAAAACTCACTGCTGTAATGGACGTTAAAGATTTAATACAGATGATAATGACAACACCACTAGCCTCAAAATCATACAATCATATTAATTTGCCACTGGCAAAACTAAACAACTTCAGCATGAACAGTGTAGGTTTTTGTTTACTTCACTAAAGCTGAGACAGACAATAAAATGATTGTCACTGTGATGACTTTCAGGGCTGTAAAATCCCATCTCACAGAAATATGAAATTTGACTTTGTTTTTGCATCTGATATGCCTTAATATTCATGAATGTGCTACTCAAACTGGACTTCCCAGAGCGTATTTCATCTTCTTGCCAATACCTGTAGAAATACCCTCCTGCCAACACAACCCATTCTGGTCTTAATGGCGACGGATAATCCATGCTGTCATAAATGTGTACCTCCTCGCTTCCTGAGCAGTGGAGAAATATTCATACATTTGTCAACTTTTTTAAATTGAATTACAGTTGTGAGGTGATATGATGGAACACAGCAAACATTAATATTAGAAAGGCCTGTGCATTATCATTTGAATTAACAGAGTGAGTCAGATGGTGCTCGAAGTATGCAGAGAAATATCAAATTCAGTAACAGTGGCCTGCAGCTGAAAATGAAATTCTTACAGAGATTGTTTTATTTCTTGCTGTCTGGTCTATCCACCTCTATCATGGCAAACACCTTCACAAAGGCGTTACCAAAAACAGACAATATTGACACCTCCTCTACCGCAACAAATGGACAGACTGATCGAACCCAAATGAATTTGGAATTGCTGCAGCCGCGTCAGGATTCGTCTCTGAAAATGTTGCCCAGTTACACGGGGCGAGTGTGCACAGGAGACAAAAAGAGATAAAAACAGAACCATTAAATAGAAACTGTCTGTACTTTAATACACAGTGGAAGAAACAGAGGGTGCGGCGTGTCAGCAAACAAGATAGATTGACAAAGTCGTCGCTGGCTGAAGCTCAGGGCTTTCACAGCTATACCCAAAACCTGTTTGTAACATCTTATTTCCAGCATGTACCCAGGGGCCACTTCCATGTGTCTTAGAAGACTGTGCTTTGCAGCCACACTAGCGTGAACCCCCTGATGGCTGGCAGAGCCCTCTGATCTGGCTGCTCACACTCTAGTCCACACTCTGGGGATCAAGGATAAAGGACCCTTTTCTCTACTCAGCCTTGCTTTATTCCCTCCTCTCTTCCCTTCCCAGCATCACCCCAACCACGTATGTTTTAACAACTGCCTGCCTCCATCACTCATTTTTAACTCCTTCCTTTACTGCTCCTCCTCCCGCACTTCCTCCCCCTTTCCTCTCTTCTTCTTCTTTTCCTCTCTGCCACACTAGCCGTTCACTGCAGCCAAGGCTTTTGTGTGCAGAGTGGCTCTTTATTGAGTGTCACGCTGGCCGATAATCGCTGTTTAGCGGTTATCGCCCCTCCACACTATGCCCATTAATTAGGCTTAATAGTCGAAGAAGCAACTTTTAAGGATGCACTTGTACAGCAATAAGGCCACGGTTATGAGCTGCCACTTGTTTGCATGTGACTTCTGAGTGTGTTCTTATTAATGCTTGCGTGCACGCCATTTGTGCATTTGTCGGCTAATCAGGGGGCAGCCAATTGTAACTGACATGTCCGTGGTTTATCTAGTCGATGATGTGGCGGGTGAACAATGGCGCCAGAAACAATGAACGGGGGAGCGGTGTCAACCGAGATTACAAACGTCTCCGGGAGCGGCGAGAGCCCTCTGGGATGTCAGATCACCATATTGTAGGGCTAATGAGATGGCGACACACTGTACACAAAGGTGTTGTAAAATCCTTTCTCTGCGATGGCTCAGTCCGCTCGCTGTGACATTTCAGCAGGGGTCATATTGAGGTGACACACAAAGACAAGGTCTTCCGAGTTAACCCTGCCTCCTAAAGAATAAGCCAGGATCCTCTTTTGAAGCACATGCTACAGATATTTCAGCATTCCTCAGCCATTAAAATAGAATTGTCAAGTTTACTGACAAAATACGTCTGTTTTGTTGCTGTTCCTAGTCGAGGCGTAAACATGTCAGTTTCTCAACATGCATGAGTAATGTGTTCTTTTAAATTCCCATGCCCATTAAAAGTCACAGGCTCATTTTCTATGAGAAATCCCAGTGAAATAAACTCCAAATATTTGTGCACGGCATCAAAAGGGGCTTACATCGCAGACAGCACGTCCTCAAACAAATATTGGCGAAAATGTTGGGGAGGGATTTTGTTAATTGATGCTGTCCTCTTCCCCTTTTAATCACATAAGCCCTGGATGAATCTTAGTTTAATTCGCTGATAGAATGCCTTTTTTTTCAGCCATCCTCCAGCTCGTGCTGAAAGCTGAAGGGATCAGGTCTAATCCAAACGTCCCCCCTCCCCAGTCCCTCCCCAACGTCCCACGGCTGGTCAAGTCTGGGCTGCTCGTGGGGGGAACAGGAAAAACTGGCAGGCGGAGGTGGGGGACTGTTTGTCGGACCTGGTTATTCCGCTCCGTGGATCCCATCAGGCGAGTCGTGACACGTCTCGTCCGAGGCCACGTCCCACCTGAGCGCCGTGCAGGGGGTTGGACTCTGCGAAGGGGAAGAGCGTGTAGAACTGTCTCATCTGGTCACATTCAGTTTGCATCCCCTGAGTAGCTTGTTATATGAAGTCTGACTGTGCCAAAGCCTTCTTTTTAAAGTGGTCAGCCTACCCCTGCAATATTTTATCAAATATTCTTTTTGTTTGCTTCGACTGTTAAATTAAAATGGTTCAAACCAAGATAAGCTTATCACACCAAAGGCTTACAGCTGCAGCTCAATTTCCCATATTCCTCTTTTTTCCACATTTTCTCATTTTCATTCAACATTTTTTTTTGTTCTTAACTCTCCTTTTAATAAACTGTGTACTTCTCCATTTAGAAACATCCAACCTCTATACAGCCTAGAATATGAATATGTCAACTTAAGCAGAACCTTTATGGCAGCTAATATCTCATCTGAACCATTTCTGGGAGTCCTCCAAGCTCCGCTGGAGTTGTGTCTGTGATTCAAGCGGGGAAGCCGCATGGGTTGGCTGTTCCATGATTAGCTTTAAGGGCAGTAGGTGGTGGAAATGTCCACCTCTGCAACCCCCACCTCCCCCAGCCCTGTGAGGCGTGAGAGCACTTTGAACACACCGACCCTGCTGACAACGGTGACTCAAGACCCCCAAGTGAAAAAAGGAAATCCGCTGCACTGAAAAGCTCATCTACTTGGCATAACGACTTGCTGGGCACCAGTTGACGAGGTTTGTTGTTGCGCAGGTAAGGTAAGGAGCGTGATGAATGTAAACATGAGAACAGTGGGTGAAGCAGCAACACACTAAAGAGAGAAAGGGAGTGAAGACAACTATATGGTGTGACATTTTATGCATGTGAATGTGACAGAAATCGCACAGATTTGCATTGTTTTACATCATCTCTGACAAACATGCAGCACATGTGTACCAGCAGGCATGCCTGACAGTGTACATGTACCTATCTCTGTCAGACATTTGCGTGCATGCGTGTGCCTGTGTGTCAGCACGTGTGCTCATATTTATGTCTCTGTTTGTATTTATATTCACTTGTGTCACTGTGACATCCGGACCGTAGCTCGAGTGCAGCTGATTACAACCGGTGCTAAACCTCTATCCTGCCTCAGCCACCAGCACAAGCCCGGTTGTCCCTCCTGTTTCACATTCTCTGACCCCTGCAGTTTGACCTCTCCACTCTCAGTACAGCTGTCTGCCTCATAAACTATATTCCACAGCGTTGCTGCTGCTGCTGTTGTTGTTGTTGTTGTTGTTGTTGTTGTTGTTGTTGTTGTTTTTGTTGTTGTGGATTGAGCTTTTGTTTAACCTTCTGGGGATGTGACTTTTGTGATTCACTCCAAAATGCATCGTCTAATGAACACCAATGGTTAGTCAGCAAAATGGTGCCTTCAAAGACCAATAAAATATCACTATAAAAAGGAATACAAGTTCTAGTGTGATAAAATACTGATTAAATGCATTCACTATTTCTAAATAACAGCACAAGGCTTTTGAATTATCTGTTTTCGAAGTGTTTGAGTGCAATCTTGTTTTTTGTTTCCTTGCAGATATATTTTTTCGAGATTTTTTTAGTGTTTGAGATTAAACCCAGGATAATATGACAGCTCCAGTTGTAGAGAAACATTGAAGGAAGTCATTTCCCCACAAGACTGCTCTAACTGAATACAAAACAAAGGACCTCAGAAGCCACTTCAGACTACACCCACTACATTTAAAATAAAAAAAAATAAATAAAAAATAAAAAAAATCTCCATTTTGGCCTTTATAAAGAAGACAAGATCCTCTTGCTGCTCATCCTCAAAAAGTAAGCACTCGGTTAGCTTAGCTGAGCACAGAGACTGGAAACAGGGGGAAACAACTAGTCTGGCACGGTCAGGGGTATTAAAGGTAAGGAAATCTGCATACTAGAATATCTCATTTGTTTAATTTGCATAGGAATCAAAGTGTTAAAAAAAAGGTTACGCATGGGGCAGTTTCTTTGCGGGGTGCAGTGGCTTCCTGTCACCTCAGCTCCAGCGCCAGTCTATGACGCACAGTTGAGAGTGTGTGCTCATTTGTATGTGCATGTGTTAGTCGTGAGCTGTAAAGGAAGTAGTGGTGGGTGCCAGTGTGGCAGGTCAACATTGCAACCTGGCCACAGGAGCGTGTCTCTCACGTGCTGTGTTTGACTCTATGTGCACATCATTTAGCGACATGCGCCCGTGTCAGGAAGCAGGTTAGCATTCTGTGACTTTGATACTGCTATCGCAAAGTCCATATCCGTTTGCCCGCATGACTCCACACACAAAGCGGGGCAAGCATGTGAGAGTGTGTGTGTTCCATATTTAAAGGATATGTCTGAGTTTGTGTGTGTGTGCGTGTGTGAATGTGTTAGAATAGAAAGGGTTCAAGTTGACAAACTGCAGACGCCAACACTACGGGAGAGAGTGCAATGGGGGGGGGGGCCTGAGCAGAAAGGGTGGAGGAGAGGAAGAAGTGGGGGGCGGAGGGGAGGGGAGGGGTCTAAATCTGTGAGAAAACGTCTAATCCCTGGATTGCTGAAGCTTCGGAAATCCTGGAAATAGATTAGGAGCTTCGCTGGCCCAGCCGCCTTTAATAAGAAGGCCCGTTTGGCTCCAAAGTCATGGCACAGCACTTGCATAATGTGCAGAGCCGCCACTTCTTGTAATTATCGTTTCCTCTATTTGGAAAATGATTCAATAAACACTGATCCACGGTGGCCCGTGCATACTGACAAGCTGCGGATGGAACACGCAGAAGCCCTGGTACATGTGCAACACCCGCTCCAGTCCGGCCACTAATCCAAATACAGGAGGAGGATGAGGGGTGCGCTAATCGAATGAAGACTGACCGTATCGACGGGAGAATCTTTGTGCAGTTTCTCTCAAGCCGGACGGCCACTGAGCCGAGGAGGCTCCCGATACATTTAGAAAGGTCCGCCATCAGATAAGAGAAAGTTGCAACGCTGTTCCAGACTTTATCTGCTTTCACACATCAGCAAACTTTGGTCCTTTTTTCTTTCCCCTTTTGGCATACTCTGCCACCAACGTAGTCTCTGATATCTTTTTTTGTAATGAGCAAGTTCTGAAGGATGGAGGGGGGGTGTTGGGGGATAAGTCATCTTCATCTATTTGCTCGCAATTGGATTGCATTTGCCCTCTCCACTGGCTCTGGTCTGTGAGACCATATATTTCTCTTTCTCAGCAGGGAAGTTGACACACTTGCAGCGGCAAGTGTGTTGCAATGACTTGATCTGGGTTTTCAAAACACAAGACGCAAATTCCCTCATTATGAAAAGTGAAGTGTGAACACATACAAAAGAGATATCATCATGCGGTCGCGTTTTCTAAAACGGCACCAGCTATTGCGTCTCACAGTGTCCAGATTTCTCAATTCAACAAAACTCTGACAGCCAATGAACTTAATAAGTGCATTTGAAATAGAATGTGAGCCAAGCACAAATGCCATTCTCCACCAGCCTTCAAAGGGTAGTGGGCCAGTAAATAACTTCACCTTCCTGTCATGTTTGACAGAAGGTGAGTGACTGCGTTTGACTTGAATATCCAGAAGGTCAGAAATTAAAAAAAAAAAGCTATAGAAAAAATATATCATATTGTAACTGTGTACAGTTGAAGTAACAATTCCAAAGCTGCTTTTGCAAATCAGCCATGTAACTGCAACACCAACAGCAATTCCTATGAATAGTGTTAGCATTTCAAAATGACCCTATTACCAGACACTAGGTCCTCAGACGCTTGTCAGCCGAAAGCTTGCTATCACTTGCAATTCATTCTCATCTATTGACACATCTGAAGCTCCAGTGGACAAGGCTCCACTGCCATAATGGATGTGTCAAAATGACAAATATTAGCTCTCCTCTCCCTCAATCAATTAAGAAAACTAGTCAATGAGGGACTATCGATGACAGGATCCATGATCCAGGGTCCTTTAAAGAAGTAAGAGATTTCACTCCAGTATAAATAACTGCCTCCCTTCTGTTTTGCTCTCCTGGCTTTGTGCTGTCTCTCTCTTTTTGCCAAAATGAGGGTAATGTGCTATGAAAGGTATCCCAGATTTCACACCTTCTGGGGCCCTGAGAGATGGAGCGACCAGCTGTCCATATCACAGCACCCGTGTTCCTGGCTACCCCCGGCCAGAGAGAGCCACAGGCAGCCAGAGAGGGGGATATGGAGTGAGAGAGAGAGAGAAGGAGGGAGAGGTAGAGCTGGGGGGAGCCAAAAAAGGAGAGAATGAAAAGAGCTAACCAACTAGATTTTGCCTGGCAGAACAAAACCTCTTCGAAAGTATGTGGATATTTGCAGCACTTACATGTATGTGCACACAAGATTTATAGTCAAGTCACCTCATTGAGTCATGAAAAGTCAGACTCGCTTGCTTGCTCTCTCGCTCACACATACACACTCGCACACTTGAGAGGCCGGGGTGAGCCAGGATTGCAAAATGCCAGAAAAACAGTGACCTAAGCATCCTGGAAATAGCGTTAAATCTGGCAATATCATGGATCATAACAACTCAGGTCCAGCTTGCAACCACTCTGTGACTTTGCCTTCACTCAAAAAACTGTCCAAAATAAGATGTCCTTTCACTTTCTCTGTGAAACTGCACATAAAGCTCTCCCCCACCTGCACACAAACACCAATCTTAAATGCAGGTGCCATAATACTAGTGTGGTGTACTGCTCTAGGGCCCAATTTTCCATAGACTTACTCTATATTGCCATCTGAGAGACCTGGATCAAAATGGTATGGTTTCAGCGGGGAAGTTGGAATATTATTCTAGAAATAATCGTGGCGGTTTGGTTTCAGCCAGCTATTGTATTCAGGTCACAGTGTTGGTACATTTATGCCTTTAAATATCACACATCTGCAGAAACCTTCCATGTGTATACTTTCCATATCTAAAATGCCAATGACAAGATAGGAAAGACAATGAGGTAATTAGCATGTGGTTACCCAAAAAAGGTTGCTAACCAAAGTGCTATTTCAATTTAGATGCTGCGTGCTGGAGCATGATGTCCCATCACATACTTCAAGATTACTGGGGAATTTGTGTGTAACTTGAATCTGTTTTCAATAATATACCTAAAAAAAATGTGTTCATTCATACTGTGAAGATATTTGTATCTCAACTTGCAATGCAATATATCAATTCCTATGTGCAATATAGGAAATTATTCACTATCATTATTCCAGTCAGGAGTACTATCATTCAATGTGAAATGTCAGTACTGATGGTTCATATTCATATCAATGTGCAATATCAGTATTGTTTACTCATATTTCATTACTCCTTGTTTATATTGTTGGTCAATATTTAATATTTAATGTCCTTTTACTGATGCCCTCTATGTTTGCTATCCACTTTTGCTGCTGTAATACCTGAAATTTCCCCACTGTGGGACTAATAAAGGTATATCTTATCTTATCTTAAATGCATCCAACTCTGAGCAAATACTGTCTCACTTGGAATCAAATACTCTATCAATGAGTTTGAAAGTCAAACAAGGTTTCGATCAATCATCTGTTTATCGCCATGTGGAATAGTTCAACATTCAGAGAAATGTGCTTCCTTGTCGTGAGTTCAATGAGTCGATCAACACCACTGTTGCGTCTGTATGCTAAATGTGAGCTACCACAGCGGTCAGCTAGCTTAGCTTAGCACAAAGACTGAAAAGTTGGGGGAAACAGCTAGCTTGGCTCTGTCAAAGGTAATTTAATCTGCCAACCAGCACCTTTAAAGATCACTGATTAACTTCTTCTATCTTTGTTTAATTGTGTAATTACCACATCATGTGTTAATTACTTTGCTTTAGAGCGGAGACAGGTTGATTCTGAAACATCTGGACAGAGCCAAGCTAGCTGTTTCCCCTGCTTCCAGTCTTTGTGCTATGCTAAGCTAAGCTAACTGGCTCCAGCTTTACCATAAAAACATGAGAGCGGTATCTTCTCATCCATCCGATCTAAAGATGCGTATTTCCATAAATGTCAAACTATTCTTTTAAAACTTCAATACCTCCTTTTTTGTGCTGTGTCCGTTGTTGGCTGGAATACTGTTGACCATCAAGCTCGATAGGAACAGAATTCAAAGGGACAATCAAATGCACCAACTAGAACACAAATCAGCGGTGGTCCATCAAGCCAACCCAGAATATTTACATCATATTTTCCACTGATTAAAGCTATTTTGATCACCATAGGCTGCTGTAAAACATAGTATGCACACTTACAGCCTCACATAATGTTATACATTCACAGAGAGAACAAACAACACATGCCAAGGGTAACTTGATAACCAATTTGTGGAATTATTTCTTATGATTTCAAAATAAGAGTAAGAGCCAAGTCCCCCAACCCGAGCCTGTGATGCCTGTGCTGAACACTCGAAGCTTCTTCTGAGCATAAATAATCCCACGTAACTTTTCATAGGGCAGGTTTCAGAGATGGTTTGTCGTTCAAATGGACGCTGAGGTCACTGGTGGTAGTAGACCTAAAAGTTTTCACCTGGAGGGAGCAGGGCCATTTATTGATTGAGGAGTGTTCATTGGACTATATCAGTGAATGATTGACTGCATGCTAATCCCGCCCATGAGTGTGGTTCAGTAGCTTCATTTTACCCCTCACTGCTTTCTGGTGGTGATCATTTATGCTTCATTTCTGACAACACATTTTCTATGTGAGAAAATGAGAAAAAGAGGGAGAAAAACCTATTTGCTGCACTTTAAATCATGAGGATTAAGTGTGTAAGTGAGTGAGAGAGTAAGAGAGAGAGAGAGAGAGAGAGAGAGAGAGAGAGAGAGAGAGAGAGAGAGAGCACAATGCTATTCCAATCACAAGTGCCAGAAATACTGAGCAAATAAGCTACAGCAATTTATTCCAAAACAACACAAATCTTGTCCTTTTTGTTCAAATGAACGTTGTGGTTTTCAGGCTCGTGAAAACGAAGACTATAGAACAAACACAGTTCGAAGACAAGGAAGCAATGCCAACATCCCTAATTATATGCTATTCATGTTCTCTCTCATCACTTTGCAAGAAAACGAGAGCTGATGTAGCCGTTTTGCGACGAGCTAATTGTGTGAGCAACAGCGTGCGCTGCCAACTCATGAGTAACTCTCGGAGGCTATTGCTGTGTGTCGGAAAATAAAATAAAACTCAGCACAAGGTTAGAGAGGCCTGGACACTGTGCATTAGTGCGACTGTAGCTCTTTAGCAGCTGCTCTGTAGCACTTCACCGCATAGGGTGCCTGTTTGTTTCACTCATCTGGGGTACTTCCTTTTAAAGGCCAGCAGCGACCTGCCATCCATATTTGCACTGATTGTCGTGGCTATTTTGATTCGGTGGCTGCTGAGGCACGGACAGCCTACTGTTCATTCCCGTCACACACTCACACTGAGCCTGACAGAGGAGGAAGCCATTTTGAAGGAGTGGTCGGTCTCAGTGGCATGAAAAGTGTGGTGACTTAACTCAAACTCAATAACAGTAAAAAGACCATTTCTGTAATATTTCTTTTCTTGTCTGTCCTTGTTGTCGTCTAAGAATTTGTCCCATCAAAGTCCTTTGCCTGAGGTGAAGTTGGTCATGCACACACAGTCAGTGTGATCCTCAGGTTCTCTCACTACCCTTGCAGTGTGACAGGGCACCGGGTCCCGGATCCCAACCCAAGACTGCCAGAGTCTTTAAGTGGCTTTGAGATGGGAGAAGTGATAGAGGCTAAGCCCGTAATAGCCATTTCTTTGTAATCTTTCCTATGAAAGGCTAAACTATGGGGGTATTGATTTGTTTGAAGAAGGAGAAAAAAATGGAGGAGCGGGTGAGAAAAGTACTCCATCAGGACGGGGCATCTTGAAATGTGACAGAGCTGTTCAGCGGCCGTGGAGATAAGCCCAGATTGAGCCCATTTTATCCGATAAACGCTGCACAGTTTGCTCAGAGAGAGCAAAACAAAGACAAACTCATCAAATCCAAGTTGACAAGACTCACAAACAGTGGTGCTCTTTCTGTGCTCTCCGTGCTTCGGTCTCAACCCAGTCTGCACTCCAACATGGTGGCGGTCACATCAGTGGCTTTTTTTTTTTTTTGTCCCGACTGCGTTGGCTTCAACCTTTAGTCAGGCGCTCCGGGTTAACAGCGCATCCATTGTCACAGAAACTGCACACGAGCCCTGTGAGGAGGCCGGGAAGGGAATGTGCTCGTGGCGTGTGTGCTGGGATGGCTTCGGTATCACAGGTCTGTTTGTACTGGTGTTATTTAGATGACTGCTTTTCAAATGACGCTAAGGAATGCTTCATGCTATATCTCACTGCACACGCCAGCACACATCTCCCCATAGATACAGCCCTGAAGGATATGGTAATTGAGCTATTATTAGATGTGGCAGGGATAGCATTGTTCTCTTTGTAGTCTCAAAGAATACATATTCTTCTGTTTGATGTATTATGGGGATGTACAGTATACCCTCCTGCTTGGGCATGGAGAATGATTTAAGAACCTACACAGTGTAATCCTATTATATATGGTTTATATGCTTGAACTTTTAAGGGCAGAATTTCACATCAGCATCACACCGATAATTCTGCGACGCCAAGGAGAAGCAAGCGGCTGCTGCCAGAATCTGGGACTGTTTTCTGAGCGCAGGAGAGACATTTCCTTGCAATGTTGGTTCATCTGTCGCCTGAGGGAGGGCAGGTGGTCTCAGCCTTATTTCTGGGCTCTGTGCTGATGTTCACTTCACCTGGTCCCCCACCCCCCCCGTCCCACCCACCCTCCCTCTGCTCCGCTTCCTGAAAAAACACAGCAGCTCTGATCTGTTCTGGCCAAAACACACACTTATCATCCTGCCTCGGCCATAATTAAGACAGCTATTCTTTACACCAGCCCTGCTGTGTTCCAGGGACCTGACAAAAGGTTTGTTTATGTGTGTCTCGCAATAAAAAGAGTTAACTCTATTTGTGTAAATTAGCCTGTTTATTAATTGCTCATGAGCTGAACGACAAGCAGAGCAAAGCTGTTTTCTTCAACAGCAGTGAAGGCAACAATTCTCACCTCAAACACACACAAACATGTTTGTTTCCATCACTTTCTGGCAGACTTTTTTTTTTTTTTATTGGTGAAATTTAGTGACAACAGACAAGGTGACATAAGTAAGGGGACAATGGGGGACAAATAAATTGCACCAAATGAACGTAAGGTACAGACGATGGACATACAATGCAAACCACAACAGACAACAACATAGAGTTGCATTGGTGTGTATATAGGGGTGTGTGTGTGTGTGTGTGTGTGTGTGTGTGTGTGTGTGTGTGTGTGTGTGTGTGTGTGTGTGTGTGTGTGTGCGTGTGTGTGTGTGTGCGTGTGCGTGTGCTTCATGAAAAGACAGAGGGTATGGTATTATTGCATCCAATATTGTATAGCTAATATAATGAAAATAGATGAATAAATAAAGTATAAAGAATAAATACTTTCTTGCAGACTTATCTTTACCCTAACCTTAACCCTACCCAAACTCTTAGCCAAGCCTTAAACCAAGTCTTCACCCTTAAATTTAATGATTTTTATCACCGGGTCCGGCCTTTTGGTCCCCACAAAGTTGTTGGACCCCACACCGTGAGTGGGCCTCTGGTGTTGGGACCTCACACATGTAGAAAGGCACTCACACTCCGACCCTTAAATGTCATTTGTACCTCTCCCTTGCCTTTCCTCTCCTGTCTTTTCCAACAGTCATTAACCCTCATGTTGAGTTTATCTTCCACACACAAGGTTCTTGACCCCTTGACCACCAGAGGTTACTCATTACCGCGTGTGTGTGTGTGTGTGTGTGTGTGTGTGTCTGCGTGTGTTTGTGGCACTGTCAGGAAATGATTGTGTTCCTACCAGCCAGCAGACTGAGACTAGGCCAGTCAATAGGCTCCAATGAAAGCCATTGAGTGGACCGAGAAAGGAATTAGCAATTAGCCATTTATCATTTACAGTGTGTTTGCCCATAGTGTGCAACCATGCAATGTTAAAATTACATTAGCTCCAGCTAAAAAGAAAATTAGTGACAAACTTAAAAAAATAAAATGCATATAAATGAAGCTTATTTGGAGGAGTTTGTAGCAGTTTGAGGCACTGCAGGACATAAAAGAGCTTAAATATTCATAAACCCAGAATAGGTGTTACTATTTATTTTTAATAATCCCAAGACGTTTCTCCACAGTCCAATCAAATCCAACAGACAAAAATACGAGAGATGGGGGGAAAAAAAAAAAAATCTCTAAGTAGAGCGTGAACTAGAAGTTTGGGAGTTGCTCATTTATGCACAGTCATGTGTGCGAGTGAGCGCATGGCCAGGGGTTGAGCATCCCTGTGGTAAAAGTCCACAGTGGCCTTAGTCCATTTGAATTATTGGCTAACAGGCTGTTTGGCCAGAAGAACTAACCTCCCACAGACGTCACTGGTCCCAGGCTTATGCAAACAGTATAGTGGAGTGATGAACACACATACGTACAGTGCACTCATACATGGAGGTGGAGTAATACTAGCCAATTACACAATCACACAGCACTGGACGTGAGAGGGAAGAAAATCATTCACACTCGTCCCTCCCCCGCCTACTCTCTCACTTATCTCTCTCTCTCACTTCACGCACACATCAGAAATTTCATCTTGCACAAACCTTCACACACACACACACACAGACGCACTGCGAGGAGGACAGAGAAATCAATACTGATCATAAGGCCAGCTGTTTTGGACCTATCACTCCATTGTGATGCCGAATGTGAGGTGATTCATGACAGGCCACGCTCTCCCACTCCCACGCCTCACAGAACGACTGATGGATTCCTCTTTCTTCTCCCAATCCCTCCTTTCCTCTCTCCCTCCCTGTCCTCCATCCTCTCTCTCTCTCTCCTCCTCTTGCAGGGTCCGAGGTGATGAGAATGACACTGCACAGAAGGGGTCTTTATGCAAATGAGATCAGTGATCCCCGCCACCTCCCCCTTCCTCGCCACGCATCCCCCCTCGCTCATTTGCAAATCCATGCGTTATGGATAGTAGGGACCAACTGCGAAACCTGACCAGAGCTGGTGGGCTGGAAAGAGGTGCTTAATGCAGACTGAGTGAAGACACTGCGAGAGAGAATGGATGATTTTTTTTTTTTTTTTTTAATCTGGCTGAAGAGTTTACATCAAAATCAGCAATAAGCCACAACAGCCCTAAAATAAATTTCATGCGTGGCCTCTTGTGGCTTACAGCTTCCATAAACCAAAAGTAACAAAGGTAATGCGGTGTAATATAATAAGAACATAATCTTTTATTTTTGATCTGTAATATTTGTGTGAGCTATTATTATCCCGCAGAGCAATACAGTTATAGTAGTGGCATAAGAGACGGTTTCTGGGCTGTGCATTAATATTTAAATCAACTATTATGTGGTCAAAGGTGTGCGTTTATTGGACATTTTACAACAGCTTCAAACGTGACCAGCCAATCAGATTAGACTGGCACGACAGGCTCAAGAAAAGGCGCATTTTCTTTCCGCTCCTGGATGCAACTTGAGCTCTTTGCCCGGTTGTGTTTTGTTATTTGTGTTAGAATGTCAATGTGCCTATGCCTTGTTACCCATACAAAGCAGCTGCTCTGTAACATAAATACAGGCCTTGAGGTATGCTTATGAAAATGTCATGATATGGCGAAAATATCAGTTATGGAAGAAAAGAAGAAAGCAATACTCCTGTCATAACACCAGCATGGCAGATGCACACACACACACACACACACACACACGCACAAACTAAATCACCTGGAAATGGCCCATAGTTTTCTTAGCACCGCGGCGTGACACACAAACACGTGTGTACACGCATGCAGACGCACACACAGAGAAATGCAGGCTTTTTGTTCAAATGTGCAGCACACACAGACACACACACACACATGCACGAACACACTCTACTTTTGACATTTGGGGATTGTTTGTTTTGGTTGACTTCAGGCGGCAACCCCACCTGTGGCGATGACTCTGTTTTGGGTCCTGACTTGTCACACTGTGTGAGAGGCGTCAGGAGAAATGCCCGAGGCGAAAACTGGCCCTGTTTAGCCCCGCAGTATGCCCGTTTGTAATTGGCCAAAACACCAGGCGGCCTGTGGCCATTTGTCAGTTTGAATAATTGATACAGGGAATGGTCACACTCGCAAACACGCTGGCACTTTAGCTCACATTCACATGCAGGCTTTTTCTAAAGCTCTACGCACTCAATTTTCATGTGCGATTCCACGTGATGTTATGAATTATGTATTCAATTTCATTCAGATTAACATCTAAAAACACAGACCCATGTACCATTAGTCCAACTAATCAATTATGAGACGTATAGAAATGAGTGAAGATACAAGTAAATGGAGATTAAACTGGGGAGATAGCCAGTCAAATTAACTGCTGCTTGTTAGGGAGGAGAAGATGAGATTCTTGTCTGCCGTTTTCTTGTTAATACAGGCTTCGTTAATGACATGCTCACTTTTCATATTGTCACTCTTTGAATATCACGGGCCAAAAGCAAAAAAAAAACAACTTTTCTATTTAGCAAAGGATGATCAGCCAGTCAAAACTGTCAAAATGTTGAAATCAGTCAAAACTCGTTTTTTTCCCCCCACAAGCCTTCATTTGCTTGACATGCCCTTTTCATGCCGCACAGTCGAGAGAAGGGATAGTTTTGATGAGTGCCTTTTGTTTCATTCACTTTTTCTCCATTTCTTTTTTCTCATGTCCTAATTAACTCCCTTTTGTCTCACCATGTTTTCCAAATGAGTGCTGTGATTCTCTATCTTGGTGTTATTTTTGTCGCTAATAAATGAAGGTTGAGCATGCATTGCCTTGTAATTAGTTGGAGGAACAATGCAAGACTGCAGTATTCTTGGCCTTGGTTTGTTTTGGTGTGATTCAGAGAGTGAGAGACACACACACACACACGCACACACACACACACACACACACACACACACACAGAAAGATACAGAGAAACAGAGAGGAAGCACAGCCAGAACCCCACGACTCCCTGTTGAGAGAACATAAGCTGCGTTGCAGGACTGCAAAATATGCTGCCTGGCTTCTAATGCCAGATTAGCGATGGCAAACCATTGTATTGTGAGCCATGGCATCAGCATGAGATCAGTGCGCATGTATACAGCCTAATGAATCTGTCACCAAGTTTGAGGTAGCTGGGAATGTTCTGGAAATTAAACCAGGAGTGTTTAAAGTCATATGCCACGTTTCTTCACATGCGTCATTGTGTTACTATCTTTGCAAGCTATAATACACAGAAGAATGCAATATGAGATCACCGCGTGATGCAGTTGTCTTTATGTCACTTTTAAAGCTAGACTGGATTGGAAAGAATATATGCTCACATGCCATGCACTGAAAGACAGGGTCAGAGTGCTTGTTGTGCTCCCAGCAACAAACAGCATCGTTACAGCTGTTTTATTTAGGGAATGTTGTCTTTTGCCATTGAACAGAAGATTTACAATCCCACAGGGGCTGATTGAGGACTGAATGAGTTCGATCACTAAACTGGTTACAGAAGAATCAAGTGCAATCCGATTAGTGCTGCAACTAATGATATATTTTCCATATTTGACTTCAGGCCCGAGGCTCCCTGAAAAGCTACACCTGTAAAGCTACAGCCATCAGCTGATTAGCTTAGCATTGAATAGAGAAATACAAAAATCAACCGAACAGCACCGCTGAAGGTCCTTAATTGGGTTTTATTGCGTTTATTCAATCTGTATAAAAAAAGGAAAAAAAAAAAACAACTTGTCATTTCACACTTTGTTTTTGCATGGATTAAATAAAAGCCATGAAATATGTTAATTAGTGAGTTTTACATGTGCTGGTTGGCAAATTTTGGACAGAGCCGAACTAGCTTGTTAATTAGCTACTTAACTAGCTTCCCCTTGCTCCCAGTCTTTGTGCTAAACTAAGTGGCTGCCGGCTGTAGCTTCATATTTACACACAGACAAAAGACTGGTATCAATCTCATCATCTAACCCTCTGCAAAAAAAAAAAAAAAAAAAAAAAAGCAAATAAGCATGTTTCCTTTCAAAAAATGACTCAATCAAATCGTTTTCCATCAAATGAGCATCAACTGGTATTTTCTGCACTGAACACACATCTACATGCAGGGACATGGAAAAATATGCATGTGAAGTGTGTGTCTTTGTTTATGTTTTGGGTGACAGAAAGCATGGTCACATGTACCTGAACAAATCTACACACACGCGCACACACACACACACACACACACACACACACACACACACACACACACACACACACACACAGCTTAGCTCCAGCATGTGTAGCTCCTTCCGTTCGTCATCGTGAGCGCGCGTGTGTGTGTGTCTCTGTGTGTTCGAGCGATGCACGTGCATATCAGCATCCAAAGCGCATTTGCAATTCACAGCAGCCTCCCTCGCGCATTGTCCCAATCTCTGCCTACTTACGCTGCTCTTTTTTTTTGTTTTCCTCTGTGCATTGTTTTGGCCTGCAGCTATTGTATCTGTTTAGATTGACTGGTGGTTTGGCTTTACCTCTTGGCTTCAGAATGGGGAACGGGGAGGCAGAGAAGGGGGTAGATAACAGAAACAGACAGGGTCTTGATCACCCACGCTATCCCTCACCTAAATATTACCCCACAATACCCCCTCACCCCCCCCCATCCTCGTCCCCGCCCAAAAGTAAAACCAAAAACCAATAGGACATCTTCATTTCCTTTCCTCTTTATCTCCTGTCTCTCGCAGTCTTTGTCCTTTGCAGGTCTTCTCTGCCACTCAGCCCCTGCTTTTCCCCTCTTTTTTTTTTTTTTTTAATCTCATTCCATACTCCTTGATTCTCTCCCTCTGTCTCTCCTCATTTCTCCCCTCTCAGGTTTAGCAGAGGAGTGCCAGTGATTAGGAGGCGTTAGAAAGAATGGACGTGCTGTTCCCATAAACCGCTCTGTGCTGTCAACACCAGCTTTGGTGGAATGGAATCAGATAAAAAAAAAAAATGACTCCGTGTGTGTGTGTGTGTGTGTGTGTGTGTGTGTGTGTGTGTGTATGTGTGTGTGCGCAAGAAGGGGGGGGTCAATTAGGAGTGTAGCAAGCCAGCCCCTGTGAGACACATGACTGTCTTGCCTACTACTGTAAAGTCAGTTTGCCCTTCAGCTGAACTTTGGCTCACTTGAGCTCAGCAGAGCCGGGCCAGACGGAGATGAGAGGTGGGGAAAGAGGGAGAAGGAAAAAGGCAGCGAAAGGACTGTCTCACAGTGGTGGAATTAATACCCCGACCCCCCCTTTCCTCATGCACTCGCACACGCGCAGACAAATATTTGGCAACATATGGAGTGAGTGATGTGACACTTTGGCAGGGGACAGGGATAGTGCAGAGAGCAGCCTGGCAGCGTCTACCAGGGCAAAGGGAAGCAGTAGTTCTAATGGCATTATCAACAGCCTGCTGTGATTCTTCTTTCTCTCGCAGTTCATGAAATAATCTTTTTCTGAACATGCACAGTGGGATTACGAAGCATTTACACTCAGAATATTTGCAGACTTGAGTCGAACCTAGTTCTTAACTTGAAGAAAAGAGGGAGATTTTATGTAGATGAAATGAAATGATGTGTTCTAATTTATGAGGGTCTAGTTATTTGTCATTTTCTTCTGGCAGTGGCTGCGGACACATTTCATGAGGTGGCTCAAAATACAGTGTGACATCAAGTCTGTGAAGAAACTCAAAGCAGAGTTAAGTAAACATACAAGTGCAGCAAGGAGTCATCAGGGTTAAATCAATGAAAAAAAAACCCAAATATACAGAACTTCCATGAATTTTTTGACTACTTTCAGAAAAGGCTGCTTCAAGTTTCAACATATTTTATGTATAGACTCAGGCAACAACAAAATAAATATATTGCTGACCACAAAATATTAACTATGGATATTAACTTTTAATGAGTGCTCTCAAATTAGAAAACATAAAATGTCATAATGTTAAAATCTGGAAGAAGAAAAAAAAAAACTGTGGTGACACTGAATTATTTATGTGCACTATCAACATCAATACGTTGTCAGCAAAAAACAACGAAGAAAATGTCAAAGTGGAGAAGAAGAAAGAGGAATTTAATTATTATGTGCACAAGTTTATATTTACACAATAACATTTGCACCTTACATCTCCTTTTGATTCCAGAGCTAGAGGATGCTTTGTGTGTTACCTCGAGCGTCTCTTTTTTCATGCAGGTCCCACAAGTCGGCCTGCTAAGTGGCCAAACTGGCTCTGTATTCCCTCATAGCAGGACATACAAGAGAAAACACTACGTTTTGGCTACATGTTCTCATTTGCAGTGGCTACGCATCATCTGCTTAGAGAAATCAGGATGAACCATCAGAATATCAAAGAGGCTGACATTTACTTGGAATGTAGCTGTGTGTGTGTGTGTGTGTGTGTGTGTGTGTGTGTGTGTGTCTTTAGTGTCTACTTGATCAGAGTGTTCTCTACTTTTCACTCCAGGTTTCTTCCTCTCGCTCTGTCCTGAAACAGGTGCCAACACACCTATTTGTGGTGCACGTCGAGCTGCCTGTGTGCGCAGGTGTAAGATTCACAGTGACAGGGAGAGATGGAGGGAAGGGAGCGAGAGGGAGAAGGTGCAGAGAAAGAAGGGCTGAGTGAGAGGGAGTGGCTATTCTCTCATGCTGAGTGAGTGGAGTGTCAAAACAGGACTGAAGTGTCGTGTCATGAAGGATTGAATGCTCAGCCGGACTCCTTGTTCCATGTAGCATGTAGAGACAAACATGAACAGAGAGAAGGGAAAAGGGAGTCACATAACACGGTTTGAAAAGGCATAAAGGGACTGAAGGCTCAAGGAACCCATCATCGCAGCAGGAAAGCTTCATGCCGCAATGGATAATAAGGCTAATATAATGTAGTTATGAGTCTGAGTTTGGCATCTTAAGTTAAAGCCGAGCTATCGCTCTCTGCAGTAAGCCATTCCCCGGCTCTCCCCTATTTGCTATTGCTTTACGCTACTGCCCAATAAAGCTGAAACGCCATAAAAATAATCTTAAAAAAGATCATCAAATAGTTATGGATTCTCATAAGCTGAGAATTCACCGAAATGCTTAAGATGTGAAATTTAACCCAGACATCGCTGAAAGCACTGCACCTGTCCTACTGTGACTGATGCTTACACCTTGAGCTGCTAATTGGCACTTATGGGGAAACCCTCCCACACACACTCCCTCCCTCCATCACTGCTCACATGCACACATACAGTAGACACACCTAGGAAATGGATTGACCTCATTCACAGGGCTTGGGGGGTTACATTAAAGGGTCTCTCACTCTCGCCCTGGCAGACTGTCAAAAAGCGGGTGGTCAGTATAAGTGAGAATCATGCCCTACTTTGGCTTGCTCTGTAGGGAACCAAGTGGTCTTTTGACAAGGTTTTTAATGGATAGGAGTGTTCTATGTGGATCAGGACCTTTGCACTTTGTCAAAGCAGCTCTCTGAACCTTAAGCTTGGCAGACATTGCTTGTCAAGCTGGGGGAAATTCCTATTATTATTCCAAGATTGGATTCATGTGGTTTGTGACTGGGCCTACAACTGAGCCCTGGGGAACTCCATATATTCCTTCTCTCTTTTTCAAGGCCCTCACTAGAACTACAGGCCTTTTTACTCTTGTGGCAATAAATTTCAAATCCTGACCAGGCTCCATTGTGTTATCTCTGTCCACACTGTCTGCATTTTTGTTTCCATGAGCAAGCTTTGTTCTTCAAGCTTGCGGCGTTCGTGTTGGTCTTCATTATATATTTCAGATGTTTCATGATGCAAAAGTGCTGCAAACATGCCAGTTAACACGCATGCAGCCATGCCAAGGCACACAAATGCACACAGAGATACCCCCACTCAAAGAGCACGCAGCCATAAATCATTTAAAGCACAAGTCTTCTCTGAGAAATGCTCCGCATAAAAACAGCCCACCTGAGTCCAGCAGCACATAGATCAATCATGTATCACAAGAAAGTCAGTGGAAGAGTGGGATAACAGAAAGAGGAGCAGAGGGGGGAAGAGAGGTCTTCTCGGCTTTGAGCACCCTGAGGCGTAGATCCCTCAACTGGAGCAGGTTCTTGCATGTGGGAGAGATGTTACATGGAATGGTCATGATGCACTGTGCGCGTGCAAGTTTCTATATAAGGTTCCTATATTTAAAGGCTCCAGTTATCTATGCACACAATGCATAATGCATCGGACGTTCAACTCAGTGTGCAATTAGCAGTGCTTACACGCAACCAGTGCACGCATTGAGCCTCAGCTACTATAGGACAGTGTTAAAGCATCAGACACTCCTCTCCCTCCCCCACCACAACCCTGTGTTCTTTCTTCATCTTGTCAGAGGAAGAGAGGGAATGAGGATAAGATAAGACCAGGCTATCTGCTTTGCTTGCCCTCCATTTGAAAGGGGCAATGTGGCAGTATGCAGAGGAGGAAGGAAGAAAGGGGGAGGTCTATCATAAAGCAAGCTTGTTTCAGGTTAGCAAAGGGCGCTCAGTGACAACATGCGGTAATCCCTCTTTCCCATGCCTGGAGGGGACAGAGCGATAGCGTGGAGAAAGACTGTAAAAGAAGAAAAAAAAAGTCCAGCAAAGAAAGACAGCAGCAGATATATGGGCTAACCATGTGCAAGAATATTTCCCTTATGAATAACTTTAGCTAAATGGATGCATTTTAGACAAAAATCTAGTTTCTAGTTAATGAGGCAAAAAGGTCAAATTAATCTCAGCCGTCTCGACAAACATCTCATTGGCAGAAACTCTGCTGCGGCATCCATTATGAACCTCTCATTCATGTGATACTACAGTAAGACAAGTTTCCATAACCCTTAAAAACAGTATGTCATCATTACGTTCTGACTCGTTCACCTAATCCCTCCAGACTTGGCCTGCGCTTCTTGAGAGAATCCGTCTGCGTTCTCGGACAAACCGAAAGGCAGGGGTAACATTCCTTCAAAAAAAGCTGGTTCTCCACTGCCTTCAACCTGTAAAATTGCTGGCGGAGGATCAATCTTTGTCCGAAGACCAAGCTAGAGTCAGTCTTCCCCTGAGTAGCAGGGCTGTGTGTAGCCTTAAACCCCTGATGGATGTGGAGAGGGCTAGCTTTAATCCTGGACTAACAGCCAGTTCTCTGGCCCTTGATTGCCGCACAGCACAGAAAAACAGCCCAAGGGGACAAATATAGTCTCCCTTTGATACCAAGGGACCCAGCTAAGATTTATATTTGTGGGTATGACTACATATGTGCATACATGAGGTGAGGGCAGGGAAGGAGAAAGAGGGTGTGACGGAAAGGTTGATTTTATTATTTATGAATATGGGGTTTTTTGTTCACACCTAAATCCCGGCCATCAATAACAATCTCACTGAATAATAAGGTATAAAGACCTTGAGCAGACAGAGCGAGAAGGCTTTGATTTCACATAAAAGCAAGCACACACACACACACACACACACACACACACACACACACACACACACACACACACACACTCATGCACACACACAGACACTTTTCAACAATATTCTTTTGAAAATCTTTGTCCAACCTGCATGTCAAATGACTGTACAAAATATGTGCGACCTCCTCCTGATATACAGTTGCAGCACCTTTTATACAACCCACATCTCCGTTTTCAATCAAATAAAAATCCTCCCACTCCGTTTAAGGCTTTGGTCACAGGTTGATGGGCTGATTCAAGACTGCAGTGCAGTCCAATTCCCAAACTTGCCAAAGTATTCTTGAGCACCCATGTAGACCTTCACAAAGACAGGAAGAAGACAGTAGTGAGAACAAACTAGTATTAGCCAAAATCATGTGAAACGGCACAACATGGATGTACTTGCACATGAAACCTTGTGGCTTCAATGTAAGGCTTTATGTCACACTAAGCTACTTGACCTCTTGACAACTAGAATGGCAAGCCTCTGTCTGTTTATAAAGACATGGGGTGCAAATGCTCACTTGTGACCATTAACATGCTGGACAGGCAGCAACAGGTTAGGGTTAGGGATTAGCTGTAAGCTTTGGCTCATGTAAACGCTGAAAAGAGATGTTTTCAACAAAGCCTTCATTTGGAAGGCTTGCTTCAGGCAATGTTTTTATGTCATTATTCAAACTATGCAGTGTAGTCTAATTATTTCACGTTGTAGAACACAGAGGATAGTTGTGAGGTTGCGCTGCAGAATGCACAATGCTTCGTGTACGCCGCCTGGTCTGTACGGGTTAATTAAAATATGGTTAAAGGTGAGCTGCATTTCAGCGGAGTGAGATTTAATGAAATTTCAGCAATGCTTTAGGGTTAGCAGTTTGCAGAGTAAATGTATATTCTAATTCTGCATGGGCAAAAATAATTTACTATATCGCCTAATTACTTAAACGTGCCAATCCCCTGGGAGCAAGTAAGTTGTAAAAAAAAAAAAAAAAAAGGGCCCCTGTGGTGGCAGTGATGCCCAAGCCACTGAAGGTGACAGTGCCAACTTGGGCTGGCACCGTGCCCAGCCTCTCTGGGGACCACATGTGGCATGCACCATTGCACGGTTATATATCTGTGCCAACAAGCAACCCACCCACTGCCTTTGCCCTAAAATATGCCCCTTTAAATGCGCTCACCTGCCAAAACGCCCTGATGCACATCGGCCTGTGCAACCTTTAGAAAACCTTACTGTCATCTCTCCAGCTCACCCAGGAGGGCAGTAAATGAGGAAAATATACATTTTAATTGAGCTACTTAGAGTGCCTTATGCCCTTGTGCAGGCAAAACGACTGTAACTTCTATACGCACACAGTGTACAGTGTTCCGGATCATCCATCTCTGCTGCCAATGAAGCTACCTTGCCCGAGGGTGCAGCTACGCACTGCAATGCCTTCCTATGGGGACAGGGCCACTGACACTTCAAGTCACCTTTTCCAGTCCTATTTCTACTTCTCTCCCTTCCTCTCCTCCTCTAAAAACTTCCCTTCCTCCTTCATGCTGCTGCAAATAAACAGCGAAAAGGGCTTAAGGGGGGCCGAGTGGCTGATTTCTTTTTTCTCCACGCTCCTTCCCATTTCCTCTAAAGTTACGGTCCCCAAAAATGGGCTTTAATGGGAAACTGAGGACAAGGTAAATGGGGACTTTATCTGGCCATCAGTTTGGCAGTTAGAACTGCTGCCGAATGGGCTTTGAAATCTCCTTAAGGCAACTCTGAGGTGGGGAGAGGAAGAGAGACTGCAAGGTGGGGTCAAAAGCAGAAGAGAGGAAGAGAGGGAGAGATAAGGGCTATATATGATGGATAGAGGGAGGAGGGTGAGAAAGATTGCGAGTGATGGGAGACAAGGGTTGCTGAAAATGACTGTATGAGCAGAGTGTGGGGGGTGGGAGGGAGGAAGAGGTGGAGATATGATCGGTCAGGGAGGACTAGAGGAGGTCAGAGTTGGATTAACCTGCATAAGGATTAGACAGCGCTGTGAGGGGAGCCTCGGGCCTACAGCAGCTGTTGCCCAGGGTGCCAGTCACTTTCCACTGCAAGATGTTTGTGTGTTTCCCTTAACAGATAAAATACAGCGATATGTGTGTGGTTGTTTGTACATCGGCAGCACACCAGCGAGGAGGATTTAGTCGCGCAGCTGCAAATATTTGCGTTAAAATAAAACTCTTTTGAATGAAAAGAACAACAATGAATTCATTCCACTGACAAATACGGCCTGCGTAGCTAAAGCCTGATTAGCCTGATTTTCAGACTGCACTGCCATTTCGATTTGCTTCATTTATTCAGCCTGACATTGTGTTTATGATGGCTAATTTCTTCTTGGGAGTTGGGGTATTTTGTTTTGTTTCGTCCTAACCACGCATCCATCCCGCTGACATTGTTTTTGTCGGCACTGTGCTGCAGTGGTTGCTACTGACGGAGTGTTATTTCTCTAAGTCAACATACAACAACCTGCACAGCAGCGTCACACTCGTCCACTCTTGACCATTTTTGTGGCCATTTTTCTATCGCTGTTTTTCATGCATGTAGCTCGGCAGCTAGCTTGCTATGTAGCATGGCGATGCGCCCATTCAAAGCTCTGACTGGTCGACTTTTTCTCCAATCGCAGACCTAATCGGAGTTGAGGGCAGCACTTCTGTGGTCTGGGACCAGGCTGTTATAACCCCTCTATTGTCAAAACAAAACCAATAAGAAGACATAAATCAGCCATACTGTTGCACCAGTCTGTAGCTGAAAGTAGTCCTCAATAAATGCATACTCTTATTTTGGTAACGCCTCACTCTTTGGACTCTCTTGGATATGATGACAGTAAGAAAAGTATACAACAAAGGCAGCCTCCACCTTTAAATTATTTATATAACATGTAAAATCACCTTAAAGTCAGCCTGAAGTGACGAGATGCCCTATTTTGCATTTGACTTTAGGTCTCTGTCAAGATTTCTGTGCGTAAATATGCATATACATGTGACCAAGTGTCATCCTTCACACATATAAACACACTAACAGTTTCACCAGAGCCCTCCACCATCTGTGGAGCTGCCCATCTCTCTTTCTCTCTTATCTTTTGGATTCGGCTGCAGAGGGGCTCTGGGCTATGTCATCTTGTCTCTGAATACACACACACACACACACACACACACACACACGCACGCACACACACACAGATCCTTCCTCCATCACAGTAGGAGACAGTGGGCTTGGCTTTCGCTCTGATCTCTCCATGCAGCCTCCGAGCCTTGGAGATAGGGTCAGCTCAGCGAATGATGGCCTTCCAATCCGTCTCTGATACAAACAATACACACACACACACACACACACACACACACACACACACACACACACACACACACACACACACATACACACACGCCCCTGAACATACACAGTCTCCGAGAAACCCACACATCACACACAGCACGGGTCAATAACCAGGGTATACCAACAGCAATCACAGGACTGCTGGACGTGGGGGCTGTGTATTTGCGTGACATTCGATCGGATGGATTCGCCTTGTTCTTTGCCAGTCTCCCGGGAGAGGAAGCTGAGGGAGGGGAAGTGATCTGTGGCATTCTTTCAGGGATGATTCTCTCCTCCTCTGTCTTTCTGATGATGGTGGCCTTGGCTCACAATGGGCACACTACAGGTCCTAACTGAAACAATTGCTGCTCCATGGGCTCCCTGTATCCTCTGTTGGCCAAGAGGGGGGGGGGGTCGGTTAAAGGTTTGGTTTTCATTGTGCGTGTGTTTGTGTGTACGCAAGCACGTGGGAACCTTCAAGAGCATGTATCATGGGTGTCTGTGTATCTTTGAGCAATGTGTTTGGGAAACACAGAGAGAGAGAGAGGGAGAGCTTTTATCTGTATTGTCAGGGGATAATCACACAGCATACCCTTGAATATCCTGTGTGATAAAATCTGATGTGACACTGCGGGATTGCAGGGATGATTGAACTCTTGTCTTAAAGAAATCAAGCAAATCCACCGTCACTCTGCTTCAGGTGGGGATACAACACAACAATGTCAAATGACTGTGTTTGGAACGCGAGGCAATCAGGGAAATAGTATAACAAGGCAGGCCAACATGCATTACCCTCTGAACATGAAACCCTGCTTCCACCGGGGATGATTTATCTCAAACAGTTCTTTGGATGGAATTGGATCTGAGTGTGTGTGTGTGTGTGTGTGTGTGTGTGTGTGTGTGTGTGTGTGTGTGTGTGTGTGTGTGAGAGAGAGAGAGAGTGTGTGTGTGAATCAAACAAATAAAATGCATCAAGGATATTAAACAAACTTAAAGGAATTGGATTTAAACAAAGTGCAAATTTGAAGCTGCTAATTTATGAAGGTTGATACAAGGGAAGGGTTATATAAGGGACGCAGCGCCTTGCTTAAAGACACTTCAGCACGGATGAGGATTTTTCAAAATACAAGCTCGTCTAGATTTTGGCGGTTAAACAGTAATGGGAGTCCACAAGTGAAGCATCCATACGTTCAATTCACACCCTGTTGCTGACCTCAGAGCCTGCTGTCCACACAGCTCCTGAGGAGGAGGATCAAAAATTTACAGGACAAAAATAGTTCTCATGCTCCAGGACAAGTATACAAGGAGAAAACCGCATTTTTTTTATGGATTCATTAATTTTATTTCCGCTACGGTAGGCAGGGTGAATCTGCTCATAGTGACACGGAAACTCATTGTGAAAGTGGGTGCCTTGATTAATAAAAGATATAGTTTGCAACATATACCCAGTGGGAGATTTGTGTGATTTGGACAACTGCCAGTTTATTTCAGACTGCACACAAAAAGGTGGTGGGGGGGGTCCCACAGTGACGCTCATCACACGTGCGTGTCTTGGCATACATTCATATTTGATAAAAACAGAAATGTATCTGTTCCGCAGTGACAGACGCTTCAAAAAAAACACAGAATCTGACTTTCCAGCCGAGCCAAGACATCCGTATTTCCAAGATACGTCAGAGTAAAGTGTCCTGAAATGTGGCACAAGACATCTAGAGATTTCCATTTGATGTAATTGTGATGCTGTAAAAAAAAATGTCATCTTGGATTTGAACATTTCCTTGACTATAAGTGGCACTTGTTGTACTCACAGCGAAGAAATACCTTGAAGCCACTTGAGGGGAAATTCAAGGAACACAAATGGACTCATGCCAATAAAATTAACCTACAAATAAACAAGGTGTAAATCAAATATATAGAGCAAGTACACGAGTAAGTGATTAAAAACACTCTTTTACACGTTTCTGAAAGGGAAATTTTTTTTGTATCACCAGCATCTTGGTGGGGACAAACAGCCTAAAAATGGCAGCCAGTGTCCATTAGCATGCCATCTGCAATGCGTAGAGATGTGAGAGAAGCCGAGCTCATAAAGCCTTGCCTCTCTGAAAGATTCTCCACGCTTGACCTTACGGATAATACTTCCGCTAGATTTTGGAGTGCTTAATAAGTAATATTCTGCTAAAGGCCAGCAGGTATTCGGAGCAGCGAATCATTATTGAATGAGGCTCAGACCAGGTTTATGGTCCCAATTATGCTAGGCTATAAAAGTCTGATACTGGCCGAGCAAAAACTTTCACTGAGTTTTCAAGTTGCTGAGGAGAGGCTCCAGACTAGAAATTCATTTGAGAAACATGATGTGCAATTATGATGGTGAGATGGGGGAAGAAGTTGCATCATACTTACGCCAGCATTTATCTCTGGTCATATCAAGGCTAATATCTGTTTAAACATGCAGGTTTCAAGACCGAAAGCGATTGGAGGGAGACGCACAATGGCTGCATCTACGTGGTGAATTTTGGCTTTGGCACGCGGAGCTGTGATTCAGACCATCGCTTACCCAAATCTCAATAAGCAAACGTTTTTCAAACATAATCCCTTCAATTGATCTGAGTAATATTACGATCTAAATGTGAGTGAAGTGATTTCACCCAGTGACAGAGTATACACAGCAGATGAGCTGTAAATATTTCATTTTCATTTCTGGGATGAGGTTGTATTATTGATGATGAAGGGGGTGCGGGCCTCTTGCGTGGAGATAATGGTAAAATGGATATTACTCTCACTGAAGGTTTTTTAACTCCTATGGTTAAGATAAGACCATGAATGACACCAAGGGAAAGTTCAGTCTTCCGTTCCTTCCTATATAATATCACCTCTTCCTCTCTTTTACTCTCCTGTCATCTCCATTCCTCTCTGCTGGCCCTGAACCTACACCTGCACCCACACCCGTTCCTTTTTCTCTTTCATGGTCTCATTTGTCTTCTTGCGTCTCTCTCTGCCAGTCTCTGTCACGCTTTCACCCTCCTCTCATCTCTCCATTCCCCCCTCCCTCCCAGGAATGGATTCAGGTGAGCCAATTTCATCTCGGTCATGCCTCTTGTTTGCAACAGTCAATTCGGCTTCTCGGGAAAATGGCCTCCTCTCTTCATCGAGGGCCTTTTCATTTGGACAACTTGGCTCCTTTGCCCTAACCCTGAAATTACTTTTGGGTGGTTGTGAAAGGGGTGATGCGTTCATGTGATACTGTGCCATCTTTTCATGCTGGAGTGACACCTCTGTCCAGCGGAAATGGTTTTGTTTGGCTCAAGCCAAGAGTGAAGCGCTGATTATGAAAATGCGATATGGCAAAATGCAACTCGGATACTCTATGTTGACACTGTTAGAAAAAAATTTATTGGGTGAAGGTGCTGTATATAACTGCCGTACGTTAAATTCCAGATGAAACGGCACTTCGAGAGTATCTGGCTCCCGTGCCAGAACATATTTCCAAGCGAAAGAGGCAGGCGGGACTTAGCATGAGGGGGAATTTGATTTGAACATTGACTAGCACGCTCCAGTCAATCGTAGAGGACTCCTCACCTACCTCGACGCCTTCATCACCTCCATTACAGGGTGAGGCAGATGTACCTCTCATCCTTCCCACAGAAGGTTTATGGTGGCGAACACTCAAAGACACTGATGTACCATGCTGTTGCTCGGTAGGTAACTAATGAATTATCCCTGAGCCACTAAAAGCTAAAGACTGATGTCATGATATTTTTTGTTGAAATTGGTTGGCTCAAGCTTACAAATCTTTTTTTTTTTTAACAGGAAAAAAACGATTGGATTTTGATATAATGATACAAAGAAGGTGATTTTTGAGGGGAGTATATTGTTAAATAGGTGCACAATATGACCAGCAATGTGATCTAAAAGCGTTAAAAAGGAATTATTCATTTCATCTTGACATTAACCAATTTTGTGGTAATTTTGTGATGATAATTAGCATCGGCCCAAACACCAACCCAGGATCATCTCGAGTTTATGTGTTTCATCGGGCACTTCCTTTTTTCAAGATCCTGCATCCTAACTCGTTTGCTATATTGCCAGAACCTTGGAAATACATTAAAACTCAGCTGACTTTGTTGCAGCCTCAAACATATCAGGTGTTGAGTGAAACTGCTTTTCTGAGGAAATGTTGCTGTGTAGCACATTATTGCTCAGAAGACTACAATGGCATACAAAGCGGGAGTGGATGCTCCCTTGACATAGTTCTTTTAAGTTAGGACGATGCAGTCAGCAGCTCATTAATGCTTTGTTAACATTTTCAGTAATGGGAAACAAATTAGGCACAGGCAATATGGCAACCTCTGTTATAAGAATATTCTCTCACCGTTCATAAGCCTTGACATTTCAGAAAAGAGAGACCTTTAGCTCACCAATCAAGTTTCCCATTAGGTGACAGACATGAATATAACCCAATGATGCCGATCCAAGTGTGCAAGTATTCTTTTGATTATGCTCCTCCGGGTGCTTTGCTGTTTCACTCCTCCCCATCTCTTCCTCTTTTTCTCCTTTTTCATCTCGCCCTCTGAGAGATCACCCTGTCCACATGCTCCAGCCATTAGCTAATAATTCTCTCAGATCATGAGTCGTTTACTTCACTCACTCAAGCACCGCCGCGCTCGTCTAATGGTGATGACCCGGGTGTGTGCGTGTGACAGAAACTTTTCGGTGTCTGTTAGCATGCGCGTGCTTATACATACTCCGCGGATGCATCTGCTACCTGTGCCGCCTTCACGTGTCATTGGCTGCAGGAAATGAGAAGCCTTCGCCTCTCAGCCTCCCATCCCAAGGAATAGGAGCTGAATGGCGCACAGCTCTGACCGGAGGCAATCAGAGTTAGCTTTAACGGTGGGAGCTAATGAGAGAGAGCTAGCGCTGTGACTGTGTAAAGAGGGTGCAGAGCCACGGCAATGCAAACATGCTCAGTTGATTTTGACGCATTGCATACACACACACATATACACACACACACACACACAGGGGAAACGGATGAGCTATTTGGATTGTATTGGCGTTTAGGTAGAGAAACAGTGAGAATGAAATGTAAAAGTGTTCAATAAAATACTTCAAGTATCTTCAACAGCAACGCAGACACCTGGCCAATGTTTCCACAAGGGTGAAATTTTCTCGATTGCACATATTGGCCACACCCTGATTAGAATGCAACCAACATGCAATAATGCGCAGACACACCATTCCCTCATTCACCCACTTAACATTTTTTGCATGCGCATACATACACACAGACGGTCCATTACAACTGTGTCCTCAAGGGAAATCAGGCCATTCGGAGGACTGCATATGTCACATGTTGACATTATATCCTTATCATTACTTGATGCATAGGAGTGGAATTAACACAATTTCCCCTGAACATTAGAAATACCATCTGTAAATGCTGAAATAAACAAACAATGGAAATTTGAATAAAAACAGAGCGAGAAGAGAGAGAGAGAGAGAGAGAGAGAGAGAGAGAGAGAAAGAGAGAAGCTGAAGGCCGAAAAAACCCAAACACTCCCCCGCTATCACTCAAAGATCCGATCACAATCAGATAACACACACATACACACACACAGACACACACACACACCTGCCTGTTTGTCTGCTCCCCTCCTCCGACCTCACTGATTCCTCCAGTAAAGGAATCAGGATAAGGAGAGAGAGACAGGGGGAAGGAGAGGGGGAAGGGGGTGGGAGGAAAAGAGGGAGGAGTAGAATGGCATTATGTCTATCGGTGTGGATAATTGAATGTTGGAGCGTTTTTCTCCAAGCCTTTGTTGTCCAATCAATACCACAGTTCCCGAGGGAGCTAATCTGTATTAGCAGAATTAGCCTGCTGGCTAACTCAGATGTCTCAACCAGGCCCCTTTTCCTTGTCCACCGGAGTCATGTGGGGATGCGGGACGGCTGACAGCTGTGTGTGGATGGGTCATCTATGGTAACACAGAGGTAAAAAGGAAGAGCCAGTACACAAGAGGGTGTACTCCATGCATTTATCTCATATGTCATGGTTTATATCACATTATAAACCATGTGACTTTGGTTGTCTGAGTATTGGCAACTGCTCACTGAACTAAATGTCTACTATGGGGGAAAACAGCCTACTTAAGAAATAAAGTTGGAAATTTGTAAAATATTGAGGGGAGATTTTAAGTGATGCAGACATAATTCTAACTTTGATGGCTAAAGTGGCAACAACATAACTTTCATCATTTTGCTGAAACTTTATCTGCCTTGAGAAAGAAAGTGAAACATCAGCCTGCGATAATTAACACCATCAATCACGAAAGATGCTCTGTGGTTCCAGGTAAGATGCTCTGAATTTGACAGAAAATGATGAATATGAATGATGGGAGGGATCTGGTGTTTATCAGAAGCACCTTTCACACAAGGTACAGACACACAGGAGGCTGCAGAGCCGTTTACAGAGTTCAACATGGAACATATGAGAATTAGCAGTGTGCATGTGTGTGTATGTGGTACAGTTGACTATGCCCCATTTGAGTTCAAATTTGTGCTTTGCTGTGTGTTTGTTCATGTGTGTGTGTGCGTGAGCATTAAGAATGAGCGGCCTGCTTGTGCTAATGAGAGGTGAAGGGAGACAGTAATTGAAACCCTGGGGAGAATGGGAGACGGAAGTGGGGGGGGGGTGCAAATGGAAAAAACACACTCCCTGTACTCCTTTATTTTCACAATGGATCTAGACAGCATGTTTCCCCAAGAGACACAGCCAGAGGGGAGAGTGCGCTCTCCTTTTTCACACGTTTCATGTTGTGTGCTTACAGTACAAAACACACAGTCAGGACCTATGAATGAATGACATAAAGAGCATGATTTGCATTTGCATGAAACAGAGTTTTTTTTTCTTTTTAATCTTTAAAACATCTGTCTGCAACTGGTGGTCACCACAGTTCCTGCCCATCCACGTCCTGCTGTTGAATACTATGTTGCATGGCTCTTAATGGACTGTACACCATGTGGACTTCTGGGTTGAAACGTGGGGTTATTTGGGTTCAAAAAGTCATGTTTTCTACTGATAGTCTGTTAGGTGACTGGCAGTTGGAGTTGGACCATCAAAATCTAATCAGTTCATCCTTGAGTCCAAATTTGAAGAAATTCCCTCAAGGCTTTCCTGAGATATTGCGTTCACGAGAATGGGATGTACGGCGTATGAACAGACAATAAAAATCATGAAGCCTCTGGTCACAGCTGTTGCTGGCGTAGAGGCATAAAAATACCCCATTTTAAGTTAAAGGTACACGCCTGTGTACATAAAACCGCAACAAGAAAAGTCAATGTCTCCCAAGCAGTATTTTCATAGAAAAACTTCCATTTGCCTTGCTTAAAATTCTCTTGTGCACGCAGTTAATGCCGAGCTGAAGCTGAAGGTTATGCATCATTTAATTCGATCAGTTCATTTTGCATTCTGGGTCAATTTTGGATTGAATCAGCATCTATGGTGCTGTGCTTTGGTATCAGCTGCAACAATGGAGGGTTCTGAATTTGTTATAGCCCTGATCTGCACCTAGAACTGACCTCTCCTCCACTTCAGTGCAGCGGAGTATTCGTCGTAACAAACTGATGAAAAAAAACAAAATGTGATTTGTGAAACAAAGTAACACAAAAAAATGAAAGGTGATGGTCATAAATCATGCATAACCATCATCAAACAGAAATCTATAGTATTGTGGCTGAGGAGTTTAATGACTAAAAGGGTGATTGATATACAGTATGTTCACTCCCTTTTACCTGCCCTGAACATATCCCTTTTCACCCTTTCATACGGTTTCTTGGTCCAACATGAGAAGAACATTCTGTCCTGTAAGACAATTTGTGCCTATGTACTATTTCAGCTTGGCTGTGATGAGCCACAAGCATGGGTTTACTTGACCCCGGCCATATCTGGACTCTGTGGCTGCTGCAGGGGCTGAAGTGTTGTAACATTGTCACCACGTAATAACTCACAGCCTTGCGAGATGATATCCAAGATGCTTCCCACACCCACACACACACACACACACACACACATTTGAGCAGCTGGACAAGGCCTTGGAAACTGTGTGCGGTTACCCTACAATTTAAGTTGCTAATGATATTTATGTTAACTGGTTCCTGCATGCTTGCTACAGACAGAATGTGATCAATGCAGGAAAAAGTAGAAAAAAAGATCAGGCAAGGTCTTTAATCGAGCAGCCACTCAGCACTGTGCAGGCACAGGAACAACCATGCATGTGCACACATTCAAATAAACACACACTCCTGGATGCCTTCCATGGAAGCTCCAGTTGTTAAAAACTACCATCCTGTCTGGCCTAATAGCTTACAAAAATAGTTCGACACGCACGCACAAACACACCCACCAACAAACACATTACATTTGCAAAGGCTGCAGCAAGTGATATGAATGAGGAAATACTGGAAGTTGATAACAATGCTAATGCTTACTTCCACAAACTGTTTTACTACACTTTGAATTACATTTTTCAAAAACATTTTTCATTTCAGCTGTTTTTTTTTACACTGACAAAACATTTGCTGGATTTCAGATTCTGAGAGCTGTTGAGACTGGCACACATTATTCTGAGGAGACTGTGAGGACACAGTGAAAAAGGAAAAACTCAAGTTAAACTTCACAAAAGCCTAAACATGTTTCTGCAGAGGTGCCAGGCACGTGTCTTGGAAACAAGCGTTAAAGGTAGTACAGACAAATTAGTGCACCACTAAGCCGATCGATTGCTGGCACAAAGCCAGTCTTAGGGAGGAAAAACACTCTAAAATGAGTACTGTGGATTGGTATCTATTATAAATTATAGCTATTATAGTGATTTACATCACAGGAGACAACAAATACACACACACACACACTCATGTCTAAGTGTAAATTCAGGACAGTTTCTTAAGCAGTGGCATGTCCTTGAGCATCCTGTTTATGGTAAGTTCTTTCCCTAAAAACAGATATATTACCTTAATAAAAGAGGACACATTCACACACATGCTCACATACAGTCCATATAGAAGCACACACCTGCAAACAGCCGTACGACTACACAGAAACAGATAAACTGTATCATGGCTGACAACGGTCGTAAATAAGTTACAGCCTTATAGAGACACTGGTTTTCACAGCTGGATTGAAAAACAACCTTAACTGAAAGAGTGTTGCATGGTTCACTGTGAATCAAGACCTCACTGTAGCCAAATCTATCAACAGTGGACCAGAGAAACTATGTGATTAATATATTAAAAAAAAGTTTCATCTTCAAATTATCAAAGCTTGAGTATTTGAGAGAAGTACAGTTTGATCATGCATGACGCAAAGCACTTTTAAACAGGACGTCAACTGACAAGGTAACATATGATTTGTGACACGTGCAAGAAGACCGTTTGTTTCGACTACATCAGCCAAGGACATTGCCTGACCTTTCATCTGGGCTCTTGCTGGCAACTGCACACCAACTGCAACATTCTATGAAAATAGAGACTCGTAAAATGGTGACACTGCAATCAAGAGAGAGGTGTGACAACACATCAAGGGTCTTATTTTCAGAGGATGCATCATGAGTCACAATGCTTAGGATATTTTCGGAAAAGGGGTGCTGGCCAACCTCCGACTATGGCATGGCCACATGGAAAACAGACAAGAGGGCAAACTCATAGATGCTTTCTTCCAGGTGCTCACATGCTGTTTTACACACATACGCAATGACATGTATACTGCCACATTTAAATTCAAATATAGTCTCAGTGTTGAGGCTGAACATTCATGTGCAAGGCTGAGGCCTTTGAAACTTGTCAGAGTAAATGCACTAAAAGCAGTTTGCAGTTGCTAAGTCCAGATCCTCCATTCCCTCAGCAGAAGTTCCCCCAGCCACAGCAGCTGGGCCTGCATTCAACACATCAGTCATTCTTTCTTTTACTGAGCTGGTACACACATTTGTCCATGTAAGTTTATGCACAGTGCGAGGTGGTGGCCACCAGTCACTCAGGGAGCTGCGAAGCCAAAATTCCACCACGCATCCAGTGGCAATTTATAAGCCTGCTTGGTAACAGCAAAAGTTGAGGCTGAGGACAAATCCTTGACATGCTGGATTCAGCACATTGCATGATACAGCACCGATACAGCCTGTCCCCTCCATTTTATTCCTGCAACATGCCTGGAGATCTGCACTGCAAGTATCATTTCAAGCTTCTGCACATATCGTCCAGTCATATGGATACCAGTCATATACATCAAAACCTTTCAGCAGTTGTTGAGACGCAGCAAACGCAACACCCTGGAGTCATAAAACATGAAAGTGCAGAAGCTGGCTCCCTGGCTTGGCCCTGAGCTCGCCATTCCCACTTTGAAAACAAGGGCTTAAAATACCTGGAGATGGGGTGGTGGTGGGGGCGTGGGGGGGATTTATGTCCGTTTGCAGAAGGTGAATGAATATGGGGCATATATAAAAAGAACCAGAAAGGTCTAACCCATAAATTAAGGCCAAGGGGTAGATTCAGGGCAACCGCGCAGGAGAGTTGGACCCTTCTGTACAAGGTGTCCGGTGACCCCACATTGCTGAAAGTCTCTTGTACAGTCTATTGCCTCTTCTGGTATGAAGGAGGAGGATACAAATGAATCACACAAACATAAATACATACACAGATTAATGCAGAACTTGGAGGTGTTTATAAAAATAGTATCTTTTCATTTTACTCTGCATGTTTGCAGCTGTTAACTACGATTCTTCACTGAAGATGAACTGAAGAAAGATCACACACGTCAGAACCTCACACCTTCTCCTTGGTCACTCGCTATTGCTTTGCAGATTTACAGTGGTTGAGAAGCACCAATCCGAATGAAGGGGTGGATAGATGAGGTGAGGACGAAGAGTGGATGTGCACCTCCCCGCGATCTCTTCTCCCTCCCTCCCTTTTCAGAACTGATGAAGGACTTAATCTCTGGTGCTACCTCATCAGTCCAATAATCTAATTAGGGGGAAAGGAAGAGTGTCGGGATGGATTCATACTTTGGGCTGTGCCGTGCACCCGTACCTGCCCCTGCTGCCATTGCCGTGCACATTAATCAGAGAAGAGGAACCTCCTCTCCTTCTTCTAGTGAGAGAAAGATGGAGGAGGGGGGCATGAAACAGACACTTTCCAAAAGGCCTGGCTTACATATTTCATGGCACATTACGGATGTCTTGCCTCAGCTCCGCCGACAACTCATTAGGACCTTTATGAAGGGGGAGAAGAGTGAGGGAGAGAGGGAAAGAGCAGGAAAGCATTCTTAATATGCATCTGTATATCAGCCTTTCTTTTAGATCTTTCTTTTAGAGTTTTAGCATGTGTTTAAATGGACTACCCAATGGTGGGTCTAAGTGCAGCTTTTTCTCTCTGAATTTTAATATTACATACAAGATGCCACTGGGGGGGCATGTAGAGGGCCATGTATTTCATCTGGTACACATTCCACCAATGCACACAGAGGTATTGCGCCCAGATAACCACCAGTGCAGATGTCCCAAACAACCAAATGGAGTTAACCAGTGAAGCAATAAGAGCATAATTCCACATTGGTTTCCCACCAACCAATACTGCCAAATGTATCTGATGAAATGCCTGGCCAACCTGGACAAGAACTGCCGCTGTGGTGCCTGACGAGCCCTTTTTCTGCCATGGCATACCTTAACAAATTCCAACTACCCTTCAAGCCTCCTGCATTGGATTACCCAAATATGATACATAACACAGTGGCAAATATCAATGGGTAACACACAGCTAACTCATGGCATATTAGAAGAGTGCTTTTAGTTGAGGTGAAGTGGTACAAATTTGTACCTTCACAGTCAGAAACTATCCCTTTACGGCTGTCCAGAAAGTACACATCTGGTCTCAGGAGGGCCCATTACTGCATGTGCCTGTGATGGTACATCTGTGATAAATGGTTTGGCACTTCAGTGTACAAAAATGTACCGCTCTTGTGCCTCTAACTTTGAGTGTTCGCACGACCATTTGCTTGCCGACTCCCAAACTTTCTTAATGACAGCTTGTGTGTATATATACTGTATGTATATGTGGTAACTGTGACAGCCCCACTCCTTCTTTACCCTGTTTAATATTTGAGCTGCAGTATATTCCAATGACGAGCAAGGCAAAGTACTTATATTTGACTTTGAGGGACATAACTTCTGTTTGAGGATATCATTTGTCAGGCAATTTCGTTAAATAAACTGAAATGTATTTTACTACAGAATCGTTATGATGTCAGGTGTGTAATTCACCTGCTATGTTGAACAGGACTACATGTCTGATCAGGATGATGGTAGAGGTGGGTGACGCACACAGAAGGGAGGGAGCTCAGCTGATGGCTTGCTGGTGGCCTGATTGCTCTGGCCCAGCAGCCCACTGAGCAGTGATTGCCACAGCTGGGGCCTCCGGTACAGATTCTTCCAGCACTCCCATAGCTCAAAGCTGACACCTCCCACAAAGCACTGTCTGCCCAGACCAACCTCTCACGACGCCATTTGTCGTGACAGATGGAAAGACAGAGGTTTGAAACCAACCAATATCTTCTTCCACTGATTTGTCCTTTCTTTTGTCTCCCTTGGCTCATCCATCAATCATTTTCAGCGTCACTGATTCACTTTGTGTCTCTATCTTCTAGTCCTCCTTGCCCTGCTATCTTTTCCTCTCTTCATCTCATCCACCTTTCTGATGCCAGAGCGCTATCCACATCTGCCTTTTCAATATTCCTTCTCCAACTCTTCCGTCCTTTGCCCTAGCGTTCACATTCATTTATTTGGATCGCTTCCACCTCGGAGGGAATAATCCGCTAACTGGTTCATTCATACGGATGACATCATCAAATCCCTTCGTTGCCGTTGGCTGGATTAATCCTGCTCATTCTCTTGCACTGACTGAGTTCATTATGGAGGCACAAATCCAGTCGGCTTAAAAAGAGCGAAGGGGTCCGGGCTACTACTGAACAAGCTCCAGGGGAAGAGAGTGAGTGAGACAGATAGTTAGAGAGGACAGAACTCCTTCTGTGGGGCAAGAAGGAGAGACAAAATAGCAGTCACTCCAGGCCACGGTCAAAGTGCAGCATTAAACAAAAATGGATTTTTGGATCTGCATTCGCACAAGTCTGAAGCAATTCAAGCTATGCACTGTGTAGTTTTGAAAAGGATGGTGGGGGCAGAATCTGAGGTGGTAAATTGTGTGTGTATGTGTGTTAATATGCACAGTGGAGGATGACAAGCTACAACTGTGTCCCTCTGACATGTCATGCTTTTTATATACACAGAGTATTCAGTTCCTTGAGGGTCAAAGGCCACACAAACCTTACATGACATGCGGTCCTGTGGCAGAGTTGCTTACACTAATTTTTAACCTCTTATATTCTACAAATAGACTGTTGTGTAATAATTAGAGATATGTTTGTGAAGCAAGGAAGTGCTAAATGATGTTAGAATCTATGAGTTATTATGGGATTCCTTTGATCCTCTTGCCTCTTAGAATCACTGAGCCTAAAGCTATTCTCACTATAAAGAGGGGGAAAGATGCTTTTGTACATACTGTATATGTTGCTTTGAGGTCCTGTTGAAAGGAAAAGAGAAAGAGAGCTATGTGGCTGGTGAAGTTGCAAAGATGTATAACAAATAATAATAATTACGAGTTGTCCTGGCTGTTTCTGTTTTCACTTCATATTTTAAGGTCATTTTGCGACAATAAATACAAATTAAACTCCTGCTTAATATGTGCAATGAACATTTAATGTAGTATTATGTATTTCATTTCAGGGTCCGACCTGCAATTACAAATAACTTCTGTGCTTTCAGTGGGTATTAATCATTTATAATTATAAGTATTAATAATAAATAATTTGGAAAACATTTCTGAATTTTCAAATGGTCACACCAAAAAATGACAACAAAAAAAAAATCATGTCAAGGTGTAAAATAAATGAACAAAATTTGGCCACCTCACTTGAAAGTACAGTATAGAATGGCAGGAAATCCCGGCAGCTTGCGGTAGCAGAGCTCAGTCCAAACCTGGCATGACTTGATCTTTTTTTCCTGGAAATGTAGACCATTAGTGTTTCTGCTGCTACTGTGGCAGCTCCACTAAGCTAATTTAGGTTATACAACACTAGATAGCTAAGGGCAAGAACGAGAGAGCAAGTGAGGAGGGAAGCAAAGCAGGAGACTACAAGCCAGGCTCCACAGGTGCACAGTAAGAGCAGAAACACAGCTGGTTGAACCAGATCCAGGTTAGCTGTTGTGGAGAAGTGTCAAGTGTGTCCTGGCAGTACTGTAGACTCAACTAAGCGAGTCTAGGTGGCTCAGGCTGGGAGAGCTGGTTGGGGGGGAGGGGGGTCCTTAAGCCCCTTGCCCTTGCGTGACATAACTGATAGGATTGCTTTGACTAATGGGCATTTAAGTGCTGGTGTGACCAAGCCACAGATCAAGAGGTCAGAGATAAGGCTGAGCCAATCGGCCATGCTGTGGCCAACGACATGATAATTAAGCTCTGGCATTCCACATATGCATTATGTATGATTTCTTGCATGTATGCATGTACTGTGCTTATCAAAGCATGTGTGCTGTGGTGTAGGATATGCTTGTAAGTATTTAATGTACATAAACACATACTGGCCCAACGTGGAAGAATAGTGAGAGAAAGCAGAGATGGGACAAACTCAGTACAGTCACTTTACACGACAGTACTTCAAGCGCTGATTGGGCACAGTGATGTGATCAAATTGCCTCAGTAATTGCATTAGGCAGGGTTCATTCTTTTAAATTGGATAGTTGGAGTTAACATGATTCATTTTGTGCTTTACGCTTTTTTCTCAGAAAAGTGATAAACGAAGAAACAGTTCATTCAACTATTCTCCTGCAGTTTCTAGCCATAAAATTGTACCCCATTAGCAGCTGGGACTAAAGACTGTATTTGGACAAACTGCTTAGGAGAATTTCATGATCCCCAGGATGACTGTGCAATTGTGTTTGACCTCTGACATCTCATGCCATCATCAGGCCAAAAAAACTCCCTAATGTGCAGATATTCCTTTTCAAGTTTGCTATAGACATTCACTGTGAACTGAGGACTCAAGTACGTTTATCCGTATTTTCGGAAGATCATGAGGTTTCCTGTTTTCCTAACATCAATCATTATTGCTATATTGCTGTGAAATTTGCAAAATGCATCAATGTAAACCTGTTCTTTCCTCATGTGCCACCCTCACACACACTGTTAATTTGTTGTCTGGTCTATCCAACAACTTCATAATATGGGGAATCAGGAACATTGCGGCCCCCCCGGGACCTTTAAACATCTAGTCTTTTGTTGTGCACATGGATATACAGATGTATGGCTTTGGAATGCATTGTTTCTCTATTTTTAGAGACCTGTAGGATTTACTGAAGAGTTACTTTGAAGCATTTGAATGTAGGCTAGATGTGTGTGCAGCCTTATGGAAATAGCGATGGGAGTGACAAGGGTGATTACCACGGAAAATGAGAGGCTGCAATAAACAATAAAAATGCAAAATATATGTACCCATTATCCAAGTTGAGATGTTTATCATCCTTTGTGTCCCACCCAAACTCCCCATGGATGTCATGTTTCGCTATTTATCAGTTATTCTCGTGAAATTCAATCTGATATACGCGTTCTAATCTTACGCTGAAGATAAGCGTGGATGCCTGTTAGCAGACGTGGCACAAACACCCAAAACCTGCATGTAGCCACACTCAAAAATGTCACAACGAAAGGCCACCTCTGAAAGGGTGGACAACACAGCTGTCTGTGGTTCGACTGGCCAGTTGCAGGCAACGGAGGGAGTGGGTGATCATCCCCGTCAATCTGATCTGTCCCCCACCCTTCCCCCTCCTCTCGCTCCCTCCTCTAGCCACATGACACACATTGTGGCTGATCTGTCAGTGCGCTGGCATCATCGGAGCAGGACATGCATGATGTGTCAGAGATAGAATGTCACGCTAGAGGCCCCTGGATGGAGAGAGGGATGAAAGAGGGGAGAGATGACAGATGAAGCGAGATTGACAAAAGAGCGCTGTACACAAAAGAAGAATGGAGGGAAACAGGTGGATTGAAGGTGTTAGGCAGAAAGAGAGACAAGGATGGAAAGGAGGGATCAAGTGAGGGGGGATAAGTACACCGAGACAGATAGAAAGAGATTATTTCGAATGCCAGTGCTGCACACTCTCAGCGCAGGCAGAAGGGCGGCAAGGTGGCTGCTTACACAACACATACAGCCTTGCACACACACACGCAGCTACATGTTGGCAAAAAGACCTGCTGGGCGCCTGCAGAGACATGAGTCATAGTATCCATATCACTACGCCACAACACATACAAACAAACATATTGTGCTGCTTGAGTACAGCCGTTAACAGGCATTTTGACATTTCCCTGACAAAAAGGAGAAGATCTGAGGGTTCTGCCTGGTTGTGTTAAGGGAGTGAGAGGAGAGCAGCAGCTTTGCATCGCTCTACTTGGTACAGTACAGGAGAGCAGTGAGTTATAGCTGGCCTCTTACAACAAAGGCAGAGCCTGTGTTATGCGTGGAGGTACACAGTTGTGAAACGTGCTCTGTGTGGGCTGGTGTGTGTCAGTAAAGACATAGATAGCTCGTGGGTGTGTTTACTAATGTGTGTTAGCGGAGGATGTAGTGTGTTAAAGCAAACGTGTGTGTGTGTGTGTGTGTGTGTGGTAGCTGGGATTTAATGGGATTTCCAGCTCAGCAGAATGCGCCTGCTCGTCTCACACCCCCCAACATGTTCAGGCGCGCGCACGCACAAACACACATCCTTTGTATCGATCCGACCGCCAGCCGCAGGGTCATTCATCAGATGGCTGGACACACCCAGGTGTGTTTTACTGTTGGCCAATGCTCAGCAGCGCATTCGAGGAGCAGACAACCATCATCAGAGGAGGGAGAGAAACAGAGAGGTGGATAAAGGAGGGAAAATCTTACAGTAACAAAATGAGAGCAAGCCCAAAAAATAGTGCTGTGAAAAGAAGCAATACAAAAGACTATTACTACTGGGACAAAAAGACTGTTAATCATGTTTGCCATTGACAGCATCATAACATAATATACGGCAACCCATTGTCCGACAGAATACTGTGTGTTTATACGTTCCTAATTTGCTTTGCCAAATACATTTTGCTAACTGCATTACAAGTACAACACACGAGGTGAGGGGAAGATCGGAGGTTTGGTTAAACGTTGAAAAAGCCAACACGTTTCGCCTCATGCTTCAGGTCAGTCTTACCCTGACCTTATCCAAGCACTTTCAGCTGACTTAACATAACCTTACATAACATAGCCATTGAACTGTTTCTCGTACTTTAGCTGCCAGGAGAGGATAATGGGGCACAAACACATGTACTATACAGTCAGTGAACATTCTGCAGATGTACTGACTATTGCATATTTTTTGTGTATTAATGTCATTTTTTGGTTGCATAGGTTGTTACTGTTACCAGAGAAAACTGTCAGTCAACAACTCTGCAGAACAAACTATTTTGATACCAGTGGCAAATAAAATATGGTTCATGAATGGTTAGGGCTAGGCAACTCAACCAGGTTTATGAAAATGCAAACATTAACTGCAGTTCTGCAACAGGATGCAAACTCCATCCTGCTGCATGAAAGTCAGACTCACACTCACGATACACTTCCACCACCATGACTTTCAACCTCACTACATGCAGAGCACACTACCGCCTGTAACGGCACTGAAAGTGAGCCCTGGATGCTCATGGTGAGGTCAGGAACCCTCAAATATGGATGTAGTTCCTTGGATACTGCTTAGGAATGCCACGCTTCGTCCTTCATGTACAAATGTTGAACATTTCATGAAGCAACTGCCTTCAGACATCATGCAGGTTTACTGCCACCAACAGTCAAGCCTGACCATCGCCTAATTTGCCATCTGATAGTCACAAAGGCTGATGTCACTGATGATGACCGTCACATCTCTGAGATACAACAACACAACCTGACACACAGCAGTCTTAACCTCTCCCCTAATGACGGGTTAACAGTTGCCCCCAACACCATAGCAACAACTCCTTGGCCTTGTCATCGTTGTACCTCTGATTCAATTACCTTGACCTCGGCGGGTGCCTGGGCCTCCCTCCCAGTCTTGCTCCTGTAGCCGGGGAAGGTTAATTGAAACGGAATGCAACATTAATTTCCTTATTAATGAGTGCAGGTGACTGGCCGCTAACTGCAGGAGAGGGTGACCTCAGCCGCAGAGGCTTTTTTTTAACCTTCCCTTGTTGGGAAATGCCACATGAGAGATCACAATGTGCGATGGTATAATCAAAATGTGCCAATGTGAACACGACATGCCTGTTCTAATGTGTGCATCTGCCAAAGTGTCACTCTGTGCAGGTGTGTATCTTTGGCCTTTAGACGAAGCCATTAATAGCCACATATCAACTGGCTTTTCGGCTCATGAATCGGAGCAGACTTGAATGTACTTTGACCTCTGCACTGATACCAGAGAATGCATACAGTGGCAAGACGCGATCGTATTGATCGTATATACAGGCACAACCTCAAATGCTCTGACATATGACACTCTTATACTTACTCTCTGACTTGGAAACTCTGCAGTCCGCCTATAACTTGGCGCTAACGCTACTGAGCATTAGAGAGTCCATTATTTGTGTTTTAAGAAAGTCCATTGTCAGTGCAGTAGCAGTAGCCTTCTGCGTTGGGTTTCTGTCTTAATACTCATAAGGTAGTTGTTAGCTTCAAGTCTCCTTCTTGTTCTTTGACTGTGATCAAGGGTTCAGAAGAGAGAGGAAAAAAAGCCAGGTAAGCAGGTTTAACAGCTACGGAAGCAGATTTGCATGATAACATGTATTTTTATGATCATTTCCATGCTGCTGAAGGGGCGATGCACTGTGCATGTGTATTGACAGCTAAGCTTCCCTGCATCCATGCACTTTCACCCCACGTCATTCAAATCATCCCCAGGAAACTTTGCATTTTAGGCAAACTTTTATCCACCCGTGGACCCGCAATGCAACAATACTCCACGTGTGTGTATTCTAGTGCCTCATGCCCCTCATCTGTCAAAACATGATAAGATATAAAACTCTGCGGTGACTGGAACAAGCAGCTTCCTCTTCAATCTCCTTAAATAAATACCAGGCAAATGAATGAATTTTGAACAGCCACCGCTGCCTTTATCACAAGACGGATCTCTGCTTTATTTCATTCCGCCACCTTCAGACGCTTTTGCGGAAGATGCAAGCAACTTGTTCTAATAAGATTTTTCTGCACTTGTTTTTTTTTTTTTTCTCCCCATTTCGTCTCTCCCACCAGCAACTTCCTTGTTTAATCACAGAGTCTATTAAAAAGGCAATTAAACATCATGCAGGTAATATGTATAATCCATTGAACAAATCCCGGATCAAATATGCAAATAGCAATAATGGAATGTTGATTAGCGTGCCATTTTGCCTGCACTATATATTGATTCAGTAGAGTTAGAGCGAGATCTTGCGTCTGTAAGTGGCATGATGCCTGGTTTTAAGGTCTAGAATAAAGTGCACAGATATTTCTTTAATGCTCAATTTATGCAACAGAATTTTGAACAGAAGTTTTTTTTTTTTTTTTTGCTCGGAGGCTTTCTGGGAAAAGTGCTGCACATTTGGCAGGGGCATGACTTTTTCGAAGTTCAAGGAGTCTGTAGGAAGCCTTGTAGTGTTTATCTCCCCTAAGGCAAACACCCCAAGGCTACGTGAACACGCACAGACAGACGCCATTTTAAGGACATACCACTTTAACTTTAGGAGTCAAAAAAAAGAGTGGAAACGGGGATTGGAAAATTTAGCGTAGTGGGAAAGTGTCTGATTGTTCTATCTGAGGGTCTAAAACTCTTTCCAGGAGCCCAATAAGTGAAGAAAACACACAGAGACAAACAGGGATTCATCTGTGTGCGAGTACAAACAGAATCCTCACATTGTCACTATCTAGCATGTAACAAGAGTTTCGCTGGATACAGGCCACAGAGATCAAACAACCTGAACGCAATTAGAGCTGCATCCAGATGATTTCAGGGTGACTACGTGCTGTTATCGCTCTTCCATTCTGAAGGATGAAAAATGACTATGTTCTTCATCATCACAAAAAGCAGCGCTGGACACAGAGAAGCACAATCAAAGTGAGAATCGCACATGACAACAAAAGCACTCGTCTGAGTAGCGCGATGGCATTTAAAAGGGATTTGCGTGACTGATGTTCAGGCTGCTTGTTTATGCCTGTCTGCCCAGTTCTGTGCGGTGCAGTCGCAGTTGACAGAAGCCACACAGAGCAGAAGCACAGATCAACAGGTTATTAGCATAAGCCCGGGAAGGTACCTAAGAAAAGCACATTGAAATGTGGAAATAATTCCACCAGCCCAACCGCACCTCTTAACAAACAAGAAAAAAATAACTGCTTTATCACTTTCTCAGCTTGATGCAGTTTCTCTTAGGGGGCTTTGCCGTTTTGTTTTGAAAGATTAAAAGTGGAGGAGTACAAGCTGGAGGGAAGGGAGGAGAAGGAGGAGGATGAGGAGCGGAGGGGAGGGTGACAGAGGATGGAGGAAAGGGGAGGAAGGGGAAAGAATAGGGGGGTGGTGGTGTTTGTGTTATTGATGTGCAGCGCTGGCTCAGATAAAGGATTGGTGGGAGCCAACCAGCTCCTATCTGGCTCCTCCAGCCAAAGGCCTGTTTGCTTTCTAGGAGTTGCCGTCGACCAAAGTTTGTGTGTGTGTGTGCGTGTGTGTGTGCGAGCTGGGAGGCTGGAGAATGGAAGGAGAGATAGTCGGGAGGGTGAGCGTGGAGATGCTTTTTTCGGAATTAGATTCTGCTTCCCTAACAGCACAATTAAGGTACGATTGGAGAGAGAGGGAGGGAGAGACAGAAATTCTCTGGGTTAAGCAAGGATAGTGTATAGTAATGGACCAAGCACAGTGTCACAGATGGAATATGATTACCATAGATCCATTTCTGTCATGCTTTATAAAAAAAAAAGGAGGGGGGAAAAAATAGAAACGTTCATGTGGCCGAAAATAATCTGAGGACAAATCAATATGGTTAGTAACGGAGCGCCAAAAGACCTTGATGAAGAGGCGGCCTTATCAAAAAGATATGTTTCATAGATGGGGCTCTTGATTTATATAGACAGGGGCGCTATGATGCAACATGAATTACTGGCTGGTTAGAATGCAGGGATGGAGAAACAGAGGGCTAAATGAAGCAGTCGCATGGGGGAAGGGGATGGAAGGATGTCTCCTCTTCATCAGCACTGTCAGTACACAAGCGCCATTCTCAAATGAGACAGGACGCTGGGTCTCGAAAAGCAATGAATTCAGTGAAGTTCAGTGAACTGTTCTAAAATGTTTGTGTGAGTGTCTGTGGTTTTTAGTGGAGATAAAAAAAAGATTAATCCTCTCAGTTAAAATGATGGCAGTGGCAAACATTTACCACGCCAAAGTGTTCATAATCTCGAGACTGCAATATAGTGTTGCCGATACATTAGTCAAAGTTAACGCCACCTCTTATCAGATCAAATTACCGTTCAGTCTCAGCACACATTTTTCTGTAATGTTCACAAAAATAAATGGTGTTTCTCCCAAATATTTGGATTAATCAAAATATTCAATCAAGCAATGCTTTAATGACTACTGGTTCCAGAATTTGATTTCTGTTTCTTCAACACAGATGACTGACATCGAGTTCCTGACAGGGTGGTGCTTCACGATTTTGGACACAAGGTAGGTGAAATTTCTCCACCCAGAAAAGTTGTTAGACATACAATGTATATCAATCACATTGCCACCAATTCATACTATTCTTCAGAGGACTGTTTCTTTCTGATGGTGTCAGCGTGTCTTCATCTCGTTTTGCTTCACCTCCCTGAGCTGAGGTTCACCAAACATCAGACAGGATAATATTTAACAAGAGTAAAGTAATACTTGTGCTAACTCTTGTCTTCATATGCTACGCTATTTTCCAGATTAGACTGTACCTCTAAAGTGTTTATTTACAGGATCCAGAGTTCACTAGTGCCAATGATTCACTGTTATAATCCAAACAGCAATCATTGACGAGCGAATATCTGAATCCATCAGCTTTCAGTGAGACATTTAGCAGTGCAGTAGTGGCTATTTGAATATTTTAAAACTTTTTTTTCCCAAAACAGGCATTGAAACATTGAGAATTCAGATTATTTTCTGATCAATAATTCACATTTGTGAATTCACGACTTTCTTGTTCAAGCTATTCGGAGTTTTAATCTTTCAACCTTCCGTTTCACCACACTTGTGATGACCAAACGTTGTTTTGAAAACCAAGTTTCTCTGAAATTCAGCAAATGACTCATGCCTTCTAAAAAACAAGGGGGGGAGGAAAGATTTCTCTACTTATCCTATTCCTTTTCAGCCCGCCCTCCCCTGCTCCCTTCATCATGAGTGATACAGGCTCTGTGCTACCCTCCATTTGTTTGACCCTGCAGGAGGGGACCTGATGTGCTTATCCATCAGAACCGCACGGCTCCATTTACGGGATGGACCCCTGCCTCTAAAGCAGCTCCTCCAGCCGGCGCCAACAGCTGCCCGCCTGTCTTAAACACACGTCCACCAAGGGCAAGGGCAGATCCCCAACGCTAACACTGAAGCTTCTCCAGATCCAACTCAGTTGAGTTGTGCGGCTACTAGGGAACGTTCTGTCAAAAACAATGGAGCGCACTGCGTCTCAATGTCGATCCCAGGGACGCCCTGATTGAGCATGTCGGCTTTCTTTCCCAATGAGCATCGCTTTGACACTAACTTATGAGCATTTGAAAGTTGCAATCAATTACAGCACTGTCTGAAGCACACAGAAGGTTTACGAGTGTCACGCTGAATAACTAAATAACTAAATTTAAATGCTCCCAGTGCATCGTCTTTGTGACAATCAAGAAACCCTATACTTCACCTTAATATATAATATATCCAGTCTTTGACTGGCAGTTAAAGTCCTTAGCCACTGTCCCATTCAAGTTACTTCCTGTTGAATATGTCATGTGGCGATCACGCTTCTGTGGGGCCCCACTTTTCCAGCCCATTCATGGTCTCGCTTTGCAGGGGTAGAGTAGGACATATCATTAGAAAGCAGACGGGGTGACGTGTGCCTATGTGGGTGTTTGTGTGAGGAGGAGGGTGGAGGGCCTGATGTTGGATGCCTACATGTCGAGGAGAGCGGAGCATGGAACTGATACCCCCGCCCCCCCACGAAGGCAAATGCGCAAGAGAGAGCGAGAGAGGGGTGTTGGGAGAGTGGCCCAGTTGGGAGAGACTCAACCGGTGTTCCAATTCCACACTGGAAGCTCAGTCATGGGACTGAAACTCCATCCGTGCACTGGAAAGGAAAGCCTGAACAATCTGTTTCCAGAGAGGGTTCTGGGTGGAGGCACATGTAGACCTCATTTTTATGAGCCAATTCACAAGTCTAGAGCTGATCAAATAGCTAAGTTCAAACACAAAATAACAGATGTTTACATTGGAGTTAAGAATCAAGTCAAACTTCTGCTTTGATTGGCTAAAACCTTTGTTGTGTCTGCAGGACAGCTCAACTTGGAGCAGGTAGGCGCCTAAATAGGTGGTAGCCCCTTGCCACCCTTGTTAAACCTGTACAGTTTTAACAGTGTGCAGACTTCAGTGTTGAACATTAACATGTCCTTTACACCAGCTGACCGATTCATCCGTGGAAACTTTAGACTCCAGTGTCCCCCCATTTTTCCCTCACACATGAGACTTAATCTCCAGTAGAAGTCCTAGCGTGGCTCACTTTCCCAAGCTCGCCACCATCACAAACCCTCCAACCCCTATCCCCCAGCCAGCTGACTGTAACTCTAGCCTCATCCCAGGGTGCGTAATCTCTCTCATGTTCCTTTCTCTTGCCGTCGTCGTCTAATCGGACTTGTTCCCTGCTGATGCTTCGGGCTGTGACGTGGAATGCCGCAGGTCACGGCTGGGGCAGCTCATGCAGGGGGGCAGGTGCTGTCACAAGGTATGTTTCCATAGCGGCAGAAATACGCCACTGATTTTCTATCTTTCTTTTTTTTTTTTAGAAGTCTAAAGGCATGGCATCCACCGGCCCCTCCTCTCTCTCTTTGCCCCACTCTCCCTCTCTGTGCCTACATTTGGCTCGCTCTCGGGCTGTGTCACGAGTTGTGTCAGTAGCGGTTGCAGTTTGGCCGGGGAGAGCATTCATCATGGGCAGAGGATTGGTTAAGAATCTTCCATTAAGGTTAGCCTGCAGTATGTAGCACATGATTTGAGTCAGAGTAGAAGGGAATGACTCAACAGCACATTCACTGCCAGATAAGGAAGAGCCACATGCGCAGCAGCTCCTGACGATGATATTGCTGCCCTGCCATGAGACGGAGAAGTCCTACTTTTCCTTCCAGATCCATCACAGATTGCCTTTCACATGCTCACAAACTTTTGCACATTATGCTAACACCACCACCTTTATATATTGTAAACTGTCCCAAATCAAACTGAGGTCAATGCAACCTTTGACAACGTATCCCAGTTGCACGAGCGACAATGCCACTGAGAGTGACAGTCAGCAACGTGCAGTCGCCGCACTGACAGCGCTCCTGCTGTTGGAGGGTCGTCTCAGTGTCAGCTGTCAGTGATGTGAAGCTGGAGGCTCAGTGGAGTATTTTGACCTTTTGCTAACTGTGATGTCATCCTGGAGCTCATTTACATAGTTAGCAGAGCTGTTCTCCGGGATACTGTCTCACAAGTCGACGTTAAGTACTCACTCACACCTGTTTTCAGTATCTTCGCCTTTGAAATGATAGTTGTGTTTGTCTGACACAATATCAAAATCACATACCCGTCTTTTGGTTTCATCAAAGTGTTACCACCACTAAAGGGAAATTGCACTTGTAGTAAATTAAAAGACTGCACGCATTGCTATCGAACCGGCAATCTTCAAATATCAGATGAAACAGACTCCACAAACTGCGGCATAAAAACAAACACTCTTTTTCATTCATCCACTTGATTCTTCCCACTACTCCTCATCACTCTTCAAAGGCGAAGGTTGACTCTCACAGCTCCGGGGTGTGCTTGTTCTTCGGCGCGTGTGCATGCCTTGCCTCGTTACTGAGCTTCACAGACAGTATAATTTCAGCCTGACACTGCCTTGAATGCGCCGCTGTCAAGCCGGAGCGCGGCGGAGTGCGAGTTGAGGGATGCAGGCTCAAAAATGTCACTTTCACTCTCGGCGAGATGAGAGAGAGGAGACGAATGGGGGAAGGGGCTGGGGAGCAGTGGCGGATGGGTGGCTGGAAGAGGCCTTGGAACAACTGTTTAAATCGGGACAGGAAAATGACCACAGCCTGGAGAGGTTTTTGTGTGTCTGCGCACACACGGAGAGGGATGCACAAGAGTGTGCTTGTCTGGGCAGTTTATTGCTTCAGATTTTTTTTTCTCTTGGTGTAAACATGTGATACGTCTGCATATAAGTAGATCGGGGAGTTCATGCAAGTCTTGTATTTACAAAAACGATGTGCATGCGCTTGTGTGAGAATGCAAAGATACAAAGAAGTGTGTGTATTATCTGTTCTCTGAGTCCATCAAATCTGAGTAGCAAATATGTGTTTGTGTTTCTCTCCATATGTGTGAGTGCATGCGCCCGCCTGTGCTCCAGCATATCTGGCCCCGACTACAAAGCCCCTCTGTTCTTAGCATGAGCTCCATCTCTGGGCCTTGTCAAACAAACGGCTCCTGGCGCCTCTCTCCTGGGCATGTGCCACGGCCGCTGCCAGGTCCGCCATGGCTTGTGGAGCCCCTGTTCCTGGCATCTTCCGAAGCGCTGCTAAGCATTAACTGAAGTCCCCTCCGTCCTCGTTTACATTCATTAAAACGGTAGCACTGGGCTCCCCCAGAGCGTTGGGAAGCTGCGCCAAGCCTGCCGCAGCCGATAAACCGGGGCCACCTCTCACTGCCCATTCGCTTTGCTTTCTTCTGCTTTTCCCTGTGCCGCTCTCTGTCTGAGATGGCGCCCCACAGCACCCCTCTGTGGGCACTGGGCTCTGGTCTGTTGGCAGGATTTTGTCTCTGTCTTGGTCTTTACTCTGGCTTTTTTTTTTCCTTTGTAGTTTGTTTTTTTGAGTTAAAACGCTGCAGGTTGTCACTGTTCCAAGTCTTAAAGGGCAACCATATGAAACTGCATTTGAACCTGTTCTGTGTGTTTCGGCGGCTTTGGTACAGGCCTGGACTGTGCAGGTAAAGCACAACTTCATAAGCCAGAAGCAGACAAACAATTTGTTCAGTTGAGCATTCCAACACTCGAAACAACTGCTGCATTTAACAGCCACTTATGAACAAAAAGCAGGAGGTTCATCATGTCCAGCCCTGTGACAACAATATGTATTCTACACAACGCAAGACGAACCTTAAGGATTTCGTCATCTGTGTTCAGGGTCTGGAGCAACTACAGTAGGTTTTTCTTGTGGGGGATGAGATGTAAGACTGAGTGGGGGTTAAGCACCTCACGTTAACCTTGTTCTAATTCTGTTCGACTTGTTATATCACCAGACGTGTTGCCTTGAGGGGAGTCAACTGTCCCACAGCTTTTCTCCCCATTTGTGGCAGGGGGTTTTGGAAATGTTAGCTCCGGGGTTGTGACGCGAGCGTTGTTGGGGAACAGCGGTTACCTTCTTTCTCTCATTTCGCGCCTGACTGACTAAGATTCTTCATTGTCAACACGCTAACCCTGAGCTCAACCGCCATACGGAACATGGAGTTGACAAACATGCGCTCGACACGGTGTGCGCTAACAACACAATGACCTCTACAGCGGTGGGAGCTGCTACTTGGTGCATTCAGAACTTCGTGGCGAACACTGGAGCCGGTATGACAGGTAACATGCCGGCTCTATGCGGCCCTTAGAGTCCTTAATGCCAGAAGAATTCAAAATGAAGCTGACTGATCACTAACATCACAAGCTCTCAACTCCCCTGTGCCTCGACTGTGTCTTTGGGGTCATGCTGTTGTACGGAATGGATGTTTGTGCCTGTGCGCCTGATGGATGAAGGTAGTTGCAGGGGGTGTGGCTAGGCTGAGGAAAATATAACCTCTGGCGAGATGAGAGGATGCCACTCTGGAGGGAAGATCAAGGTATGCGCTGCTGGAGGAGAGACGGGCCCTTGGCTGAGGGGAGAGAAGGCGGTGGCTAAATAGAGAGATGAGGGGAGGAAAGTCTTAATTACAAACAGCGAGTAGGGATAAGGAGAGGGATTAGGTCAACCATAGAGCATGGAATTAGAGGAAGAAGAGCGAAAAAAACAGACTTTAATTAGCATTGTTGGTGAGGTAGTCACGTGTTAGTGTTAACCCCAAAGAGCTAAGGCTAGTTGTCATTAGCATTCATATAACGAGGACTCAGTGCAACCAGGCCATTTCAGTGGCAATTACTTTAGCCTGGCTAGTGCCGACATGCTGGGACACTACACATAAAGATAGTCGCTCGTGCTGCAGGGCCGACAGAGGCCAAGGGAGTGAGTGATTGAGGAAAAGCGACTCCAACCAGCCTTAGCATGTCATTAACTTCCTTCCCATCCCCGCAGCCCCCCCCTCCCGACTGGACATTATGAGCTTATCACATAGAGCAAAAGGGAATAATTACCCAAATACTATCCAGCACAGCCATCTTTAATCAGAGGAGTGTGTAATTACTGCCACACAAATGAGTTCAGTTCATTACGAGGCTGCCGTAACATGTCCAACGATGGATTGTTCATCATTCTAGAGTGTATTATTTACTAACGCCGCAGCAAACCAGGGACAGATAAATACACAATTGTCATTAAGGAGGAAAGGAAAAATGGATGTGCTGGTCAGGCGAGCATTTTTCAAAGACACGCATTAAAAACCTAAAGTGCTGAGAGACATTAGAGGGCAAGTGAGATGATAGAGGGACCCCGGGCGACTGATGGCATGTTTTAAGAGCAACTTCCACTTGATTAACTCCCCGTTCTCTGAAGAATCTAATTTCTGCATATTAACATGTATATTTGCATTCATTTTTTGACATACTCAAATCTGTTTATGGCAGGACTTTATTTCTTCCCAGGCAAACCGCTCCGGGAAGCATTTCCGAGGCTTGTTGTTTTTGTGTTCCTTTAAGTACACGTGATGTGCATTTTCCTGGGGTCCAGTAGCGCACTAATCTTCTGAAGCCAGATGTGCTGGTAAAAGGCAAGCCACAAAGCCTCCACCACTAGACGTCTCTGCATCGCTCCTGGCCAGATATGATGCTGCATCCCTGGGGGCATTAGCAGAGAGCTTTGCTGGGCTCCAAATAGAACTATGCTCCTGCTCTGGAGACAGCAGCATAATGGAACAGAGCGAGGGAGGAGGCCCAGTCAAACTTGAGGTCTATCGTGGGAAACCACTGGTACAGCACTTTCACAAGTAATATATGTGTGTTTTGGAATGATAATGACAGCCAAATTGTTTATTTAGAGGTGACAAAGAAGCTGAACTTTTCCTTGCACGTGTGGCATGTGTGGCAGTATCCTGATCAGGTGTTTTTCCCTGATCACAAGACTATGTTTGATAGCCCCATTACTTCTTAATCAGAACTAACTAAGCATAAAATAAGACTCTTTGTCTGTGTGTCAGGGAACAGGAAATTAAGGAAACCACCCAGCAAACATATCAGCAACAGGCGATTTATCCAACTTTGAGTATTTGTTACTGTCTGCATTTCCGAGCTGCCTTTCATCCCTATGCCTCGATGAACCGATCAATCATAGCAGCGTCAGGCAGTTTTTAGAAAAGGTATGCTGAATTGCACCTGGATCTGCATCCACTGTGAAGCATTTAATGTTGTGCGATTTGCAAGGCTGGAAAAGCAATGCAACAACAACAAGCACCAGCGGCAGCATTTCTATCCCGATTGAGTGGCGGTAATTGTCAAGTTGTCAAGCGGGCTTTTGTGGCTGCAGACGGAGCTGGCAGAGCCCATCAGTAGAAAATTACAGAGCAAAAGAACAATCAGCTTCTCCTCTGTTACTTAAAAAGAAAGAGTTGCCCAACAACAGGGGGATCCAAATGGAGATGAAACCAACCCAAGAGGAGACTGTTTACCTCACTCATGTCTTTGTCTTGAGAGGGAAATGTCAACCGGAACCCAAAAGGAAAAAAGAAAGAAAGGGAGAAAGGGAGAAAATCAACTCAGGTCGCCATTGCTCATTCCTCAAACATCTGACAACAAATCATTATGTCGTCACTGCAATTGACTAACAGTCACCTGGTAATTGATATCAACAAAGGGAGGGTTGTTTTTATTTCAAGGCTCTCACAGGCGGGCCTCCTTTTGCCATGAAAACATTAGAAATGCTCTTTTTTACTGCCACTTGTCTCTAAGGGAACCAGCTCAATTTATCAACTAGTGTTCAAGGCGATGGAATTAAAGCCACACAACTGCTCAAACAGGATCACGTTTTATGGCCTGAAGTTGTTGCAACCAATCACATGCTGCTTCCCTGTTTGGCTCACCACCGTGGTCAACTGCTAGTATCTCTTGAAGATGATTCACTTCAATTTGAGTCCCTGTTTCTGAACTTTTTTTTTTTTTCTGAGATGAAAACCATTTAGCAGCACTTTGTCTGAAGATATATTCTTTTTAATCAAGATACATGAAAGCAGCCCCACTTGAACATTCTCTGTGAATATTCCATGTAATGATTACAGTAACCCCTCCACAATCAATTTTGAGTAGCACAGCAGATTGGGTAAAATGAGTGCATCTGGCTGTAATGACAGGTAGCTCGCGACTTGAATGAGTACTGGCAAGCGGACACCGAATGTCTGGCATAACTGACAAGGCAAGCTTGCTTGTCTGGCCTTGATCTCTGTGCACGTTTAGCCAGACCGTACATACAGGGCTGCCCACATGACCATAACCAGCGTGACAGGAGAGAACTCAGGACCTATAAGAGGGATCATTCTGTCATTTGGGGGGGCTGTTGTGTCAACACCTATGTGAACAAATCCGAAGTGGAGCACGTCACCCCCTCCTCTCCTACTAAGTGCACACAAACCACCTTCACTAGATCAATACCCTTAAACAAATCCTTAATCTGTAATTACTCACTATCCGAAACACAAACACCCATCTGTATTTGAGGTGGTCTGCCTTTCTTGACATCTGGCTCTCAGTGAATTTTAGTGGGCCCCCACCCAGCTCTGGATTACACAGGTTGGAAAACAGCTGCCCTCTGTATGTTCTGCTGCTTTGCTCTTGGGGCTGAAGTATGGCAGCTATCCATCGCGGGGAGTCTTCTCGAACGGAGTCCGCCATGGGGGCTGAGCAAATAACAACACTTGCCTGATGCTCATATGGTATTCTGCATTTCTTCTAGGGCAGGAACTAGGCTACAGTGAGTGTGAGAATGTAAAAAACAGGTTATGGAAATGAGTATGTTTGGTGGGTTTTACAGAGTGCTCGCCCAAGTGTGTGGCTGTTTATGTGAATGTGTGTCTAGAAGAACAGCTACTCATCAGTGTTCATGCAGGGGCCTCATGCTTTATTTCATGCAGCGTTTGTGGTGGTCAAAGGCGCTTTCTGTTTCTGAAATTCATGCTGCAAATGTCATTTGTTGTGCTTAACACACCAAAAATCTGTGAAAAAAGATGCACATTGCACGGAGCCAACGGTTTGCACATCTGCCCGAGAGCGAAGAACAAGTAAGTGTGAAATATGTATTTTTGTGAGGAATGAAACAATAGCATCAGAGGAAGAAGGGGCAGTCATTCTGTAGCTCGTGACATAACTGGTTGTTTAAGTGAAAGGCAAACGGCCATCAACTGCTACCCATAACCCCCACCCCCTCACTCCATCGTCCTATCCCATCATCTCCCTGATGGACACTCAAACCCAGAGGTAACCCCACCTCCCCCACTCTTACGCCCTGTCAGGCTTGGAGGCAATTTTTGCACGAGCGGCATTACTTTCACCAGGGCGAAACCGACGACGGTTGCGTGAAGATGGGTGGGGGAACAATACGGTCTTGTGTTGCTAGGGAACAAAAGTGACTTGAAATCCACGCGTATCTGTCATCACGGTTGGTCCAAGCAAAGGGACATGAGTCGCCAGTCGAGGAAGAAACATCAAAGGGCAATGAAATTTAGGCAGGATGTGAAGCAAGAGGAAACATCAGTTTCCTCCAATTGGTAATGCCTTGATGGCGGGAAAAGATGAATGGAGAGAGAGAGAGAGAGAGAGAGAGAGAGAGAGAGAGAGAGAGAGAGAGAGAGAGAGAGCTTTGGGCCATGTTTTAGCGTGAAGAGGCAGCCCATTTTACATGCTTAGCTTATCAGGTGTGGAGGTACGCCTGTGCACAATGTGTAGGTGTGATAAATAAAAATGTTTGGGTGTGTATATTTTTACTTAAGTCTGGGTGATTTTTGTCTTGGGCTGTATTTGAGCAGCGGACGTGTTTGTGTTTGAGCTCTGACAGAATCTCCTGCAGGGGTGCTGCTCCACACACACACACACACACACACACACACACACACACACACACACGTCCTTAATGTGCCTTACTGCACATGCTCGATGATATCCAGACCGCTTCTTGTGCTTTTGCTTGTGTGTCACATCAAGTGTACAATGTGGTGTTCATCAGGAGCAACATGTCAAAAGGGTTTAATGCCAATATCTGGCTCCCCTCTATGGCTAGTGCTGAAAATCAATACACCTGCTTTCTCCTTTGAGAGCGTTTAGAGCAAAACTACAGAAATACACGCGCGCACGCACGCACACACACACACACACACACGCACACACTGCTCTGGTAGCATGCAGTCTCTCCAGGACACTGTGTCGCTCCAGGGCTAAACTCCACCTGTCCACCTGCACTTAGGTGGCTACTAATATGTTTGATCCAGAGTGACAGGGTCCTCACCTCACAATGCTTACAATTTGCTGTGTGGGGACAAAACTTTCAATTCTTGGTTTTTCTGGGGTTTAACTGAGGGTTGATGTAATTGTGTGTGTGCTTTTGTGTGTGTGCCAGACTGAGGCATATAATCCCCAGATGCAACTGGTCATAAATGATATTGGCATGAGGGCTCTGGACCAATCACACTTGGTGTGGTTGGAGGTTATAATCTAAACGCCTCATGAACAGTAATGGAATCTTTTAGAATCACAGACATTTTAAATACACATATCTGCAAGTGGCCATCATGCTTAACCCAGTCAAATACGCAAATCACTGCAAGAAATGGTCCTGAAGTTCTTTTCCTCTCTGTTTTCAACCGCACTCTCTTTGCGCTGTCTCGCTCCATCAACCAAAAGATTTATCATGTCCTGCAAAAAAACAAACAAGCGGTGTGTGGTCATCCTACTGTAAGTGCCTCTAATTACCTCTTTAAAATTCCACCAACAAGCTATTAAACGTCCACATTCTCATTTTTTCTCATTCCCTTCCGCGCTCCCTCGTATCTCGAAACACTGCGAGCAATTAGTCCGAGTGACTTTATTCATTAGGGGCTCGGTCCTAATGATTATTAAACTGCACACAAGTCAGAAAGTAACCGCGGGGCTGCACAGTGGCAGAGAGTGAGAATGAAAGAGGAAAAAAAAAAAGGGACAAGGAGAAGGGAGGCGGGGAAGGACGAGGAAGCTGGAGGGAGAGAAACGAAAAGGAGAGACAAAAGGATGAGGATGAGAGTGTGGGAGAGATGATGGGGATTAAAAGAGAAATGGGGCAGGACAATCCTGGACAAAGTTGAAAACAGTTGAATGTATTAGCAGGGACAAATGGACTCTCATCCCAACCGAACTGAAATGAGTGCAGATGAGGCCGATCTGTCCACCAAGAAATTAGGACGGATCATTTGCATCGTGGCAGGTGGATAATCACCCGTTAAAATCAATCGTATAAATCACCCACACAGCCTGCAAACACGTGTATAATGTTGAAAATAAACGACAGACAGCAGATGCACCTATAAAACCTTGCTACAAAACGCGCGCACACACAGTAAATAGTCTCAGGTGCTCAGCAAACGTGTACACACCCAGAAAGACTCATGCCCGCAGTGCAAACATGCATAGACTTCACCGCGTCCCTGCTGCTCTCCAGCTCTCGTCAATCCACACCTGATGTTATCTCTAAGGGAGATTTATGCACTTGCCGGAGTGAATTTATGAGAGACGGCCTCCTCAGTCAGAGGGACGCAGGCTAAGAAATTGCTTTGTTGAAAAAAAAAAAAAAAAGAAAACGAAAAAGCAGATTTGAAAGATTTATTTCTATCTACACCAAGGATGCATGATATATTCAATCTGTTTATTTGAGTGAAACAATCATTTCAGGGAGGGAAGCCTACGAGACGTGATAAGGCTGAATTGTGTTTAGCGCCACCAACCCCCAACCCCTGTTTACAGTAGGGCCCGCGTGCGCTTGCTCGAATCTATTTGGTTGTCATTGTTTTTGTTTGCAGCGACCGGGGGGGGTGGGGGGGTATGGTATTAGGGTGATGCATCATTTTCTGCCTTTTGTTTGTTTTGTTTTTTTATTGATAGATTGATTGTTACCTTGGACATGAGTGTTGTGATGGAGGATCTCGGGACAAAAACACAAGTGGCAGCTCCTCGCCATTGCCTCACGAGTCAGACTGGCGAGCTCATAAAACATGATCAATATTGCCCCCTCCCTCTCTATCCATTCATCTATTCATTTCTTTCACTGGCTCTCTATACTTGTGGCTGAAAGAAGCCTGCTGTCAAAAGTGCAAAGACGGTCCTCGTATCTCATACAATGCCACAATAATTGAAAGCCATTTTTTAGTCTTCCTCTTCTGTATAGACACAGCGGTTCTGTGCTCCAAATGAATGAATATGTGATATGGCATACAATGCAAACACTGTGGCTAATAGAGAGAAAAAACTTGTGCATTTGGTGCGCTACACGTCTGAGGAAAGAAAAGGTCAGAGTTTGATTGAGTAGCCAGCCGCCGCTCAAACAAAGTCCAGTCTCGGAGGGTACAGAGGACAGGAGGAAAGTTAGCATTGCAGCCCCCCTGGGTGCCTACACATGCTGCTGCACTTCTATCTTGAGATAGGAAAGATGGACTGATGGGCAGACAGAAGAGTAAAGGACAATCACTCCGAACTGTCAGGGACAGGTCAGGCAAATGCAAAAAGGAAAATGTACATCACCCTTTTTTTCACATGTTAGAAGATAATCGTTATCCTTCGGTCGACTGATTTAATGTCGCACAGCTTAAAGAAAAGCAAAATGACTAAAACATCCAAGGTTTCTGTGTTACCTTGAAGCACAAGAAGTAGGAGAAGAGTTAGTTAACTTTTTGGGGGTCGGAGTGTTTTCTGCCTTTTTTTAGATACAGACAGTTGGAGAGAGCAAGGACAGAGCAAAATCGGTCAATTTAAATAGAATCGCCACAATTAGAAGATTCACTTTAGGGAAGCAAAATAAAAATCTCTGCTTTCATAGAGTGTTTAACTTTTGGTAAAATGTTAAATCATGCCATTGACCAATCGCACACTAAGTTAAATAATGATTGATGACGATTGTAGAGATGCAAACAGTCCAAAATGGAGGAAGTGTTATATCCTGCTTTATATAACGCGACACCTCTGGAGTGCAAACTGTTCCACAGAGGAGATGCAGTACGAGATGTAGTCAGCTGTGAGACAGAAGTGGACGGCACAATTAGATTCCCTTGAAGGAACTTCGTTAACCTACTGTGCAGAACAAGTCGTACCATGTCAGCAAACTTTTAACGCTACCACCACCTCAGAGAGACACACAGATAAATTTTGCTGTGTCACTTTTATTAGGGGGAGCGAAATTAAATCTAGGAAAGATAACTTTTGAGAGAAAAAGTTGGGACTTCTCGAACAAAATAGCATTACACGACCTATAGAGGAAATGCAGCTGATGCGCTTGGGCTTTGCCACTCAGCTATGCTGTTCTAGCGTGACATGAGAAAGGGACCCTGGGCAAATCTTTTAATACCCACGGGATTACGGGACAGTGCAACCTTTGTCACTCCGGGTGAAAAGGTCAGGAGTTCATCATGTATGATGGGAGGTGATCCTTGATCACTCTGTGACGTGGTGTTTTCAGTGGCAGTACTGTGTCCAGGACTCTAACCCCTCTGTGTGTGTCAGATGCTTCTGGTGTCACATGGCCATCGGGGGGGGGGCATGCATGTCACAGAGTAAGAGAAAAAAACGTCTCTTCTGCCACCTAGGCCTTGGAGAATTGCTCTCCCCAGTGGTGGGATGTGGTAGATTATGGCAGGGCAATGGGCAAATAGGTGACAAAATCTGAGCTGAGGCATTTTCAGAGAAAAATGTGTCATGCCTCACATGCCTCAGCCAATTAAAGTGTCTGCACCTAAAGCTGAATTATAGCATAGTTAACCATAATGAGTTGCAAAGTTTAAGATCACTGCCTGCCAGACATAAAAGAAAAGAAATAGAAGGTACTAATTCACAGAGAAAGTCCGGAGTAGCCCAAATCATATCAATCGCTCTGTATATACTGTACCACCGAATAAGTGGCTAAACAGCTGGCTGATTACCTGTTATTTACTCTTGTTTCCTCTGTCATCACCTACATACTGGTCCCTTGTGCGACTCCTATTTCATTTTATACCGAGTGACAGCTCTTAGATTATCTCACGCTCAGTCAGGTTGCAATGTTTAAACCCTCTCCTGCCAGTTACACTGCTTTCATGTCTTTCATTGATTTAGTGTCCTGATGTAATTTCTTGAAGTCAAATTCAATTTTGCATCTCGGTCACTGACTATAAAATCTTTGGGCTTTGATTAGTTATTTATGAATGGACCCGCGCATTTGAAAGTCTCGAGCTGCGTTTGATTTATGTCAGCAGATAAGTGTTCAAAGTAAACCACGGGGCCAGGTAAGTCCCATGTCCTGCCCGTGTGCTGCATTTTTATTTTTACATTCCACATATTTTTATGTGCTGTCAGTTAAACCCGGGCTCTGATTTTGTGTGTGCGCAGATGGCTTTGTTTTATCTGGATAGACATCACCTTCAGTGCACCACTCCCTGGTGAGCGGTGGATTTGGACTGGCTGAGGTTAGAAAAGTGAAATCCGGGGCTGCCGGTATTCCCTCCCTGCCTCGTGTTCTTTGCGCTAATCTCCTGGTTGGGTCAGCGCAAGAACAATTAAATGAGGAGAGCTGAGCGGTTCCTTCAGGACCCTGGGGCCTTGTCGAATGGGCAGGAGGTTAGCTCGACACCACTGGTGGGAGAAGATGCATCATTAATGAATCAGGAAGTGGAGACCGAGCTTGTCGGCACCCCTGTAAACTCTATTAGACCACACCCCATTGCCTTGCACTAATGAATAATGTATGACGCCCTGCTGGTTCCAGGTGTGACTTGACACAGCAGTTAAAAAAAAGTATATGAATATTCAGTGGCGGGTGGTAATGAAATCAAAATGTTCAGTATGGGAGTCCGTTTTTAGATTGAGTCTATCTCTGCTGTGCGGAACTGGTAGACTGTGCTGATGGAGAGAAATGAGAGACTTTATATGCACTGACAGGGCTGAAATTTTGCCCTGCACTTTTAATGGTTTGTCTGACAGCAGATGGAGATGTCACTGTGCGCGCACTGATGGAGGCCATTTTGTTTTGGCAAAGCAGCGGTGATTTGTTTGCCTGGGAGGACGCTGATGAGCAGGAGGACAGAGAAATGACCCATCGGTCAACACTAAACAGATTTCATTTAGTTGCTCTAACAGAGGGCTTCAGAATTGCACTGTCAAGGAAGGCATTTGTCCCTTGAACACATGAGCCACTCTGAATGTACAAGGTTTCATGTAAGCCAACACTGCAACAGGTGAGATAGACGCTGATACATTCGACTTTGTCATATCTTTACGCCTCAGTGGATAGTTTTTGGCATTTGTCTAAAAAAAGCTGCTAAAAAAACCCCCGAAAAACTCCAAAATATTCTTTGCTACCTTCTTCTGTGACCTTTCTTCATGCTCCTGAACTCCCACTGCAGATAACCGTGCAGCTCTGGCATTTAGAGGGTCCATCCAGCAGCAGAAATCCAGACAGAAAGCTTGTGAACAAGAGAGCATGAGCCCGTCATAGACAAATGACCAAGCCTCCGAAGGTTAATGCCCACCATGTGTGGAACAGGGGGCCGCAGGAGGCCAACGTGGCTGCAAAAAGCACGTCCCAGACACCCCGGCAGGCGCAAGGGGCTCTAGCCGCTGATTAATGCCATACTTTGGCTAATTACCTCCTCAGCGGACGTTAGCTTTAATGACACGAGTCATCAGAATACGTCAGTGTGGATGGATCGCCGGTGTGGGGGTGGGGTGAAAGAAGAGAAAAACAGGAGAGATATCTGCGCAGCCAAGCGTCAGAGAAAGCCATCGACTGCGCCTTCCCACCCCATTAGGTCGATTCCAGCACACCCGCCACTGTGCCGTCCATATCTGAATAATAACTGCCACTCAGCTACAACCCTACCACCCTGCTGCCCTTCCCTCAGTCCACCAGACCAGCATCGACTGGGTCCATTTGGTACCCTGTGACGCTTCCAGCCAAACGCTAATTTACAAAGAAATAAATGGTCTCTGTAATAACAAGGGCATGAGTGGCCCAATCTCAATGAATCTGCCTCATCCCCCCACAACACAATTCATTCCAATGCAACTCACTAACAGGCAGCCAAGACATGGACAATGTCTTCAGCTGTTGTCCCACCCAGCTGATGAGTTGCAAGCGTCTGATTGGCTCGGTGCACTGTCCCACAGTGTGGTCATTCAAGCCCCAGTGGAAGAAGTGAACTCTGATGGCAAAGCTAATTTGGATATTCTCTCAACCGTGAAATATGGAAAAGAGTTGCTAAATGAGCAATTAATCCCACGGAGATACCATGTACCTGCAAAAACTTAGATGGAAGAAGGGAAAAGAACAGAGCAGAAAAGGGAGCAAATTACCATTTTAACTTTCCTTAATGTTCCGAATAGTTCTGAAACATTTAGATTTCCTTGAGATGATGAGCGTTAATAGTTCAACATGGGGGAAATCCAACAAACTGCGCAAATGTTTGCAAACAGGCAACACCTTTTGTCATATTCTTGAGCTGTGTTTTGCCATTTTCCCTTTGAAGGTTCCGGCTAATTGCTTGTGGATGACTTTAGCCTTTTCATTCTCTGAAGGCCTAATTGTAATGTATTGTTGTGGAGGGCCGCAGGGCTCTCCTGGAAGTCTTATTTATTTTTGCCATTCATCAGTCTGTTAAATATAGTCAATACAACTGTCAACGTAAATTACATGGCTCACTATAGAGGCGACTTTCCATGGACGATGGAGGCGAAAAGGACCTTGAGCCGGTGCCAAGAAGTGTTCTTAAGTGCGACACTGACGCTGATTCAGAGCTGAAAGAAGGCGATGAAAAAGGGATGAGATGGAAAGGGGTGGCCCCTGTCTTTTTGCTCTCTTCGCGATGTGAAAGGAAAGGGTTCATCCCAGTGCCACAGACAACAAGTGCATGGCTTAAGTGTCTGGCACTGTGACACGTAGCTGAAGAAATTGTTCTCCATTCCTCGTCTTGCGTCTCTCTTAGGGACATGGAGAAAAAAAAAAAAAAGAAAGAAAAGAGTTGTGTGTGTAGATTTCAGTCCCATCTAGCTCTTGCAAAATATTGATTCACACTAAGAACTGAATGTCAGGGTAAATGTTTGCCACTTTTCTCTCTGTAATTATGTCTTGAGACAGCACGGACACAGCGCATACATACACATAATATCTACACATTAGCCATCAGCTACCGTATAGCCGAGCCAGTTTTGTCCTTGAAGTTAAGTCAGACTGGCATTAAACTATTTCAATAACAATTTGCACAAGACTGCCTCTGTCTTCTTTATTCAAACAGAAAGGCTGAATAATCTCTTTCATCCCCTGCGTGTGTGTGCGTGTAAGTGCCTCACACACACGCACAAAGGCACACTCGCACACACTAATAACTAGCAATCATGATAATCTATAACTGCACTCCAGCCGAGTCCCTGGACAGGCATTACAGTCATGTTGCGGGCCAATAAATAACGGCACAAATAAAGCGCCTGTCCATTCTCGCACCCAGTGTGTATGCAAAATAGGTCAATAACACTATCCTGGAGGTCATTGCCAGACCGTTTGCTCCTTTATCGACTGTACCGCAATTCCAAAGGAATTAGGCTATGTCACAATTCATCCTAGCCGCAGCCTCTGGGTCTTTGACAAAAAGGGAGCCTTCTGTGGGGATGACAAAACCTATTTGTCTTACAAGGTTGTGTGTGTCTGTTTTGTTTCTGCTTCGCCTTCAGTGACCTGAATCAAAATAGAAAAGAGGCTTTCATGGTGTATCTTTCATCTTAAGTTCTAGCTTTTTTTTTTTTTTTTGCCCAGTAGTGTTAGAAATGCATTTCTCTTCCTCGACGGTGTGGTTTTTAATGATCAAAGCTCCCTTTTTGTGCCACCCAGAATTAAAACACCGCTTCAGATAACTGGTTACCTGGTTTCATCAAAACCTGTTATCAGTCTAATTAATTTCTGTAACTTAGTCAGGAAATTGGCTACTTTTCGTTGTTTAACTTGCCTCCATTGGCGTATTCGTCTGCTACTTATCATCACACGTCAAATATTTCATATTTGCATCCCATCTGTTTTTTCCACCTCAAAAAAGACAAAACTTTTTGGTTGACTCATTCTGTACAGGTGTGTCCACAAACGGCATTCAAGAAATCCAGATTATGGGGTACCCTTTGCCTGAAACCACAACCTGAAAGTCTTTATAAACTTACTGGTGGAGTACCAGCAGCACGATCATGGGGCGGAGACATGAATATACTGCAAGTGTCAGTTTACGACATCGCCAACAGCTCTCTCTCCTGCCAACGGCTCAAACATGTGGCTTGATGCCCAGTTTAAGAACACGTCCTTTCCTTTCGTCCTCCTCCACTCATAATTGGGAGTGATAGAGGGGGTGAATGATCCTCAAAGGCAACTGTCAATGTCCATTTTATCGTCTTTGTCTCCACTGCTTTTAATCTCTCAATCAGGCCCAAAGCCATTTTGATGGACCTTTCCAGTAAAAGTATATTCCACCTTGCAAACTTTAGCAACACCCTGAAACTCTCCATCGTGGAATATGATAAGTGGAACCCACTTAGTTCAGTCACAACCAATGTTTTGGAAAGAAGGCTCAATATACGGTCGTTCAATAGAGTATGTGCAGTGCATGGACAGCAGAAAGGTGGAGTTTCTATGGATGTCCTTCCAAAAAACAACTGCACCGGTCATTCATTCAGATGCTTAAAAAAACCTTCATTATGTTCAAGCAGGCTTGTATGAATGTGCACACGAGTGTCCGCTCTCCTTACCAGTGGGAGCAGCATGACACCCGGTTACACTGAGAAGTTAAAAAAGTTGAGGTTGATGGTTAAAGCATGTGACTTCCACATCACAGGCTATCACCACCATCTTTCAAGCCTGAAGAGCTGAATGTTTAATACTCAAGAGCCAGATTGTGGTTTAAGTATTCGTTGATAAGTAATAATGTGCCCATAATTCAAATGTATGATCAGCTCATTTGATTTTTCAGATTTTACACGCTAATTAGCCATTGTTTCGAAGCGCAATAAATCAGACTTGAGGATTAACGCGCCAAAGATCCTATCAGCTCTGTCAGGATGCTTTCATTAACGTCGAGCAGGCCTTTTTTACCTGTGTCAAGTGTTAGCCGGTGCTGCCACCGCTGAGCCAGTGGCAAACCCTGTTAAGAAGAGCTGACAGACAGACTGGTGAAGAGTGTCTACAATGTCTGGTGGGTTTTGATACTGTCACAAGACATCTCTTCCTTCCCCTTTCCGCCATTCTTCTTTGTCCATCGCTGCGCTCGCTCCTCTCCCGGTCCCATCATGATGGCCTGAGCATGAAGGAGCCATCTGTCACTCTGTGCTCATTCCTGCTCGGGTCCTGAGAGCCCGCCACTCGCCTCTCACCCGCCTTGGCTGTCATGTCCGCTGGCTGACGGGAAAAGTGACGAGCGGCGACAAACGTCCCCAGCTTGAGTCTGTCAGTAACCCCCCTTTTTTTTCCTCCCCTCTCTCCTTCCCTCCCCCATGCATGCATACACAAACACAGACCCATCCAAATGCATACGTCCGTCTACGCCTGAAAAATCTGCTGGCTGTATCTATACAGTACAGACAGCCTTCAGAGAGCTCACGTTCAATTGATTTTCTCCATTTTGCAACAGCATGACATTCTGACAGGGGAGAGGGTGAGCAGAAGAATAGAGGAGGGAGAAGATGGAGAGAGACATGCAGGGAGTGGTATTCCCCCATCTGACCATTATGTGCAGCATGTCAAACGAGGGCGAGAGACAGAGGCCTTGACATGGGCCAGCCCTCACAGGGAGAGACCGCAAGAGGGGGAGTGGAGGGGGGTGGGGACAAAGGAAGCAGGGGAATAGATAGAAATGGGGATGTAAAGAAAGGGAGCGCAGTTTCAGACAAGGAGGGAGGGGAAAGCTTGTGAAGGATGTAGAAAGCCACTGTAGAGAAAACGACAAGAGGGAAGAAAGAGCATGCGGTATAATGAGGTGGGCCAGGTGGAGAGGAGGAGGAGGCGGAGAAAGAGCCCATCGATCGGGTACAGTTAGATTGGCTGCGCCGGCCTCACCTCCTCTCAGCCCTGCTTTGCCCCCGATCACGCCCTCCCCTCCTCCGTGCCCCTCCCTCCGCCCCGCTCACATGGGCCAAAGTGATAGACAGTGAGAATCTAGTGATAGCATTTGATTGTCAGCTGAAGTGGCAGTTATAAATTTACTCCAGGATAGCCATTCAGTGTGACGGTTCAGGGGATTGAGAGAGTGCAGCGTGGAGGGAGAGAGACACAGAGGAAGATGAAGGTGGAGGGGGGTATCTCTGGGAGGGGCCACCACTCTGATCTTTGTCTCCCACCATCCTTTTGTGATAAAAGTGCTTTTATGGGTGCCACCAACAGACACAACATCCCTCCTTGTGCGCACACACACCCACACAACATAAAACCTTCAAAACCTACAAATAGCTGCTGTCTCAATTTGGGCAATTCAGGGCTTCTAGCTGGCTCAAAAAAAGGTCTTTACACAGAAAAAATGACCTCTGTTTCGTGTAGTTTACTGGAGCATCTGTCTTTGTTTACAATATCTTCCTGATATTTGGAGGCGGGGGGGGGGCGGCTTCTGCGATGCAGCCATTTCACAGCGCTCCTCCGCCCGTCAACCCCCCATTCCTGGTGGATTATTCCTTCAATTTGTTAAAAGCCAAAGCCTCCGTGGGACGGTCCAATCGCAGGAGAGGGATGGGGTGGGGGGATGCAGGAAAGCAGTTGGCATTTACAAATGCTGTGGGTGCAGTGAAATATGGGAGCCATATTTCAACATGTGTGAGGCTGTGCGTGCACACGCGGACACACCCGCCCGCTCACACAGGCGTGCACAGCTCCCACACACCTAGAGCACACCAATTCAGTCATCTGTCTGCAGGAGTCAGGTGCATTTGTGTGCGTGTGTTGTTTGTGCATGTGTATGTGTTGGGTGGGGGGGGCTTGCATGGGTGGGTTTGTGTGCACCTTTGACACCAGCTTGACAGGCTACTAATTGCATCCAGGGTCCATGATGCCGCTTTCTTTCGCAGACGGCGGCGCGCACACATGATCCGAGACCCTAATATGTCGAGGACACGCAGGTATTGACTTGCATTTTTTTCTGCCTCAAACCTGTTAATTAATCCTAACCTGAACAATAACACTCATCAGCCCTGCATCCGAAAATAACATTTTGACAGATTTTTGTTGCTTGCAGGGATATTCGGACCCCAGAAGAAATTAAAAATTTTATTTCACACACACACACACACACACACACACACACACACACACACACGCACACAGCCTGAAAATGAGATGGGAGAGAAATACTACAGGTACCTGAAACACAGGCTCTAACTAGCAGCTACACTAAACAAAAGGAGCTTTGTCTGTGTGTGTGCGTGTGTGTGTGTGTGTGTGTGTGTGTGCGTGTGTGTGTGTGTGTGTGTGTGTGTGTGTGTGTGTGTGTGTGTGTGTGTGTGTGTGAGACAGACAAGTTATACCTCTGTTGTTCCCGGGTTCCCTATCGCCAACTCTTTCCCCTGCTGTGTGTCCTTGTTATCACCTCTTTGGCTCTTTAAGAATGTCTTATTTCAGAGCGATTTCTCCACCAGAGCTCAAAAATGTCTGCATCAGACACTCCAACTCTCAGAAATCGCATCACATTGCACTTTTTTTTTTTTTTTTTTTGCATGTGAAGGGATTTCTGAGGCCACTGAAATCGGCCAATCTCCAGAGACGAGCTTAAAAAGCAGAATTACAATCAAGATGTGATCTCCATGAGGAAAGTGAAACTAGAATTATTTCAGCCATGCGCCTCCCCAAAAGGAAAAGTTTGCTCTCGGCATGAGTTGGGGTTTATTCATTTTATAGGACACAAAGTAAGCACGCTGTATCCAAAACTGAAGCCAGAGCCCCCTTTGTGGTCTAAAAGATATTCAGCGCAGGCATTAGCATATTCAACAATAACAAGCCCAGCCACAAAAACATACATGAATGTTAGTATTGTGAGGGAATATATCTCTTTCTGTCAGAAGACAGGAGAAGCAATCATGGCATTCCTGGCATGCTCTGGAAGCTGAGGTACAACAAAGACAGGTACAGCTATAGTATGAGATAAACAGACAATGTAATTACTGTAGGGTACTGCATAGTACATGAGCCAAACACACATATTCTTATTCACACAACAGCATTACAGACACACCGTGCATTATCTTCCAGGCATCTTTGTGCCCACCACGAGAGAGGAAAAAAAAATGATGTTTTTTTGTATGTGGAATTCGGCTAACCCTAAAATGACCTGCAGTATTAGCTTCCTTCTCTTCAAGCCAATAGCTGCTGCTGCTCTCCAGCTGGCTAGTTATTCAGGAACTTTACCCAGAAGTGCATATTGGTTTCAATACGAGGAATAATAATGGCACCGAGCCGAAAAATAACAAACTAACTGGAACCGCAATTGCATTTGTTGGCAATTTAAGGCCAATCTGAACTAAGACCATTTTTAGTTGCATGAGATGCACAGCTCACATATTTGTTTTCGTTTGTGAATGAAGCATAAACTGCACAGACGTGGACAGTTAGGAAGTCTGGACTCGAGATATAGTCCAGTCACAAATTTGATGGCTCCATACGACTCAAATTAAAAGCACTTCTGACTTTGACTTCAGCACAAACGACCCCAGACTTTATTTGGAACTGAGCCTGATGACTTGAAAGACTTCATATCCAAGGTCAGATGTTCTGGTGTGCTTCTGAATGAGTGACTTGAGCTCCGTGGCAGGATTTCTTTTGGGTGTCCAGGTTCCAGTATGTGTGTCGAAAGATTAGGATTTAGAGGAAAGAGGATTAATGCGAGGTTATTTTGAAAACCTACATTGTTTTATTTTAAAAATCACTGTGTTGGTACATTTTGAATGCCTCTAACTTTTCTAAAGAACACAACATGTCTGGTTTACAACTGAAAATCCAATGTTTAGGACTTTTAATCAATGGACTAGATAGGGGATATAGAGATTAGGTGTATAGGAACTATTATTTTGGCAAATGTCCAACGTTTTGATGTATTACATTCACCCTCTAGATCCTGGATCTAAGCCCAGATGTCCCACAGGACTCCACACACGCTGCACCGTATTCGGCTACCATCTTTAATTGACAAAACTGGGATAATAACCTGATTTTCTGCACTAAAAAAACAAACAAATGTTGGATTAACATGAAAAAATACATGTATCAGTTGCATATACATGAAAGAACATGAAATTATTTTTTCAACACTGCATATCTAAAATGAATAGGAAGGAGGTAACATACAAAAGACAGTTGGACATGTCCAAAGCTTTTAGAATGCATTAAATTAATACAATGGAGGGAGAAATAATGCCCTTAATCCAAGATGGCAAACATGGAGAACTTCATCCTGCCAGCCTCACCATTAGACACTGGTAACAGCACACTGATAGTCTTTGATACTGATCCTGGACAGTGTGTTCATGACGACCTACTGGAGTGCTTTAAAGCTAAAGGATAGCTGCAGGCTAAAACAAAACGCCAAATGCAGTTACCCGAATCTTACCATGCCATCTTGCCCTCGAGGACAGTCCCGATGGCTGCTGGTTTATACACTGGCATCCCAGTCTTTGATAACACGCTGCAGTCTCCTCAGTGAGAGCTTCATGATCTGCAACTGGTAGAATGCACATTCCCAAAATACAACACAATAAGATGGAATAAAATACACATGTGCACTATAAATATTAGAAATGGCTGCATTCAAGTCAGATGTAGCCAGTGCAAAATGAGGGGACAGGCTCTGTGTAGTTTCCACAACTGGTGACGTTTTTAGAGCTTAAATATAAAATGTAAAAATATTGAAGATTAAATTACACTCACCGCACAGCAGAACAGGTAGCACTGAGTCCCGTTAAGTCAAGATAGAACTACAGAAAGGTTATTTGATGAGAATTTCTCACTCATGTGTCAGCAGGACAGAACGCGCTCTCATTTGAGTAATGGGTGTCATATTGTTGTCTACTGTGTTGCCTCTCTGTCCTCTCTTTGTGAATATCTTCAACAGCTTTGTAAGATCTTTTTCATGCATTTGTCAAACATGAACCTTAACAAAGTTAAAAAAAAAAAAAAAAGCCATCTGAGGTCTAATGTTAGCGTGACTAGTGGATGGTAGCTAACATTTGCGTTAAGGTTAACATGATCTAAGCTGCTTACTAGCAGAGAAACATGAATATCAAATTTGTAAAAATATGTATCTTACGAGAGCATGTCAAACTTTGATTTGATGGGTTTTACTTACCTTCACTGTGTAGGAAGCTCTGAAGGTCCACGAGAAATCCTCTGACCAGGAGGCGGGGCTTTCCAAGATTAAACGGTTAAATGCGACTGAAATGTGTTTGAAGTGAAAAATGAATGGACTGCGTGGCGCACGAACTGCATCTTTGCAAATTGAACAACCCGCCATCTCCCCCTTTTCCCAGTGTGCTGCTCTCAATGGATAATCTCATATAATATGTAAATGTGTGTCAGATGGATCCAAAATTAAGTCATTGACATTCATAGCCTCCTTACGTTCTGAAATTTAGATTACAAAAGCATGTGTGCAATCGCAGCTACCATCATGTGACTGAACAGCTTTTCAAACAAACTCAAAAGCTGAACCACTGACAATATAGTCATTTTAATTATTTCTATGACTGTTACCTCTAACAGAAAGAAAAAAAAAATGTGTTCTGCAGTTGAGGCGACCTAGTGGTGAGGTTGCAGATTGCAACCAACTGAATACCCCCTGCCTCACCCTCCTGTTCCAAGCATGTAGGAAAACCTAAAAACTGTACAGAACTGGTTTGTCCATTCGGGGCTGCTGTAGAAACATGTGAGTATAACATGGTGGACTCCATAGAAGAGGACCTGCTCCTTCTATATAATTAAAGACCTCATTGTAAGCTCTTGTTTACAACATTCTTGTCCATATTATATTCCATTTCTTCCATATTCTGGCCATAGATCCTTTAAATCCTACACACTGGGCCTGTAACACTATCACCTGCTGATGTGAAGGGATTCACAAATTTAAGATTTCTAATCTAACTCACTGTAACAAGTACTGATCCCTTAAAAAAGCCCTAATATACATACAGCACATGGTAGATGCTGTTTTTGATGAACAGGGTGCTTTGAGGTATTGTTATATCTTGGTACTCGTCACTGCTGTTACCAGTCCCTCTTGACAACAAACAAACAAAACAAAGAAATAAATCCCCCCTCCTTCCCACATACCCTATGGGTGAAGAAGAAAAAGATATTTTGTGGGGTGTTTCTAAAATTACTGCCTTTTTTTTTTTGCCTCTCTCTGAACCTTCCCCAAAATAAAAGCATAAAAGATGTATAGATTGTGCACTCTCTTTTAAAAGCGACATTCAACGGGCACCGAGCTGAAACATTTAAAGTTCTGGGAGGAATCCACTCCAGATTGCATCATTTGGATCTTATGATGTTGATAGCAGCGGGCTAAAAAAAAAAAAAAAAAAAAAACCAAAACAAAACAAAGGAAACACAAGCACTCGGCACAACACGCAGTCACCTCAATAACATCTGTGAATGAACTCGGGCTGCACTCCTATTAAAGCCACATTAGATTCTCGACATTAGATGCCTCGTCTCCGCGGAGCGCTAATCTTGTTTTTTCTCCCGCTACGTGTTTGTACGAGGACAGAAGAGGCGGTGCATGCTGGAGGGGAAGCAGTTCCTTTAATATGGATTCAGGCGCTGGCGCCTTGCGGGCCCTGCCCACTGTGGGCCTCCCAGACCTCATTGTAATTTCATTAGCTGCTGCGGCGACAATGAGCGCCGTGTCGCATCAACACATCAAGCCCCTGGGCGGCCGATACCCACGGGCCAGCACACGCATGTACACAAACAGCACAGAAAGACTTACATATGTGCACATGCATGTGGAAACACAGGAACCTACTCACTCACACTCTCTCTCACACATTCCCACACTCTTCCCACCCTCCTTCAGCCCCTCCAGAGATTTCTTTTCCCCCCACCGGTAGGTCTCTGGTGGGCAGAGGGAGCAGGATTTCTTCTGGGGCTTTCCCTGCCTTCCCGTTTTAGAACGGCAGAGCCGGGAAGGAGGACGTGGCGGAGAGAGAGGAGTGGAGACATCAGATCGGCTTTGATATATGGAACCAGCTTTGATGGTCTCTCCCCTCTTCTCACTATAAATAGCAAGCTACAGCTTTAGGGGAAAATGAAGAGTGCCAAGAGGAGGAGCACGAGGAGAAGAAAAGATCCCTGCAGATAACATTATGCGCTCATTGGTACACACATGTATATACGCACACGCATACATGCTGAAAAACCGACATGAAAGAAAAAAAAGTTTGAGTGCCAATTCTCATTGGCAAAGACACGGAAATGTTTACATTTAACGAAGCGACAGGAGCCGACACGCAAACGTGGCTGTGGCACACGTTCGGGTGCGGGTGGAGAGAGGTTTGGGTTCCTGGGGCGTGTGGCACGGGAGAGAGGTCAGGTTCCTCATAGCTGCAGAGGAGCGACACGAACAGCAGCAGTACACGGCGTAATCATCAACGCGCTGAGTGTATCGACATGATGGGATCTGATCGCACACGATTTCTCATGTCGTTAAAAAGAGCCGGTGGCTTCTAACTGTGTGGACTTCACCTCACTACCAACCATTTTTAAAGCAGAATGTATGTTTCCACATCAACTGATTCCACCTCCGAACCCCAGAATGCATATGCATCTAAGTTCCCTCCTGCTACATTTCTTCTTCTGTGGTTCCTTCGATAAATTCCTTTCATCCCTCTTTTCCACAACTGCTCTGTGGAAGAAATGGGTGTCATTTCTTTTGGATCCTAATCTGTCCTAAACTTTCTTGTGTCTTCTGTGTCCAGCAATGTCTGTCCAAGCTTGTCAATATAATCATTTCACCCAACTGCCACAGCTCACTTATTTATCGTATCTGTGTACGAGCTGGAGGCAGCAGTAGGATTAGCATGGAGGTTCTGTTTCCCTGTTTGTCACAGCATCTTTTTTTATGTAACCAATACAATGCTGGAGCCTACCGGTTACACAGGCACGCAGTTGGCGCAAAACTACCGAAAGGAACATTTTAATATCGACTCAGTGAATGGTCTGTGTTCACTGCATTTCCAGCTCCACCTTCAGTCGAAGCTCCTGCTGCTGCTATTCTGCCGGCAGCCACCACACGATGTGGGCTGATTCATGAATTATTGGTTTACCTTATCACTGGATCCATGATGCGCCAGGCATTTGCACACAATATATTTCACCATCTAGAGTGTTGTCATGTGTGTACAGATAGCTCCAACAGGCGGTGGCTCAGCTCGGTCCATACCCACAGGTGGCTTCGCTTTCACCTCTGTCCCTGTGAAATTTCTGACCTGTTATTCAAAATCAACTGCATTAGTCATCATGTTAAACTATTGAAACAACTGTAAAAAAAAAAAAGAAAAAAAAAAAGAAAAGAAAATATGCCCTATATATTTACAGTAATGTGAGACTTGAATGCAACTTCCTGTGTTTCTTGTCAGTTTGAACTAATGAGTGAAAGCCTTTTAGTGCCCCCCTAAAATCTATTTAGATAAATGGGTTTAAAGTGTAATAGAAACAAACCTCGAGTTCAATCCTGCATTGCTTCTGTTTCTGTCACATCAAACAACTGCAGCGAATTACCCAGCATGCAATGCGTTACAGGCCTGGAGGGCCGGCATCCATCCTACCTCGCTGGAGCTTTACAACAGGCTGTCAATGACAAAGCCTAAACAATGTCAACTGCAGCAACCAGAAAGTGATTCAATTTAGGACCTGCTTTACTCTCCTCCCCTCGCAGCGAGCCTGCACACCCCCCCCCCCCCCCCGCTCTCACTAACGCACATGTACACAAATCAAATGTAAACATGCAGACGGCGTGTCTCCATCAGCCACGGGGGACAGGCGGGCAGCGGCTACAGCTCCACGCGCGCCGCCTCACTTGTACCACCCGGAAACAAATGACCAGTCCTTTCATTTCCCCGCCCCGCCGCCAACACTGTCCCACCTAATCACTTGCTGTGAACATGACAGAGCTTTGCCTCAAGTTACGGCTCCTGGATGATGACACACTTAGAGGCCGGCGAGGGAAGTTAGCGCCGCGATGGATTGATACATTTGTCGCTTCTCTGAGGACTGTCACCCCCCACCACCACCACCACCGCTGCCACCTCCACCAATAAATGACAAATGAGTTTAACTGCCACCGTTAAAGGCATTTATAATATTGATCTGGTGAGAGTCAATAGCCAGCGCTATGCTCAGGCACTCATAATATTACTTTGAGCAGTGTGCACACTTGCATGCGCATAAATACATAGACAGAGGCACGCACACGCTCACGCAGTCGCTAAAAAACAAAGAGGGGGAAATCAATGGACAGTGGTGCTACTAAGGGAAAGACTAATGTTCCTAACTAATGAAAATAAACACATTAGGAATGTGCGGCGTTAACCGACCTCTGTGTTGACCTCACTCCATCTTGACACAATTAATCCCTCGTTAAGGGGGTAATTGTTTGCCACTGCTCATATTTATTGTTGATCGCAGTGGCGAAGGTGCCCGCTGCGTCTCAGACCAGGGTGAAGCCCATAAACAGCACGCACACACACACACACACACACACACAAACACCGCTCCTACGCGCACGTGCCGAAAACAGTGCCGGCGGTCTTGACGAGCTCGTGCCCCAAGCTGCCGGGGGCAGCAATCGATAAGGAGAGGGAGCAAAGCTGGCACAGGCCCTAATTGAAATGAATTTGGCGGCAGACAGATAAACGATTGGACATGTAAAGAGAGAGCGGGGATGAAAAGGGAGGGTTCGTCGGGAGAGGGGAAGAGATTGAGATTTTTTTTCACCTTTTCTCTCAAAGGGCGAATGTCTGGGGAGTCCTCAAATGAGAAATACCGTCACTTTATCATTGGCGGCGTCCAATAGGAATTTTACACAGGGCTGAATCAATCATGCCTGGGTTTAATACGGAAAGGGATGAACAGAGGAATATTTGCACAATGTAATAACACAGTTTCTACACCCTGTCCATTTGGTCACTCGCGTTTGATTAGTAGGTCAAACGCTCGTGTCCATACCGCTGTGTCCCAATAGTATCTTTGACATTTCAGCTATCTTGTCAATAACGTGGTTCCGTTTCACTGCTGCCATTTCTACGTTGCTGTGCAGAAACAGCAGAAAAGCCAAACAAGCCAAGGCAGACAAGGACCAGACCTCTATATCAGTAAGAGAGATGCTTAGAGCAGAATTCTGACTTCTCTGTACTCTGTCCACTAAAAAAAAAATGCCATGTGTATTTTTATCATCAAACAGAACACCTCATGTACAATGAGATGATTGACAGCTCCGCTTTCTGTGGGGCTAACAGGCATGTTGTCGGAGGTCAGCCATGTCGCCGTGCATGTGTTCCTCTATAAAAGCTTGCACCGGGGGTTCAGCCCTGACAAACATGTGATCTTAACCTCCTTGACAAGAGGAGTGTGCTAGCATGCCCGGCGCGACGCTCTGTGTACAAAGGGATCAATGTGCTGCCTGCCATTCCTCCGACTACACAGACCATGGGATGCCGTGTAAGGTAAGGAAGAGAAGGACTGGGAGGCTGGGGAGGGGTGGGGGGGTGGGGGGGGAGTAGACAGAGTGAGCGCAGGGACACATGTGTAAGATCAATTGCGCGTGTTGTTGCGGGTGACCAGGTGTCCTGCACTATTTGTCGTCAACCTGAGGGGACACTTCGAGGACAGGAGCACCCAACCAGCCGCTGACCTACATACACACTGTAAATATACACACAAACGCACTCCCGCTGTACAAACTGGATCCAATAGTGGCCACTCCAGCTTTTACTCACCTTGTTACGCCAACTTTGAATGATGTTTGTTTGGTCGGTGTTGCAGGAAAGCATTTTTTTTTTTTTTTTGGGGGGGGGGGTGTCAAAGGTTAAGAGGGGGCAATTAGCTGTTACTGTATCCCTTCTGCATAACAGCTAATTGTGGAGGAAATTCTGTCTGTGTGTGTGGACTCATATTAGACTCAGCAAATCTAAAAATAATAATTATGTATGTTGTTTTCTTCTGAGTTTGATTTCAGTAACTTTTTATAGTTTTTCAAATGCAGTTTTACAATTTTTTTTAACAGTATGACAATGCAAGCATCAAGACAAAAACATTAGAAATTCAATTACCTGAGACGAGGAGGGAGGGGAAGGTCCACCAGTGGCGAACAGCAACATGGAAAAGAGAAGACGGGAAGAAATGTTAAATAAATTGCATCAAAAGGAAATATTTTATGAAGAAATGTGAGAGAAAAAAAGCAACATTTGACATTTGTTCACTGATTAAATGCTGCATCAAAAACAACAACGGTTCCTCTTTTAAGAAGAAATGAGTTGATCTCACCACTGATTCAAATGGACATGTATTTGTTTTGGTAATGACGTCGGTTTTATCCCTAATTATACATTCAAAAAGGCGAAATAATTGATCAATCAGACGTCCGCAGGCTAAGCAGCCTTGACAAGCTGATTTGATTGGTCATCACAGGACCTGACCACACAACCACACTTGCTCCACGGCAGCCGTGGTTATGAGAGTGACCACTTTGTACGGAGAAACCGTAATTAAAACACGCTGTGCTTTAAGTCCACTGCAAAATGAGGCAAATTAACCTTCGGAAAATGAATTACCATGAAACTCCAATGAGGGGGATGATGGATGACAGCTGTCTGCCACTCCTGACAGTTTTTACATTTGACTTTCTAATTAATGTGGGGATTCAATGTGTTTGTTAATTCTGTCAATAGCAATTATGTCTCTTTTGGCTGGCTTCGCCACACGCATGAGCCCGATTTTGTGCTAATGCGCTGTTCTGTATGTGTTGGAGCCACGACTGCCAAACGAGGCCGGCCAGCAAATGGGCTTTGGCTCCCCGCGGAGAAAGCGCGATGCTGAATATACATAGCGCAGCATATGAATTCAAGACCGCTCCACACTGTTGTATGCTTAAGGAAATTGGCAAGCGACTTAGGGAAGTGGGTTGAAATGGTTTGTTGGGTGAATTGTTGGGAAGGGATCATGTTTACAGAACAATGCAGATTAACTGATGGTGGTGTTAAATGGAGAAAGCGGAAACATAAATGCTGCAGCAGCATTAGGCACAATTCTTATCCAGAGCAACCACTGAAGGCTCAGCAGCGCGCTCCCAGCACCACAGCCGTTTGTTTTATCTGCATTTTCATTTAGGACTTTCGACACTGTTTGAGCGTACAGTGTAAATAAAGTTTCTTGTGAAGTCCTTGGGTAAACTTCTGTAATAAGGTTGCAGTCTTGGTACTTTTGAGAAGGGGACAAAGGCAAACCCAGCCGAGTCAGCACTCAGCGTCCAAGGACAGAGGGCCCGTGGTTGAAGAAGTGAGGAAGATAGATTTAACTTGCTGCGGGACAAGTCCCTTGCTACCACCCACTCCTCTCCTCTTTCACCTGGTCCACTATTCTCTTGTGTGATATCAATCCCTCGTCCACCTTCTGCCTTTCCTCTTTTCACTACTACAACTCCCCCCACCACCTGCAACACACACACACATATAAACACACTGAGGGCATCAATCACAGGGCTGCTGTCACTCTAAGTGACTCACTTGTGACACTCTCGGGCGTGGCGACTGTTTCTCTTCACTGGGGCTCTTGCGTGTAAGTGAAAGACAAACAGTGCTGATGAGGTTGTCGCCATTCATTTCACCTGTTTCAGTTTAGCCAGAGGGGCTTCCTGCGAGTTGACCCTTTAAAGCACACACATTAGAACCGTCCGTTATTCTGGAGTGTGGATCCAGATAAATGAAGGAGCAGATTTGATGACTTCTTATAGAAAAACTTGGCTAAATGAAGTTAAAAATGGTCCAACAGTGCAAAAAAAACAACACCGGTGAGAAGATCAGACAGGTTGTAAACAAGTTGGCAAGTCGCTACCATCTGACTTGCAGGTAAAACTGAAAGTGAACGCACCTGCAATCGTGCAGTAGTATGGTCGTTCAAAGTTGATGCTTCCAATAGATAGTTTGGCTTGTCAGTCTGTGGTCAGCCTCTCTTTTCTCTTCCCAATAAATTCACCTGGGGATTCATTTCAATCTGTACGATCGCCTGGCCATCTGCGCTCGTTGGCCTGTTTGAGCTACAGTATTTTTAGCAATGTCACCACATTCAATGAAAATTAACTCAGTGATGTTATCATAATCCACAGAACCAATGGCTCGTTTCCTCATTAGCTGACTTCAACATTTGTCCCTGCAGGCACGGTCCTGATACTTGCACATAATGTGATTTACAGGTTCGACTTCTTGGAGATGACTGTTCAAGGATCACAGGGTTGTTGATTCTCGCCTGCTGTTGCGATAATGTAACGCTTACTCAGACAAGTGTTGTTTTATGGCATTAATACTGCATTCATAATTACATCTTAAACAGGCTTCTCCCCCAGAAATATAGCAAGAAAGACAAAGAGACTAAGACAAACTGACAGGAAAGCATTTTGGGGAGCTGTTTTTAGCTAAAGAGGTCCCAGGTTGGTATGGGAGACGAAGATTTGGAGTCAAAGAAGCGAGAGGGAAAAGCAAGCAGTACCTTGCAGACACAGTACATTACTTTTTCATCAGCACATGCACTCCCCTAAGCCTTGGTCCATGGGGGTGTGCGCATTGAATCACAAGCGTGGCCCCGGCTCTTTCGCCTGAACTCTCATATATTGCATACTGTAGGAATGGAGGGCATGGTAGACTCATATAGGCCACAAACCCGGAAGATGCTGTCAGAAACTGCCGACAAATACAAATAAACAGTGGCAGAGAGATGTGCATACATCGCATAAAACGCACACAATAACACAAGCGGCGCGGGGGACTGAAAAACAGACGTGGATGTGGCAAGAAACAGGATGAAAGTCACATTTCCCACTATAAGGCTCTTCATCACTTCATAGGAACTATAATAAGACTAATAAGACTTAATGAGGAGGCAAGTGAGAGCGTGACCAAACAAAGCCGGGGTTGCAGGGGGTTTACAAGCCTGGGGACTGGGAAGGAGCTGCCTCTGGTGCTGCAGGACATGACCGCAATGTCACATTTACAACTTCACATCAAAACCTCTTTGTGTCCTTGCCAAAGTTATCAGTGTGTAATTACCACTTACTTGCTCTTTATTACATATCTGGCTTCCCCGATAAGGCCCAAGCGGCCGTCTCCCCATGTGTGACATCAAAGTATAGCTGTTTAAATCTACTATAATAACCTCATAGGGCAGGTATGATTATGGAAGGTAATTTGTCGTACTTATTTTTGCTGGTTTCCTACGGCGTGAAGAAATGCTTCTCAGTAGATATGAGAATGTCCATTATTGCTCCTTAAGAGAGTTGAGAAGAGGAGCTTGTGGAAGGAGCTGAGGAAGTGGAGGAGGAGAAGTCAATCAAGACAGGAAGGATGTTCATTCTCTCTCTTCTTCTTTAGTGGGTCATAAAAGCTAACGGGCCCGGAACAGCGCTCACCTCGGAATCGCCCGATTGCTTTTTTTTTTTTTTTTTCCTTCTCCCCTCATGCCTCCCCTCCCTCTGCTCCTCCGACAAATGGGCAGCCTGGACGGAGGTGAGGGTCATAAATAAGGAAAACGGTAGTCATTGTCACATGCACGTGCTTGCATGCACACACGCTCGCGCCGTCTCTCATGCATGCACCGCTCAAGGCGCTTTCACTCCTTCCTCGCCGTCGGCATGCGCGCCCACACACATACACAAGCCCGACGAGCATGGCGCGCTGCAGCCGAGGACCTTCCCAGAAATGGCCATCGTTCATTTTTTTTTTTTAATCGTGTTACCTCAGGTGGAGAGGGGGGGAAACGTGAGCAAAACTTCTAAAAATACAGTCCTACAGAGGAGTTGGTGCCACTGCAGAGGTTAAACAATCCGAGAGCTGCAGGCAATCATTCAATTTAAAACGCACCGGGAGCCCTTGGGGCACGAGGGGAGCAGGACGCATAAAGAAATTTAACAACTCAATGTTTTACGGCCCACGAAAATGAGATCTGAGTACAGGAGCAGGGAGGGGGCGGCCAATGCTCGCCGTGTGGTCCGTACACAGGCGCACAAAACTGCCAGACACACAAAAAAAGCGGTCAGCCGCCGAGTGTTGAGTTGAGCTCATGACCCTTTCCCCGGGACTGAAGTATGGAGTGAGCCGGCGGCGAAGGAGGGAGAGGGGACAGCAAATCAAGTCCTGAGGTGGTGCCTGCTTTCTCTGGCAGCCACCGTGCCTCCCCTCTGTCTGAGTTTCAAGATTTCAAGATTTGATGCTTCATTTTCCCCACAGTCCACCTACGTCTCATTCAAATGCTAGTTAGGTAGTAACAGTTCCCTTCGTGATGAGGGGACCATTGGAAAGCTGCCATTAAAGGTCCAGTGTGTAGGATTTCTGTTAGAAATGGAATACATCATTAATTATTATGTTTTTGTTTGTGTGTAATCACTTGAAAATAGGAATTGTTGTGTTTTTGTTACCTTACAATGAGCTCTTTGTATTTACATGGAGAGCAGGTCCTCTTCCACAGAGTCTGCCATGTCGCACCACCATGTTTCTACAGTAGCCCAAAATGGACAAACTGGCTGTAGAGGGGCCCTTTCACTTTTTTAATTTTTAATTTTTTTTTTTTTTTTTTTTTAGTTTTTAGCAGCCACCGTAGGGGAGGGTGATGTGACGGGGATTCAGGTGCTTGCAATCGACAGCCTCTCCGTGAGACGCCACCAGAACCTGCACACTGGACCTTTAATAAGTCACTTTTCATCTCAAACGACAGAAAGCAACGCTGATGGGAATTGGTCCCGGTTTCAAGCTGAAACAAATCAAGAAAGAAGAACAATCAGAAAAGTCAAAAGGGATGAGGCAAGACAGCCAGTGACGGAAGATAAAAAACAGACATTCAGGGGGGAGAAAATAGGCAGAGACAGGCTGGTAAAGGCAAATCTGAAGAAAAAGACAATGATACATACAGAAAAGGACAGGCAGGACAAGTTGAGACCCAGACAGAGGGATGGACAGAGAGGTAGGCAGGAAGGCAGACAGTTTAGACAAGCCCAGGGAGGACACAGTGCAGCTAACCAGCGAGAGCAAGAAACAGCACTGTGTCACATGCAATGAGGGCAAGCACACAAGACGGACTGTATTTTTAAAGACTTGAGAGGACAGTAGGCAGTGTGGGGTAGGATGGGTTCAGGGCAGAGGAAACAGAAAGCTGGAGAGAGAGGGGAGGACGTGCGACGTACAAAATATTTCCATTAAATTTTCACTCTCGCTTTCTTTGAGTCAAGTGGATTTTCTGAGGTACTTTTACTCTGTTTGACTTTTCTACAGTTCTACAGGTAAATGTGCTTTTTACTCCACCACATATACTACAACTAAAGTTGACAGTTTCCCACAATTACTATTGTAAATACAAACCATATGGCCATCTACTAACATGCAAAATATCATATCACCAAACTAAATATGCTGAAATGTTTAAGGTTGCAACTAAAACATTACTTTCTGATTATCTTTTCAATAAATCAATTGGTCCAATACGTCTATCGCAGTTTCCCAGAGCCCCAAGTGACATCATCGAATCGTTTAGTCCACCCATTGCTCCAAAAGCCAAAGAAATTCAAATCACAATGATATAAAACTGAGAAAAGCAGCAAATCTCCACGTTTGAGAACCTGGAACCTCCTTCATCCTCTTAGGTACCTGCTTCGTACGTTTTCATCTCATGCATCATTTACTTCAGCTCTTCCTTGCCTTCAGCAGCCTTCTCATCTCTGAGCCTTCAGTGCTGTGTCCATACTAAACTACCATTTCCTCATGAGCAAACAAATGATCTGACAGTTCCTTTCCACTAACTCAATTCCTAAATATTTGAGCCCCCCTTTGTGTTGTCTTAATTCATCCTCATCAACCCTTATTGTCCCTCTTCATCACCTTGCAGTCCTCTTACAGTCCTTCCTGTTTAAAAATACTTCCATCCATTCAACACACTTTATTACCATTTCTCTCCACTGCACCCCTCCTCTCTCCCCTCTCTTCCATCCTTCTTCCACACCCCCTCCTCTCCTTCTCTATCCTCTCCCCTGGCAGTGCCCCCCTGGCAGAGGGCCTGAGTGTGGGCCTGTTTCCTCAGCAGGCAGACGACCGCTGCATGCCCGCATTGTGAGCGGAGGAAATATGCTCCATTGTGTCTGTGCGGCGCTCACCCCTCGATGTGGAAGTGGTCTGAATGCAGGCTCGTTAACCAATCAATAGAGCAGACGTGTCTAAAACCTTGTCCTTGAAACCCCTCTCTGCTTTTGTTCCATGCATGACAAATGAGCTGAGTGGAAGAAAACATCCTGTGTGGGGTTTTTTTTTTTTTCAGTGCAGATCTTGCCTTGTTTTTACAGATTTTTCTGTAATCACTCCCTCACGCTAAAAAGCAATTTGACAAAACCTGATTAGAACATTTGAAAGAATCAAACAGCATCGGCTTTCTTTCTTTCTTTCTTTCCTCCCTCTGGATGAATGGTAGAATGTAATATATGGTGAAATGAGAGCCACACGTCTGCTAAAGTGGAACATGTGCTTGATTGGCAAGTAGGGAGAGTTATGGCTGCTCAGGAAGGGAAATGAGTCATCCCCAAACAGATGAATGGATTTACAAGTAGCCTAATAGAGTCCTCTGATGTGTGCATCAGGTAAATTATCCCTTTTAACCTATAAAAGGATATCAGCTCCAGTCTAATTCATTTCTGAACATGGTGTCAGAAGTGGAACAGGATCATTTTAATGTTAATTGCGATAGTTAAACGACCTGTTTTGAGGTGCTTCAACTTAAAGTATAGTCCACTTTATGACACCCAGCGTCTTCAAGCTGCTGGATGTGAGCCACTTGGCAGCGTTCTGTCCTCCTTTGCAGACACAATCGCGCAGACACTTGAACCTTTCATTCGGACATGCCAAGGGCACTTTGTGCAGGCAGTTCTGGATATAAGACCATTGGCAAACAACAATAATTTTATGAGTAATGCAGCCATTCACAAGACTTCAGCCAGTAAAACAGATCTAACGTCACCTCTGCCATGTTTACTAACCACTAACCTAATGCGACTATTACTGCCAGTTTCTAGCAATTAATCTACTTCAAAATGTGCTAACGTTACTCCTGGGCAATTTACTACAAAAATGTGATCAATTATTTATCATATACATCAATTACTTTACTAATTACTTTTATAATCCTCATTGCTTTCCTATTTTTAATCCGCACAGATCCGTCAAAGGTGCCTTTAAACAACTCCAAAGCCTCCACACTCATATCTCACATATTACGTATTTAACACGTGTAGATGTAGAAAAATCAGACATTATGGTTTAACAAGAAGCCAGCGTCCATTCAGCGAAACCATCAGCATCAACCGCTTAACGTCAATCTCAACGTAGCAAGATACAGCAACCAGCTTATATTCTACCATCCGCTGTCGGCATAGTCCTTCCTCACTCGGAGGAATTAGTGACCTGCCCTTGTCTCAAATCCCGCTGGCCTCTCACGTCCGTCCACGCACGTGTTCACCACCATTGAGTTTAGAGATGCCTGCATCCTGGCTCTGATGGAGGCATGGGTTGGGAAGATGGACTGGCAATCGACTGCAAGGCTGCAACCATCCTGCAAGTCAAGTGACGGAGGCGGTGTCTCCATATAAATGCACCCAGGTATAAAAGTGTTTTAGTAAGATAAAGACTTAAATACCAAGTGACCATCTACAGTATGTCCATATATGCGTTCTGTTCAGCACAAGAGTTCCAGCAGATCTCTGTGACTGTGGTTTACACCGACCCGAATGAAAGCATCCTTCAGACTTTGTACAAGCTCCTGATGCTCCTAATCTAGTCCTGGGTGATTTTAACCTCTCAGTATCTTGGAATTTTAACTGATAATATAACTTATTTGTATTTTTTTAACAAGTGTACTTAAAAAATATATTTTGTGCTTATATGATGTGTTCATGTCCTTTGTGTTTTTAGCTTTCACTGCACGGGCCTTTGGGAACAAGCAAAGCAATTGATTGATAGTTTAAGCGGCAGTAAAACAACCAATCATCCACACCGGTAATATCACGAGTACGCAAAGCACGATGAAACGAAAAACGGTATCAGTGGTACAAATCCCGACTGAACAAAGAGTTAAAAGTGATTCTGTTCCAGTGTCCGATCTACTCCCTGGCATCAAATCAATCCAATCACTCCCAGAGACGTCTAGACAAACTGTAATCACTTACAATTCAGAGCAATCACTTTCATCCCATGATGCATTTCGCCGGTGTTAAGACGGGTCTCTTTCAGGGTGACAGTGCCACGATCATTCAGGCGGCAATTACAGTAACAACAGCTTTGAAGAGTGTGACAGTGATTCGATGATCTTGTGACAGTGAGTCGCCATGCGCTGTCAATAATTATACAGTTTAGTTGCACCGCATGCTGTATGCAGTATCAGCCTGTCAATATCCATATTATTCACTTGACGCCTATAGTGACGCTGCTTAAAAAGCACACAGTCGTGGAATAAATCACTTTTTGGAGAGAGGGGGCTAACACTGTGGTGCCAGGGAAGAAACGGTTGAAGGGATAAGGGAGTATGAAGGGAGTGATTTTCTTTGTCTGTCAAAGTTTTAACCCAGTCTAAACGTTGACAGCTTTAGTCACTCATCTATGGATAAAAATAAAAATGAAAGAGACAGAGGAAGCAAGCAAGAAGAGAGTAAAGTGGAAAGGAAGAAGGGAGGGCCAAGCCGGAAGAAAACAGTTGACTTATGCGCTGCTGTCTCAAGCGTTACCTGTGTTTCACCTTTAATCCTTCCTATCTTATTTTAGTGGAAGAACAAGGCTGGCGCCTGTTTACTGGGAGGATTTCTTTCCAACTGCGAGACGAAGGCTCCCAGGGCTCGGTGTTTGTCAAAGAAACTCCTGCGCAGGCCCCAGCCCCAGCCCCAGCCCCAGCCCCAGCCCGGAAAAACCCTTTGTCAAGCAGCCAGCATTTTTCATTCTGCTGTTGTTGTGTCTCGGTCTCACCTAAGGCCATTAAACTCACAAAAGAATAAATTACATTAATTGCCAGTCTCGATGAGAACAGCTGGGCTGAGGTGCAGAACAACAACGATAAAACGAATTACAAGGAAATAAACCCCGGGTAAGAGAAGAAGCTCTCCTGACTTTCTCGGGAGTGTTTTCAAAACAAAATGGCTGCTGCTTTCCGCTTTGGTTCTGCACGAGTCAGGTAGCAGATTTGTCTTTCTTCTGGGCGAAGGTGCTCTCTGCAGCCATGCTGCTGCAGTTCATCTTGACACCTTTCACCATCAGGGCCCAGGTGCATAGCTAATGAGGGGCTGGTGAACCACACACCTGTGTGCTGCAGGAAGGAGGCGGGAGGCCCAGCACCTTGACTAATACTCTCACCCCTGCTTCTCTCTTTTCCATCTGTCTCCATCCCTCCCTCTTTTTGTTCTGCCTGAACAAACCCTCTCCGTTTCCATCAGACTTCAGCTGGCCCTCTCATTTCTCCAATCCGCTCCCTTTCTTCAGCGCACGTCTCTCCGACTCGCATTTCCCGGGCGCTTGTACCTTCGGCTGAGGCCGCCCCGAACACATGGCTGAGGCATACCTCTGAGAAGAGCTCGTTAGAAGGTGTGAGCTTAACCCCTGATTGATTTCTGAGCATGACACAGTGAGAGAGGCGAGATGCGGCGCAAACACTTCTTCTGAGGACTGTGTGTGCGCGGGTGAGGTAGAGGGTTAGGGGGGGGATCAAGAACAAGAGAGCGAAAGAAAAAGAGGGGGGAGAGGAGACAGCCAGCAGAGATAGAAACTGACTGTGCTCTCTTTTTCTTTTATGTGCCTTTATATTTTGTTGTTGTTTCGCTAGCATTCAGGGCTGCGCAATGAACTGAGGAGTGGCTAACTTGCACCAATTTGTCAAGAGCTCTCTGACTGTTGTTTGGGCTGTGGGGGGTGGGGGGTGAGGAGGGCGCAGCCGCTGATGCCAGCCCTCCAATAGCGGAGTGATTACTGGGCACTGGGCCGTGCGGAGCCGGGCCGGGGCGTCAAAACATGCCGTTGCACTTCACTTGACGCTGCTGTATAAAGATATGTGCTGAGACCTATATGCTCTGACAATGCTTTGCTAAATTTAGAGGTATCACATGACATTATGGGGTTATTTGATTATTTGCCTGAAGAAAGAGGACGCCGGCTCTTTGCTCACGGCGAGAGCTCAAGGAACACTGCAAAAAAAAAAGGGCAAATTTAAGAAAGTTGTAATATCTTTGTTTAAGATAATAAAATCTTGTCTTTTCACATCAAGGATAAATAAATTTGTCAAGCATCATTTGCATGAGGTTATTAAATTTGCTTCAAGGTAGCTGATCTTGATCTGTCTTGGTAAGAAATTCTAATCTATCTTTAATTTAGAGCTGATGAGAAATATGTCTGCCGAGTGGATAACATGGTTGTCATATTAATGTCCCAAAACATTTATTAAGAGAAAACGAGCCGGCTTGGCTCTTTTCAAGAATCAGACCAATCTCGTCAAGATAACGCCGGAAATGTTTTTATTTTCTTTAATTACTGCAGTCTGGTCGAGCAGTCACAGGGCTGACACGGAGGCCAGTGCTAACCACTGAACCACCGTCTAGCACAACCTTCACGATAAAAGCATTTATCTAATACGAGGGATGATCTTATATTCAACCTGTGAGTGGACTTGAGGTAAACCGTGGTGTGACTTGGAGAAAACTCTTGAAATAAGATGACCCAGCCTTGCTTTAAGAGGATGTGTCATCTTTGAAATCCCTTCTAAAGACACACTTTTAGAAACAGACTTTTAGTGAATCTCTTCTGAAGAAAGGCCAGTCAGGAGTTTGATATCCCTGAAGGGTCTATGTATGTCCATCTGTTTACCTCGAATATTACCTTTCATTTTTATTCTCAACTGTGGCTGTAAAGCATGTTTTACTAAAGTGATACACAAATACAGTTATTCTATTATTATCTTTTGTTATTGTGATCATAATTCCCATACCTGGGCATTCAGATTTAGAAAAGTCAATGTTATATTAAACTGCAAAGAAGCTTTATGTCGTGCTGCTTCGGCAACAAGTGAGACGATATCAGCTGATCCAGAGAGGCCAGTCTGAGTAAAAGATCCAGGAGCCTGAAACCTTTTCAGACACTGAACGGTGAGTTATGATTATTGTTTGTGCCAGCTGACGTCTTATTGTGTCGTGCAGCTTTGAAATAATAACTCCTTTGTGCCTTTGCAGCTCAGGCAAGCGCAAAATCAGCAGCGCAAAGCAGCTTTATCCTCACCTGAATTGCGGAAATTCATTGCCTACAGACCAGAAAGTCTTGCCACGGCCTGAATTTTAGGATTTTTGCAGCAACTTTCTCCCGACTGCAGAATATTTTTGCTATTTCCTGAAAGAGGTTTTCTTTCTTTTTTTTGCAGTGTAATGCAAAATGCTTATGCATCATAAACGCGACGCGTAAATGTATTTTGCTTCACGTACTCAAGCTAATGGAAAACTGGACAGCATCATTTACACTCCGAGAACAACCCAGCTGTAGCTTGTTAATAGTCGAATTAAAGCAAGTGACAATCTATATTTTCTGCAGACCCTTTTACAAAATTGTGTTCACGCACATCTTTTGGTGTCACAGCGTGGAAGCAGCCTTGTTCTCCAGTCCCTGCGTGTGCACCCCCCCTTATAGGAACATGTAAACAACCTTGTGTATATCAATTCTTGGTAGTAATTCTTAGTCTCTCTGCCCCAAGTCTGCATACGATTATTGGTTCTATAAAGAGGGGCCCCTCAATAGCGTCAAGGCATTTTGATTTGCATTTATATTCTTGCTGTGATGGTGTTCTTCTAATGCAATGAAACCTCTCACTTGCCCAGGGATGAGTGGAAGGGAGGGAAAGGGTTTCGATAAGGCTGCCGTCATTCATTTCAATTTCCTTATCGAGCCTAAGTACCTTCTATGAATTGGCCCTTTAAAGTACACAAATTAGAGCCATCAGTTATGCTAGCACGTGAAACAAGGAGAGGGAAAAGCAGCGAGCGAATGCCGGCGAGGCGGAGAACACCGCGAGGATCACGGGGAGAAAATCAGGCGAACCGCAGAGAGCGCAAAGAGGGGAGAGAATAAAAACGAGAGTCAGAAAGACAGCGTTAATGACGGAGTGAGACAGTGAGACCACTGTGTGGGCAGCGCCTGAAGAACAAATGTCTCTAATGCTTCATTCCACAGGGAGCGGTCAGGGTACGCTTCTTATCATTTTATAATGATGATTACTCAGGGTCTACGGAGCGGGCGCCCACTTAGGGGCCGAGGACCAAAAAAAAAAAAAAAAAAGAAAAAGAAAAGTCAAGCAAACACGACAGGAAGTAAAATATATGCTGAAGAAAAATTACAGGACATTCAATTGCTGAGATTATGTGTTTGCTCCTAATAAGTGCGATAAAAGAGCAGAAAAAAACTCATGCATTTAAATATGCTTCTTAGCCGAGTATAATCCCAAGTCTCTGCGTCATTGTGACTCTGGCAAGAGACGCGCCCAAACAATACTTCTATACCAAGTACTGTTTGTTTGCTTTACATATGAATAGCCCACTTTATTTCTGGAAGTACACCAATCACTTTTGGTCCATTAAATTCTAATTAGTGGAGATAGAGCCTAAAGCCTCACTGAGAGAGATAATATTATAGAGGCTGGGAGAGAGCTGAAACAGGAGAGAGAGGAGGCTGCTGCGAGACTGACAGAGCCCAAACAATGACACATAATGGACAAGGCCCTCACAGCTGGTTTGAGAGGGAAGTTAACCCCTTCCTTTCTCGTTAACTCACACTTATTCTCTGCAACAAACCTTTGATTTCCGTTTATTACGGCTCAGGTCTTACTTCAATAGTTTTGGCCACTGTTCAGAGCGGTGATAACGTCCTATTCACCAAGAGATCGAGGAAGTTTCGGAGCAAAAACACCATGCTTATTTTAAGGAGGAGACCAATGTTCTAGTTCAACTTTGACCCCTCCTACTCACCATAGTTGGGAATGTGCATGGTTTTTCTCTGAATAGTGGGTTTATTGCAACACATTTGGATGCAAATTCAGTTTTAACTCCAAATAAAGTGGTTTAGATCGATGATTTCCAGCCTTTTTGGCTTTAATCACTGGTTTGCACCTGGCTACTGCTTATTATTACAGCTCTGACCAAAATGTGATCTTTTGACTTGAATTTTCAAGGTTTTTTGAAGCCTGTATATTGAAAAGTTTTAGAAAAGGATATAAAAATGAAGAGCTGAAGAAGCGGTTTTTCATGCTCTGAGTAATGAAATGTTTGTTCCACATTTCAGCAAACTTTTCTTAAAAAAAAAAAAAAATCTGTGATACTCTGTTATGCTTTAATATGCACAATCTGAAATCTCAGCAAATTTCAGCCCATTTCTGAACATACTGAGTGTAAGACAAATCTAGAAAAAACAGGTCTTTCTTGTCCAGCCTCTACACTGGCAAGAGAAAAATGTATTTCACCATAAATAAATAAAGGCCGAATAAGACTCCACTGGAATCATGTTTTACAGTGCAAGCAAGCTGTGTTTAATTTTTTCTGCAGGAGTGAACTAAACCGCGTGCACTTCTTGGCCTCCAATGGGATCCAATTTTGTTTTTAATACAAATAAGTAGTCTCTAAAATGGTTCATCTGGCCACCAATACTAATTTATCAATGATAATCTATTAAAATGTTAAAATTGGACTCTTATATAAAGGCCTCCGTTAGTTCATTGCTGTATTTCTCTTGACCTCATGTTCCCACTGTAATGTTATCATACCGGAGAGAAAGGACGGACAAAGCTGCAAAACTCAGACTCAAGTTGCTAACAACCCAGAAAATCACTCCCCAAAAATAAGTCTAGCAAGTCAATTCCTGCTTGGTTCCATCATGTAGAGCTTTGTGGTTTCAGAAAAGTTTATCCATAATCTGAATGTTGTTGGTGTGTGAGTGAATCAGCCATTGATCTGATACAGCTCATAAAGCAGCCTCAGACTCTGGTAACCCAGGCTTCTGGGGGTTGGCATAGCCTGTGCCAAATAGCAGGCCTGATTAATGCACCGATAATCTGGTCCATAAATAGAAACGCCAGTCTCTGTTTTGTATTTTATGTATCTGCCTTTACTGCAGCAATAACCGTTGGGAGGGCTGTATTTCATGGCTGCTCAGCCGCCAAACTTCTCTCACTTTCGCTCTGTCTCTCTTTCTCGTTCACTCTGTCTCTCTCTCTCTCTCTTCCTCTCTGGCCCAACTCCACTTTGATGAAGAGTGAAAGAGCATGTTGTCTAAAACTTTTTGGCAAGTGGTGAGAATACAAAAAAAAGACTGAGAGGAAGAGGCAGCTTTCACAATACATCAAGCTCTCTCTTCAACAACACCTACAGTTCGCCGATACCTATGGGGTCTTTTTCATCGTGAGTCACTGATAAACACAAAAAAGGATGCCGGATTAGAGGCGAAGGCTGGAAAGGAGCCCACCCCCATTCAAGAGAAGAAGCCTTGCCAACCAATAACATGGGTCACCGCCTCCCAGGCCAAACTGTATCCTGATGGAGCGCTGGGATGCCAGGGCTCAACCGAGAGCGAAGGTGACAAAGGAGGAAAAGCTTTTACCACATCAGTAGCAGAGACATTTGTTACTCACTACAAAGGGAACATGGCAGAACTCCCCAGTCCCAATCCCCATCTGACGGGAGATATAGCTTCGGGGTAGTCATGCTCTATCAGACCTCGCCTGAACCAGATCTGTCTCCCACATTAGCATTCTCATGTGAATAAATAACAGCGATAATGGTGACACTGTTCTGCATGCTGAATGGGAGATGGTGGGCTGCCAGGTCGCAAAGCACCCAACCCTGGAAAAGTACGTTTAATGAACAAAAGCCGGAAGACACATAATCAGAAACTTACATATTAATTGAGAGCAATTAAATAAATAAAAAGTAAGGGCAAAAGCTCGCACTCTTTAGTCATCAAGGTCTCCGAACAAACAATTCAAGTAGTTATCATCATATATTGTTTTTCTGTTTTGTTGAAGCTTCACGGCAATAAAAGATGCCCTTTATCCTCATATTAGGGAGCACAATACTCTTCAATCCCACCCATTTGCACAGCTTATGAATATTCTAATTTAAAGCATGAAAACATCCTTTTAGTGGCCGTTGGCAGTTCAGCTATGATTGCGTGCCAGCAGAAATGCGGCTAAACAACAGCACCAACCTCGGCATGATCTCCCAACTTGACCGCTGTTTTAATTACAAAACTATAATTACGATGAGCTGGATAAATGTGTCTACTGGGCCTGCGACTCACCGAAAGAACAATGAGCTTTGATATTCACAATTTTATTTCATGAGGGCAGAGGAAAGAGTTTGAAATAGGGCCCCGAAGCAATAGTTAATTTACTGTATCCTGAGATGTTGCCTTAATTTATTGATACCAGTTTGTTTTTCGATTTGAGGTGAAGTGCTCTGGAGAGCGCTGCTCAAAGAATGGAGGGGGGGGGGATATTTCAATTATGTTCGAGGAAAAAAGGCAGCGACAGGGGCCTTTCAGTGCACAATGCTGCCCTGTGACTTGATGAATGACCAGCCTTTAATGTTATGGGGGATTAAAGATAACTTCTGAACGATCAGCAGGCCAACATATAGGCAGCTCCTCTTTCACCGGCATAATAAGTTCTCAGCTGCCACTGGTTTAATTACCTCCTTTTAAAACTCAATCCACGTGGACCCCTCTTTAAAAAAAAATAAGATGGCAGGAGGATTAAGTCGAGGGGGGCAGTGGGGGTCAGGTATTCCATTGATTACAAGGAACCATTAAAGATCAAGAGAGGAGGCACTTAGAGACATCCATCAGGCTATGATTGAAGTGGCCGTAATGATCTCCCTGTACACCATAAATAACACTGATGTGTTGCTTCTATCTCGTCCACGCCGCTCTGGGTTTGTTAGGAAGCAGCTCAGCCCTCCTCCGTGCAAGCAAGGCCCTCGGGAGCGTCCCGTGTGGACCACCCCCGCTCACTCCCACCACCCACCTGTGCCGCTGAGCAAGTTTGCAAGAAATCCATCAGGGCTGCGTCGGGATGAACAGATCATGTTAGCTGCCCCCCTGGGACGGAGGTCACTGGAGCTATGAGTCACAACTGTCATATGAAAAACACAGCGGAGGCGTGTTTTGACTGCCAGATGAGTATCTGGGACGCACGTTTATGCTGCTGCCAGGTGCTGATTGCAGGATTGGCGTGCAAGGAGCTCAAGATGTAAAGAGGCGGTCAGTTTCAGCCACCTGATGGACAATGGACCTGACAAATAACAACTCCTCAAGCAATAAACTGGTTACATTTCTGTTAGAACAACAAATATCAAAATTGTGTGTGAGTTGCTGTTCCTCACAGCTGCGAAATTTACTGGAGGCACCACCTATCCTCCTCTTCACAAGGCGATCTGTTTGTTGCATATGGGCTATGTGAATTCAAAGCAGCAGGAGAAACATATGCTTTGGCTCCCGCTGGACTGAGAGACCGCAGGGACCAAATGCGTCCACCCCTGGCTCTCCCACTTTGTTTTCATCTCTCTTCGCCTCCAGCGGGTGGCTGGTTGCTGGATTGAAGAAAATGAAGAAAGAAACATGTTGCACTTGGAGATCCTCATTGGCTGGTGATGAAGGATGGCGACATATGAAGTGGGCGCCTGTTGACACCTACTGGGGGCGGAGTTAGAGAATGGGACAGCTGTATCTGTAGGTGAGGGGTTAATGGAGAGCACAGCATGAGACTTTCCCTACACATTCCAACAGGAAATCAAATTAAGCTTTGGGAAAATCATCTGCTATCTGCAGATTCAACGTGTGCTTCCCAACATCCGCAGCACAGATTTAACATAGCCGTGCACTGTTTATCGACGTGTCACAAAAAATAATGAAGCATTGTCCCTAATTCCCAACACAGCATGCTCTTGAGTTTGTGCCTCTTCTGAAAAGTCCTGTGTGCCTCATTGATCAGCAAAGCTGTGTATCGCCCCAGGTGATCACGCTGTTTTCTGTAGCACAACAATGCAAGAAGGTTGGGATGCAGGAGGAGCAATGGGGAGGTGAAATCATGGGCATGTTCTAACCGCCCAGACAGAGAGACGGCGAGCAAGAACTCAACACAAGATCCCAGGGGATGCCAGATGACCCTGTGCCAGGGTAGCTGAAGGGCATCCTGATAGTATGCCCCCTACTGGCAGAAGGTAAGAGCAGGTCACAGAACCTCCTACAGCTCATCATCATGAGGAGAAGAACCTTTTGCATCTCTCGATAAGTTAAAACGTATGATGAATTAGGTGCAAAATAATGAACCTGCTGTGCACGTGTGCATGTTTTTGTTCAAGCCTCCCTCGTACCGGCTTGGGTCTCCATCACAAAGTGCCTGGCTGCTATGAGGACTGCACAGAGGCCGCTAATTTGAACAGATGCATGTCAGCAACAACTGAAAGTGCTGGGGACAGGAAGAGAGATACAACCCCACTTTTTTTTTTTTTTTTTTTTTTTTGGAAATAAAAGATGAAAGGATATATCACAAAGAAAATGAGAGAGGGGCATGAGAAAAAAGGAACAATTAGGCCACACTCACGCTGCAAGCACTCAATTCTGATTTATCAGAGTCCAGAGTGAACTGGTCACAGTCCTGAACTGACCCACACATGCAAACAAACAATAACATGTTGTACGACATCATGCGAAGAAGGTGCACGTTCGTGTCACCCATGCATAGTTGGTGCCCCACTTGGGCCACTCCAGGAAAAAAAAGTCTAGACTTGCTGTTTGGAAGTAAACACAGAGCCCACTGAAGGCAGCATTGACGATGTGATGTGCGCTGGAAACCAGCAGATTTGTGAGCAGATGATGATGAGGGTGAGCAGAGAGAGAGTCAAATTTTTAATTATGGCTTTTTGTGGAGAAGTGGCTGCTACTTCTGCATGGAGGTGTGTGTGTGCGTGTGTGTGTGTGTGTGTGGATGTAGAGTCTGAGCCAGGAGTGGCGGGATCGTGACATGGACGGTTTCACAGAAACAGATTTCATCCTGAATTTTCGGATGTCAAGGGCTACTTCTAACGACCGTACATCTGTCAGAGCCTCTCCACAAGAGGATGGCAACAAGACACTCAGTTCAGGCGAGTGAGTGACACTCATCTGAATTCCATTATGACGGTTCAGACTGAAGTCACACTGCAAAAAAACAGACCTTTTTCTTGTTTAGGACCACATATGAGAGTGGCCCAATTCAGAATTGAAAAGGTCAGATTCACTGTTCATTGTTCACACTGTCAAAAAAAAACTAAAAAACCAGATCTGAGTCACATAGGAGCAAATAAATCGGATGGCCTGGAGACTGAAGGAAGAGAGCACTTCAAAGAGAAATGATAAATATTTTTATGCACTTTTGCTCTCATCATAAGCACATCATTTACTTTGCCCTCCACTGGATTGGATTATTTTAGAGCAAAAAATACAAATAGCACTGTCACACATTAAAATTTACTTGCATAAGTAAAGTACTGAAGTATTTACAGATGTAACCTGTTCAAGTACCTCTATAAAAGCTGTATTGGTGTAACACTGCCAGTTCAGGGTTACGTCCCCGCTGACACCATGAGGCTGGCTGCAGGATGCAGGCTAAGACTACTGCTACTCTTGGCAGGGGCTAACCCAGAAAAGGCAAGCAGGCAGGCAAGCAGGCTGGCTGCTGGAGATTGGGTCTGGCAGAAAGCAGGTCATACATACATCAGAGACCAGCGCAGCGCATTGCCTGTTACAGCTTAATATCCACAGAAGCCAGAGCCAGGACATACACACCACCACAGATAGAAGGAGAGAGCCAGGCAGAGAGAAGGGGGAAGAGTTGACAGAGGACACAGATAACTGGACACAGAGAGGTGCACAAGAAGAGAAAGGGAATTAGAAAGGCAAAACATAGCTTGCAGGAAATGGAGAGCAAGAGAGGGAGGAGGAGGCTGAAATGATGGGTTTGGCAGAGGTGTATTTGACATGGGAGGGAGAGTGAAAGAGCGGGCAAGAGAGTTAAAGGCAGAAAGAGAGGGAAAGATGTCCAGTGGATAAAAAAAGTGATGGAGAATCAAGGTAAGAGGGCGGCAGAAGGACTGCTGTGAGGGCCAGACACCGTAAAAAGTGAAGGCTGCTTATAATTGAGGAGGTAAAGAGTGAGGAAAGTGCACTTAAGTGAGCTGAAATAGTCATTCCGTCTACAAATATATATTCTTGGGTGCGCTGGCGATACATATTTAATCATACAGATAAGGGAACACAGCTCGTGTGCTGACTCACTGAAGTTCAAACATTTTGGGTTGCCGTCATCCTTGCATTAAAATTCAGGCTATAGTTGTTAAATAAGACAAGAGCAATAACACAAACAAAACACTCTCCTCACGCTGCACTCCCGCCAAGAATACAAAGACATAAATTAGCTCCAGCGAACGGTTGTAAGGTTACTCGACATTTCAGCTGTGCTGTAGAAAAAAGAAATAGAAAAGTGCAGTAACGGAGAGAAAACAAAGGGACAACTAAGAGTGTAAAAAGCGCTGACAGGCTCTATTGCTGGAGTAGAGGTTGTGAAGGGGGTATAACAGAAAGAGAGGGAGCGAAGGAGCCAGCAAGAGAAAGGGAAGGGAGAGATAACAGGGAGCGTGCGATAAAGGGGGAGGGAAAAAACACAAGCCCAGCTCCCATAGGAGGAATGCACAATAGTGCAATAAGCCGGTGATATAATGGTCTTTTTTGCTGTATCAAGCCCGTTCTCTTCATCTTTGGCAACCCTCATCAAATCAGCACTGCGCTACCTCAGGTGGTGCTTTAATTACTGACGGGATCTCAGGACCGAAAAGCAGAGAAGACACGTTTCTGCTAATTCCACCACACGCAGAGAAGAAATACATGCCTGACGGACACATCCGAACGATGATGAGTCAATAAATCGATGGACAAAAACTGACATTAATTTTGATTATTTTGTAACTGTTGTTGAAGTCATTTGGTAAGAAAAATGCCAAACGCTCCCTGATTGCAGCTTTGGTGATTTAAACATGCAAAAATGAATATCTTTCAGATTTGTCAGGCAAAACAACGAGTGCTATCTGTTAGCTTTGGACTTTCGGAAATCCTGACGACCATTTTTTAACCATTTGCTATGACTTGACAGATGAATTGATAATGAATGCAAATGATTTGTTGCAACCCAGATTGTGAAGATATGAAAAACACAACGGGCTCACTTCTGTCTTCAGGGGCTGCAAATGATGGCACATTAGTACGCTCTGATTATTGAACACTTATTCATTTTAATAATCCTCATGACAAAACCTTTTTACTGCACTCCTCACATCGTATGTCAAACCCTGCGGATTAAGAATCAAATCGATGCATTTAACTTTATTTGCTCATATCTCTCTGGGATAGTCCACTCTAACGGTTGGAATTATCCATGCTTATATCCACACATACATATTCCAGACACACACATTTAAAAAATACTGAATAAAAAGCCACTATGCCATCTCTGCCAGTCTGTATGTTCATAATTGTGTGTCTTCCTGGATGCAGTTATGTTGCTGTGGCTGCCATTAGACTGCTGTGGGACCGAGAGTGGTCCCGGGTGGATGCGCGTCTGTAAGGCAAACCACTGGTGACATCCTAAGCACGGCTAACGTGGTTACGGCTGCAGCGACACAGACGAAGAGCCTTCCCAGGACGCTCGGTGAGCCGCGGCAGCGCACCGCCACAGACGGGGGCCAAATGAGATAGTGCCGGGGCCAAATCTAATCAGGGGACGAAGATGCGGCGCAAGAGGCAGGGAAGACGGCAAAGAAATGGAAGGGACGGAGAGGGGTGGGCGGGTTGTTTAGAGAGGTAAACAGAGAAAGAGGGAGGCAGAGGGAAGATGAGGGGAGTGAGAAAGAGAGAGATATTGAGTGGGTGACAGAAATAAACTGAGTGTTGAACTGCACGGGAGAGTGTGAGACAGAGCCGAAAGGAGAGAATAAGGCAGTGCAGGAGAACGGTCTGTATGCACATGTGTGGGAAAGCAGGCTGAGTTGTTTGCGTACCCCCCTCCCTACTGGTAAATGGGAAACACAGCCTGTGCCATGTCCCCCCCTCCTCGCACCCTCCTCCTCCTCGGCCATTCAGAGCCACTTGTGCAGCCTTTTCTCAGCCAGTGCAACACAATAGCGAGCTGATGAACCTGGGGCTAACATGCCCTTTGAGCTCAGTAAAGGCAGGACGCATGGAGAGTCCTTAATGATATCAGGCCTGCGCAGCAAGAACGCCACTCGCTAACTCCTTCACTTCCTCCCTCCCTTCCTCCCTCCTCTCCGTGCGCCTCCTCCCTCCAACCTTTTCCAGCCCTGCACAGGAAAAGGACGAAGCATCCTAGTTAACCTCCAGAAGAACACACACACAGAAAAAAAACATAAACATCACAAGATCTGACATAGATAGCGAGCACATGTGTTGGCACATCATCTCCCCGCAAGAGCCTGACATTAAATTTAAGCATTTTGTTTTTAAACGAAATGTTGCATCCAGTGATTGCGCCACTCCTGATAGGTAGATTGGATGGGGAGATTAGATTAAAATTTTTAAAAAAAGATGATTTTGGCTGCCTGATGTCCTTCACTTCCTTTCTTCATGTTCAGACACGTGTGGTGAGAAGATATCAGGACTCGCTTTCAACGCTCGCTGGCATTAGCGCTGCCAAAAAAAAAACAAAAAGAAGGAAGGAAGAAAACAATATGCAAATCCCAAGGCTTCCTGACATATTAAAGATGCAAAAACAGATAGGGGTATGTTGTTAGGTTGGCATTTCTGTGTTGTGCAACTAGAATTGTGTACTTGAGGAAAACTACAAGGAATGATTGACTGAATTATTGAATATATGAAATAAGCAAAGGTTAAAGTACACAACAAATGAGTATGTAGACTGGAAAACACTTGGACTTTTCTCCTTGTAAACTGCGACCTCTGAACTTTTGATAGTTAGATTCCGCAGCCAATTAAAGGCAGGCTTCTCTGAACAGGGCTGCTGGGGTGAAGAAAAACGCCATTTGCCCGGGTCAATCCTTGGCATTTGTGCTTCAGACATGGCCAATCACCTCATCAAACCAACAAGTCCTGAAACCTAAACAGCAAATAAGTTTCTTATCAGTCTCTTCCAAAAACGGCCAAAATAGCGGTTCTGAAAAGCCAGTTCCTCTCTCACTTTCTGCCATCCTGTTGACCTGGTGCACGTGAAGAGAAGCGCCTGGTGACTTCAGGTAAACTCCAGGGAGCATGTGGTTTATTTAACCCCTGCTCGGCCAATCATCGAGTAATCAACAGCGGGGCGAGCCATTACAATTCAGAAAAAGGGGAATAATAATGCCTCCAATCGTCTCCTTCGCAATAATAATGTGTTTGAGGGACCACATGTGTGGAAGTACGTGGCCTCTGCTGCCTTCCTGGGCCAACAGAAGAGTTCGCATTGACATGTACCAAAGTAGGGAAACTGGCTAAAAGGAGGAAAATTCAAACCCAAATAATTTGACATTCATTTGTCTAGATTAGGATGTCCATCACGCCAGCTGTACAAAGTTAACAACGTGGTGCATCTGAAGTGCGCATCAATCAGCATCAGCACAAAGCAAATTAGATGCAAACCTTCTATTCACTAGTGGGATGAATTTGCCAAAAATATTGTCGATGCCCATTATCACAGATTGTACTGTTTTTATCAAGTCAATCAAGCCATCAAATCAACCAGGAAGATGTTTAAAGTCTGACGAATGTAATTTACCAAAGAAGATCAGCATGTGGGCCACATAAGCATCCTCTCCAGAAACCTTTTGAGTGTTTGAGTGATTACATTTTCATTCCACTCAAGTTTCTTGTTCCATTTTTGGCACCATCTGCATTTTTATCCTCTTTCGACGATGCTTAATATGCTGATGCTGATAAAGCCTGGATTTGTGTTGTTTTTTTGTTTAATTCTTTATCAGAATAAAGCTATCAGCTAAGCTTGAGGGTCAGTTCTATCACCGCCGGACACGAGGGCTTAGCACGTTCCTTTAATTCATCAAGGTTTGATTACTTCTGTGAAGATTTTTTCCTCAGCCTGATAACCTGATGCTCCCCAATTAATGCCTTTTCACAATCCTGCCGACGCCGACATGATCAGAGCGCGCTGGGCCTCCTGCACGTCTCTGTTCGCCTCGCTTTGTTAGAACACTCTTAGAAAGTTACACCTTAGAGATTTTTTAAACCATTTTCACTCTCCACTCTATCAACAATTGCAGTTCATCAAACAAGATAAATTAATCTCTCTGGCACTGTGGCAACGAGCCCAGATAACTAACTGGAAAAAAAAAAAAATCGAGTCTGAAGCAGGACCCACATAAAGGTGCTGCTACTTCTGTGATCCTGGACGAGTCATTCTATAAATGTGAACAAAACAGAGTCTGATACACAATTTAAAAAGAAATGACCCTGAGCCTCAGGTGAGTTTTCAGGGATCTCTAGACTAAAGAAAATTCATAAAACTATCCTGGAATCATTATGTGGGTGTAATTGTCCAATAATAATAATAATGATAATAATAATGATAAAGAACAACAATATACAACAAGGAGTCAACAAAATATGCATGTATTAAGGTTGAGCTGCAAGTCATTACAGGGCAATGCAGAGCTGCAGTGAGGGTGATCTGCGGATGCTGTACAGTACATGCCCTTAGCATTGCAACCAACACTCCATCTATACTCATTGACACGCAGCACAAGAGACACATTGGATGACTGCCTGCCTGACCTGCATTTGCCATTGTGATGCATCGGACTGCTCAGCAGCAACAGAACAAAAACTATGTTAATGCTTATGGGCATGATTCAGAGATGCACAGAGCACACGGAGTAGGGATGCCCTTGAAGCAGACCACATCGACTGGGCACCAACACCAATACCAGTATTGGTTATCGGGTCTGATACTGTGTTCATGTACACGTAATTGTCATCATAATGGCTCTAATACAACTGCAGCCGATACTACTTTAAAGTGGAGGGGGAGCAATGTCAGCAGTTTGGGGATTTGTAAAGTAGCTCCTTTAACAGGCAATTTGATAAAACAACTGAGGAACCAACGCAATGCAGCATTCAAGGAGCAGCGGGAGACAGCAACAACCAACTTTGCGCCGAAGCCAGAGAAAATGTCCAGAGACAATGGACAGGCTGGTTAGCAGTCGTAGATAATACGGGATTCCATCGTCTTGTCAGTGTACTGGAGCTAAGCTATGAGATTCCCAGCCATCACCTCATGTCAGGAACTGTATTGCCAAACAGTCTCTGACTGAGACCAGAATATGAGCGACTATGAACCTCCCCGCTATCCTCATGGCTCACCAATGGACACTTCATCAAAAGACTCCATTTGTTCTGGCTCCATTTGAAGAGTTAACCCAAAAAGTGCACTCTTCTGATGTTCTGGCATCAAATGTGATTCCTGCTGCGCTTCAGTTACTTTTGCCCAAAGAAACAGACGAGGACCACGTCATCAAAAGAGTGAAGGGAACCTTAGCTGCAGCCGTCGAAACGTTTCACTGCATTGCAACTGCACTCGATCTGAGGTGAAGGTTGTGTGTGTGTGTGTGTGTGTGTGTGTGTGTGTGTGTGTGTGTGTGTGTGTATGTTTTGAGCATTTTCAAACTGCAATGGTTCTATTCAGTACTCATATCTGTACTCGGTATCGGCAAGTACCCAAGTACTTGGTCTGAAAAAGAGTGGTTATCGGTGCATCCTTACTTCTGGGTCAGTCTCTCAGCCTCTCAACACAAAGAGACTTGCTTCTTCAAAGTCAGCAATCAAACACGCACAGCACAAAAGCACATTTATCTTCTGTGGCTGGCATTAAAACGGCACGGTATTCATCTGGAAATTAAATTTGCCCACCAAATTAAAGAGTGGAAGAACATAATGGATGGATCTGGATTGTCAGGGGGGGCGAGACAGCCCCTGTAAATAAAAGAGAATGGGAAGAGAGTTGAAAGAGAAGGTAAGCTGAGAGGTTTGCTGGATCAAATTGCAGTATTGTCTTATTTCAGTCAGGAAGAGTTTGTGCGCGCGCACGTTTGTTTGTGTGTATTGAGCATGGGGAGAGTGCATGGCACTTCATTTTCGAGCTGATTGCGTGCTGCCCAGTGGCGGCACCCGCTGCCAGGCTACTCAGTGAAAAGCTTCCACTCACTTCCTCTCCTTTTCTGCTGCAAATAAATCAGCCGCAAAATCAGATTACGACCAGGAGAGATTCATGGGAATGATACAAAAAAAAAAAAATAATACAAAGCTGAGGGGACTTTGAAGCCAAAACCCCAAAAGCAGTGAAACTAGAGAGAGGAAAGAGAGAACCTTGCTTACACATTACATTTTTACTCGGCAGTAAACAATCGTGCAGGCATTCTCAGGGCATTTGTCTAAATCCAGCACAAGAAGAGGGAAATATGTTAATCACAAAAAACAACCTACAGGAGAATTAGAGGCAGGTGGCAGGAAAGTGGTGTGTACATACAGTCAGTCACTAAAGCTCAAAAGGAGATTTGAAAGGTTGCATTGCTAGTTCGTGCACATACGGGAAAACATTACAATCTGGGCTGGAATATATATTTCATACTCGCTGTTTAAGGGTCCCACAAATTAGCATGATTTAGGCTTAAAGGCTTAAATTAACAAATGGGGGAAATGAACAAAAGTTATGCAGCATGGCTGTCCATGTCAATGAATACAGCTTTCTGATAGTTAATTCAGCAAAAGCCTAACTACCTCAGATACTTAAAAATATATCACATAAATTGGCTTCTACTAAAGGACATCATAAATATGACCACATAATGAACATCCGCTCGGAGAGTGACTGTGATAGGGGCCATAAACCCTCTAAACTCATTCTTACTGTCTGAAGGAACCCCATTTGTCCTGTGAAGGACATAAAAATATTATTTTGCCCAGGTAGTCTTCTACATCTCTCCTTTGGCACCGTTCTCCTATCTACATGTCTCAAAGGGCTTTTGAGTAATGCATTTCTATTATTGCGCCTTGTGTAGTGTCACATTGGTGGCTTTATCAGGAAGTTGTTGTAGGGTGAGGCTGGAGTAGGATGGAAGGGTTATTTCGTGGGCTTGGCTGGCATTAATCTCTGTCACTTGTCCTCTCTGATTTATACTCCTTCCCAATAAGCCAGTCTATGGCCTCCACTTCAATTGCTACTTTGTGATAGCGCTCCATGTTCAGCCTTCGTCCGCACCGCCATTTGACATTGAAGGCTTGTTCTCCAAACCAGCAGAAAGTAAAAAGCATGGTAAAGAATTAAATTTCCTGCACCACGAACAAGAAAGACAAGATAATAGGAGCCTGGAGCTCCCTCCTCCCCCATATAAAAAGAGCCATTCTCCTCTGAGTCTATTACACCCGATGCAGCTTCTGCTTGACGACTTTGATCAAGAGCAATTAATCTTTCGCCAGGTGTGAGAAACACGGTAAAGGCCCGCGCTTGGATAAACCAGATTTTAAACGTATAGAAAAAGAGGTTTTAATAGTTAAAACAGGAGAGATCTATGAGAACAAGGCTCTGATTAATGAACACAAAGGCTAGCTTCAGGCTACCTGATCAGATTCGACAGCGAACGCCTCCAATCGTCTCCTTCGCATTTATTAACAGACCAACAGGATGGGCAACCATGCCACCCACCTACCGCAGAACAGCCCCCCCACCCCCACCCTCTGCTGTGGTCCGTATATTTCCAAAGTGTTTAATTACAGATGATTTATCACCAAACTGTCGTTTGCTAACTGGGCCCTTCCGTTCTCTCTCCCCACGCCATTCTCCCGCTGTGCTGAGGGAGCCTTCACATCATTATGAGAGAGCTCATTTATATTAAAATGAGTATTACCAGTTAATTCGCTCCATACATTTTGGACACAGCGTGTGTCATGCATGAGCTTCGGCTCACACCTGGTTCGTGGAGGCTCTGGCATACATCAAGTGCTTTATTGCGGGAGAGTTAATGCACATTTGATCTTGCTGCGATTTCCCATAAAGATTAAAGGAAAACACGGAGCGTGACTCGTATATCATGATTCCATACTGCCCTTGCAAACATGATGCAAGTCTAAGAGGACATTATGCACTGAATTAAACATAAAACACTAAAGGGCCATTTATGGTGAATCTCATCTCCTCAGTTGACCTCTGGTCATAGCTGTCAGTCATCTTCTCTAGTCAAAGACAATCACGATGTCTTGCTTAAAGCACAGCAGAAAGCCAATAATGCACATCACAAACGAAATTCATGAAAATAAGAGAGGTATATGTGGTCTTCAGAGCTGGGTCCATCATCCCATAATCCTCCAGTTCTTCAGGATGTGTTCACGGAGGAAGCAAATCATTCACCTCCATCAAAGAGACCGCACACCATCGCTAACAACCTACAAGCAATCCTAAAGGACTCCAAACAAAACTCACATCAATATGCACAGGCAGCGTACTGCTACACATACCTCCGCTACCATGTAAATGAGGACCAATCCCAGACTGCCAAAAAAAAAAAAAAAGATTCAAGTTGGGACGGGAATAGCTTCCTCCCTGTTCAGTGAGGGGAAATAATAATGAGGCTATTAAATACAGCCAGCAGATGAAAAATAATAACATATCGATTGTGCACGTAGCACTTTCAAAGGAGCGTAATGGCCTGATTCCTGGTATTGATCTGCTAGCAGGCTTGGGGAGGAGTAGCTAGTCGCCCCTGTAAGACCCCCAGTGAGAATGAGATTGGTGAAGCCATCTGAGGTTCTGTTTCTTGTTTCGCTCCATACCGGCTTTATTGCAAATGGGTGTTTTTTTCTGAGCGGATGTGAAATGAATGCCGCTGAAATGGTCTGACACGTACAATATTTTCCATCTTGTGATCATACTTACCTGCAACAATGCGGCTGTTGGTCGCTATACAGAAGTGTGCATTTTGCAAGCATGGCAACATCAGAAAAAAAAAGTAATACATTTTTGCAGGTTATATCCACAACAGAGCCATTTATCATTTGACATTCATGGCTTTTCTCCAATCAACTGAATACACATTGTATGCTGTCATAAAGTGAATTTACATGCGCTCTATGCTACATATCGAATAGTTAGTTTAAAATTTAGATGCAAGATGATTCTTGCTCCTTCATATAATTTTGGATGATTTATGCATGGTATTCATGGAGTACTATGTACATGTTTGACTGTGGAAAAGGTGGACAAAATTCAATCTCCAACTTAACACATATGATCCCTAACCTGCCTCTCACAAACTCTTCAAGTGATCTTATTTCTAGCTCAAAGAGACAGAAAAATCTATATCTCAATTTGGTACACTTCAACTCCACTCCAAAAGTGCCCTGAGAGAAAACTGAATTAAACTGAGACAAGCTGATTCAACACCCTGAAAGATGAATTTAAGTAGTTGTTTCTGAAATATGTATTTGCCATGTGCAATATCGGGGCTTCTCGGCGGGAGAAAAACGTGATAGGACTTTGCAGCAGCCTTTCGTCTGGAGAAAGGTGTGTTTTCCCAGAATAAAAATGTGCATGCCTGGGAATACATTAATCATAACAAGGTGACAGCCAGCCTGACAGACAAGCAGAGGCGCAGGAACAGATTTGACGGTGCTTTCTATTCCTCAACATGTTCAAAAAAGCAAAAACTTACAGGGCAATTAAAGGAGCGTCGATAGCTGTGTCAGCTGGATTAGGGGCTGGGCGTGAAATTGTCACATTGTGTGTCAGGGGTGCTCTGTTAACAACGCGGCCCAGCTTTTGCCATGGAGTCGCGGAGGGGGCCCCGATGGAACGTGACACTGGAAGAAATACCGTCAAGTCTGTGCAAGGCCAGATTAGATTAGCACACTGGAACAGGTGGTCTTTTATTGGCTGCGTGATAATGTCAAGGATCCTCTGAAACTGGATGCAGCATGTGCACGAAAGCACATGTGCGTACAAACACACACACACACAAGGGGAACATTCAGGGTAAAGGTGGCACAAAGCTTTTGTGCCGGGGACCAAAAGGAACCTCGGCTTGCTCGCGCCTGAGTCACTTGTAATGCGAGAACGCAGCACATGCAGTTTGACGCTGCAGTCACCGTTACAAAGAACAGGAGGAGGGAACAGAAGTCATGCCGGGGTTAATGCGCTTTGGACAAGAAACACTCTGTTGAGTGACAGGAAATCTCAGGATTGTCCAGCTGTCTACCAAGGGACAGCCACAAAAAAGCACAATCTAACAAGTGAGGGGACGGAGGTGATGGTGGCAAGTGTAAGGCAGTTTGCCAAACCATTCTTCACACCCACCAGTATATTTACTGTCATTTTACGGGGAACATATTAGGTATGAATAATACATGCGGTGATGTATGGCACGAGTTCGCTCTGCATAAATTATACAGCGGGGCCGAACCAAATACCGCGTCATATACCCATATGGACAGCGAGGAGTAAAATGCAGGGAGACACCTCTGCCAAACTGACAGTGGGTAATATACAGCTGCTCTCTGAAATCTGGTTGAAGTAAATTTACTGAACAGGGCCAAAAAAAAAGGGAGATCCAAACAATGCATCTGACATATGGGGTTATTTCTGAGTAAGCAAGAGACAGATTTGAAATCATGCTTGCCATTGTGTGCAGATCTCCCAGAGAAAGTATCCCGGGAATGCCAAAATAAGAAATACCAGACGGTAGACTGGGGGTGTTCTTTCAGTGGAAACGTTGTCGAGGTGTTTTGATGTGAGAGGAGTGCATGGAGTCTGATGAGGAGGTCTATTGAAACTAGGTCACAAGGCCTGCCATTTTGTCAAAAGCCTGAGTGAAAAGCATTGCAAGAAACATGAAGCGCATTTCTAGTGAAGGAAGAAAAACTCTTTGCCATTTTCTAGGACAACACACACTCAGTCCTTCTAAATTTATGGCTTTAGAGTAATGAGACGGTTTAAACGCTTCAGAAAAGCGAACGCGTATCGAGTGAACTCTGGCAAAAAAAAAGCAATAAACTTGTCTTTGTCGTGTCTTTAAAGTACACTTGAGCACAAGAAGTTGCAAAATCTTTTACTTCTGGAGATAAATTAGCCCACTTGTTTCAAGTATGCTTGTTGACTTGTTGGTATACTTCACATACTCTCAATGCAAGTGGAAGAGTCCATAAGTTCATTTTATGAGGTAACTTTTTGATTTGGGTTAAAAATCTGGCCAAGAAATTTTTTAAAGTGGTGCATCCGTGTTCTCTCACTTTGGCTGAGAGTTTATATAACTGAGAAATTATAGATGACTGCAATAATTCCAAGATATTCCTGGATAGATTTTCCTTTTAATGGGCCAGTGTACGAAAAGGAGTTTGTAAAACCCCAAGTTTTGCCATAGTCTCCATCATCCAACTATCTAACGTTAATGCAAAAGCTCTAAAAGGTAGAGATGATAATAATGTGTCTATTTCAGCCATTAGAAGGAGATAGAAAGATCTCAAGCTGTGTCAAGAATGCTGGTGGTTACGCTGTGATAAAGGGAACTAAAAAGAAAACAAGGCAGGAGTACGGAGTGTCTATTTAGGGCAAAGACTGCAGATGAAAATTCATGTTAGTGCCTTTAGAGGAAGCTGAGGTAGTGCCAGAACACAAGGGAAAGACGATATTCAAATCCCGCAGTGCTCTATCAGACAGTGTAAAATGAGAGTTGGCGCTATATCTAACACAGAATGAGTTATGAGTTGGAGAACTATTATGACTAGATTCTAATTGAAGGTGTCCAAGAGCCGCCTTTCTTCTCCTCATGACAGCAGTGGAGAAGAGGTAATGTCTTGTACCGGGCAGGCTGGTGAATGGCGCACTCAAGGTAAAACAGGACTGAGCTGTACTTATTTGAGCTTGTCGGAGTTCATATGCTGTAGTAATTGCAGTCTTTAAATGTGGGGGAGATTCATGTAGTCTCGGATTACGGGGGTACGGGCAAGACCACGGCTTTTCTCCTGATGTGCATAAGGCCCAAGTCAGGAATATGCATGAGATCCTGAATTAGCTGGGGAAATGTTGGGCCTCTGGCTATACACAGAATCCAAAATGTGTGATTAATTGTTTATTGCCACCTTCTGAGGAATAAGTTTTTTTTTTGTTGTTGTTTTTTTTTAATGTACTGCACCAGTTCCTTTATCAGTGAGGGCTTCATAACCATAACCGGTGAACTTTCCATGAATTCCTACGCCCAAATACAACGCAGGTGCCTGTTTGAGTTGACGATTAATAGGTGCAATTTACAGCAAATGGGCTTCTGCACAATATGTTTAGCAGGGCTAGATAAAATGGGTCCCTGGCCACTGATCTGGAGACAGATTAGGTTTTTAGTCGGCTATGATTAAGGCATGAATAGGGAATGGGAGATCAGACTTTGGACCTGCAGTGTTTAATGCTGCCCACCTGTTATAAATGAGCAGTTAAACAAGTCGAGCGTCGGTGGTCCCAGGCCAATTCAAGGGCATGAGCTGGCTACACACACACACACACATGCAAGCTCAACCTCTCTCTCCTTTCAAGCCACCCCCCACCCCTTCCGGATTTCCACTCTATCTTGCTGCTGTGAGTGTGCGCAAGGTGCTTCTGCACGCTTGGCAGGTCGCTGGGCCGACGGGTGGTCTATGATTTCCCTCCGTATGAAGGCAACCCAAAAGAGAATCCAAAAAGGACATTTATCACTGCGAGGAAATGAACAGATCTGCTCTGCTGCACGTACAACCGGACTGACTACTTCAAATACGCAAATGACTCCTTAAAAGCAACTTTTTTTTCCAGACTCATCCTTGTCCAGGGTAATGAATCACAAACCTGCATGTGCCTCATAAGCATCGGACCTAGTGTTGCCAAAGGCGTGTTAATGTCTTCACACTGAACGTTTTAGTGTTTAAAAAGAGCATCTCTTACATCTGTTCCATGAAACTGTGGGCTTCAAACTGGGTCAACAGACTGTCGGCGAGTTTTTTTTTTTTTTTCTTGTCAAGGAGTCTCTCCTTGTACCTGCAGGCTGAAAGCACTTAACATGTTCTCTGAAGTTTGACTTTCATGCGCTGTGTAAAACATCTGAAAACGCTTGCTTTCAGTGCAAGCGCTCGCGTCCGCCGCCGAGTGTTGTCCTCGTTTATTTCTAAATGGGCTTATTGCATAATAGCCCGTGGAGGGCACTGTAATTTAAGTGGTACAACATGTGAGAGGTGTAGAACAAGGAACTGGGGCTAACCATGGAGAGGGGCTACTGTGGTAACGCGGGCTAAAAGGTTAAAGCAGCAGGGGGAATTAATATGTCTTAATGACATTATAATGAATGGGAAAATATGGGACATCATTTATTAAACGGAGTCAAGTGTGTCAGGGAAGTGCGAGGACTCACAAACGCATTAATTATCTCACCGTCTTTCTTCATGGACGGGGAAGAAAGCATTGGTGGAGAGGTAATGACAGGCCCCGAACGGACGTCATAAATTACCACAGGGGGCTTCAAGACGACAAGGTCTCGTCTCACTACTGCACTCACGCAGCAAGATGTCTTTTCATGTGTCCAAACCGTCACTGGGAATTTGGACAGAAAACCAGAGTTGCCTTTTCTAACTCTCAGTCATCTCCAGACAAGAAAGGAGGGAAATGCCCTTTTTTCTCTTAAGACCTGATATCATACTGGCAAGACATGACTTGTTATTTATCATACCTGTCACACTGGGGAAAAAAAAAAAGCTTAAGTTCTGTTTTTACACTGTACTGTCTTGGGACCAAGGATGTGAGGGGGGAGGGAGGTTCAGCCTTTGCTTGAGAACAGCCATCCATAACCACAAGTCTGTTTCTAAGCTTTGTGATAGATTTTTTATTTTCTCCGTCCAGTTTTCTACGATCCAGTGACAACTTGTGGAGTCCAAAAGAGCCTTGTTGTGTTCATTCACTCCTCAAAGCCTCACAGTCACAGTGTTGCACTCCCAGTGCTGACTTTGACTCAACCTGGCACATTGCTGCTTGAAGAGGGCACGAACGTCGGCTTGTCGGTTTCAAGTTCCAGAAATAGTCAAAAACAGCCCGCCAATTCTGAGGAGCAAAGAATTTTGTCACTAAAAAGGTGAAGCACAGAAAGCCGCACAAGCCTTCACTTTCTGTTTGCCTCATTTAGAATCTGTACACAAAAAATGACTCAGTAAGAACTCTCACACTGCATCCCCGCTGACTTGATGCTTTGTAGTAACACTGCCTGTTATCGCCACATTGCATAAGTAATAAAGAAGCCCCATCTTGTCCCAGCGTAGTCCAGCATGACGCGTTCCAACATCGAGCACCTGTTCAAACCTCTCAAACTGGTTCTGTACCGATATGTTACAGCAGACAAATGCACAACAGCCTGATTTTCAGCTCTACAAATTGGTTAATTCCTCACACAATAAACCCGCCAATGTCATTTGAGGGAATGTTGACCAACCAAATGCACATCCGAGCTCAGTGAATCTACAGCTTGGTCGCCATATGTTGTTATGGCAATACCAGCTACCCACAAACAAAGCCTGCAGCAGAGACATCTTTTTTTTTCCCCTCTGTTTTTCTTTCTAATCTCCTGGTGCTGCTCGTCTGTCAGCATTTCAGTATCTGACTACTGGGGGTCAGCTGAGTCAGAGGTCGAATGCACGCAAGCTTGGCACAAACACAACAAAGGGCTTGGTTTCCTCGGAGAAGTCAGCGAGACCGAGGCGATGGAGGATTTTCCAGGTAAAATCTGACGCGGGATTGATGTAAAGGTTAAGCGACATGGTGGAAGAAGTTGATATGCAATTAAAATGATGTGTGGGCTGAAATTGTGTTGAGAGAATTGGCATTTTACTCTTTTTTCCGCCTTTCTTTGTTGTTGAAAGACACAGTAAGCAAGGTCTGAAAGGTGCCCAAAGAGTTTTCATCAAGATGTGATTGGGTACCTGGTTTATTGCTCTGTTTGTAAATGGTCAGAAAATATACTATGACCACCTTTACGACCGTGGATTTCAAAGTGGAGCCAGGACCAGGTGCAATGGTCTCAGATGAAGACTTAAAGACAGGGAAGTGGCAGCCTGACATGCTGAGAGAGCCTAGAACGCTGGAAACGAGTAAATGACACCGAAAATTGCAGCAATTATTGCAGACTTAAGGCCCGCCAGTGGGCCCAGGGAGAATTAGAGAAGAAAATACGTCTTCAAAGGCAATTAGTCTTCATATTGTCGTGTGTCCATTCAGTGACTGTTCTACCCACTCATGGGACTGCACATGTGGACATGGCTAATAGTCTCTGTTAATGAGCCAATCGTTCATTATCAATCTTCTGGGAGGCACAGTGTGAGAGCAGCATCCTGTTGACACATTTAGAGGAAATGGCCTCCGCATGCCGTTCCCCGCGTATGCACAGCACTGCGGTGCAATTGTCGCTGAAGGCTGCGAAAGAGCAGCTTGATTCCACGTGTCCTTGCGGAGACAGCTAAATTAGACAGATTTGCATACACACACAAGCAAACACACGCCCATACGCGTGCACACAGTTTGAGTCCTCGTCTATTCTGGAGGGGGAATGCCCTCTTTGTCCCTGGCCACCTGGTCAAAACACTAACAGCTGACTTGTTGCTGAGCCCTGCAATGGTAATAAATCACCGCGCGCCCCTCCCAAACACATACATGCAGTCACACACCGGCCGGCACCATCAGCCTATTCCTGTACACCACGCTAGATACCATCTCTTTATGTTTTATGGCAGGATGGTTCACCCTTTTCTCATCAGAGCGCAATCTCGTCTGCTGTTTCTGCGAGCCCTGTGCTCAGCCCTATCAGCGCAGGGCTGATGGTGGATGTGGGCCCTTTCTGCACAAGCAATCGATGAACTGGCTGTTCCTTTTATTTATTCTTAACACTGTCTTTTTCTGATATGGCCAAAGTGTGTATTTTGGGGAGCCTCTCTTTACTTTTGGACAAGTTTTGACTTTCACAGTTTCTTCATCCCATTCACTCAAATATTCAGCTTGTTCCTCTGCATCTTGGTTTTCGTCACGCTGCCCCAGATGTGGGCTGGATGCAGCCGTTTCCAGGAGCGACCCACAGTAATGCGAGCTCTTAAAAGCCCTGTACATTCCTCCCTTACTCATTCATTCTCACTTTGTCTACCATCGATGCAGACTCCATTTCAGCAGTGGTCCAGCATTCTTCCATTGACCTTACAGTGCTTGATTAAGGGCACTGGGCCTCTGGCGCCACTCTGTTTCCTCCATGTTTAATTAAAAGGTGAAGAAAGTCCTCTGTCTTGTGATGATGGCTTGGGTACATGATTCTTTTCCTGCCAACCCAAAAAACGCTCTCTCAAGGCTCCGGCCCCGGGCTTGTGCCGACACACGTCCCTTCCCTTGAAGCCGTTTTCTGAAGACTGAAAACTTCTCTTGACCTTTGTGATATCACCAAGGAAACTTTCCATCTTTCAGTTTCTCTGTAATACGCTGACCTCCACAGGATCAGATAATTTACGGAGCATGATTTTTTTTTTTCTTTTCACTTTGTTTACTGACAAAATGTCTTTCTTGTCGAGCAGGGGAGGAAGCGATCATCATAGTCTGTAATGTAAGTCGCCTTGTCAAAGCCTGTTTAGAATACATCCTCAGAGGAGCCGTGCAGAGAGGAACACAGGGGTGCACTTAGTGTCATTGCCGCTGGGGAGGGGGCTGTCGAGCGCCAGAGCAGCAAGGAGGGGGCTGCTGTTTCATATGTCTATGGCAATTAACGCTGATATGACACATTCAAAAAGGTCCCCTGGGACTGCCAAAGCCAACAAATTGACTTACCATTTGAGCACGAAGACGTAGGTGGGGAGGAAAAAAAAGCACGCGGCTTCATCTTGTCATAATGAATCTGGAACCTATTCCTGTCGGGCGCGTTGCTGGTGTGATGATTGCACTTTATTTCCTGTATATGCCATAAAGTACCACTGTGCTTACAGGGACATTGTGTAGCTTTTGACAAGATGGGGGTGGGGGGGGGGGGCGCGCCCTGAAGTAATGACTTTATCGTGTGGTTCTGGTAACTTACATGACAAACGAAACCGTTGCTTTGCTGCTCGCTATAAATGTCTCCTTAGGCCCCGGAGCAATGCAGGGAGAAAGACAGATGTTTCATTTCATGCCATGTTTTCAAACTTACTTACACAGACGCATGCACACACACACCACGTCTCCGGTTCTCGCTGCATATCTGACAACAATCCTGAATGATAAACGCAACTCAATTCATTTCCCAGTGCACGACTGGAATCGCCCTCCAGCTCAGGGAGCAGGAACTCGGTGTCCATAAAGGTTCAGCCAGTGATTCAGGCTTTTAAGGAGTGTTCAAAATGACAGGAGTCATTGGGCGGCCAATTTGTTTTCTCGTGGGGAGCTGTGTTTGTGGCATTCAGCTTTCCTCAGGGAAACAAGGGCAATCAGCCGCAGCCTGTCGAGGACCATGAGAGCCACTGACCTCTGACCCCTGCTGTGGAAGTCACTGGAGGTTTCCAGAAGAGGGCCACCGTTGCCAAAGAAGACAACTTCACATCACACCACATGCTGTTAAATTACACTGAATACACGCAATGAATTGTATCTGCACAGCCGTCCTCTTCTACTGCCCCCACACAGGAACAAGAGGGAAATATCATCAGAAACACTAACAGGCAGGGTTTTGGTGACAGCGAGAAAGAGGTTGGCATACAATTAGCAACTCAACACCATTAATTACACCTTGCAATTGCGATTAATCACTACAAAAACTCCCAGGTTGTGTAATTCAAGTGTTTAACTTGAGTGTGACAGAAGTGAGATTCCGCGGGGAACCCTTACACATGTAATGATGGTCCACAGGAGCTCTCTGTGTGGCTGAGGAGGGCGGGGGGGGGGGTTGTTTGGTGGCATTGAGGTGGTTGATGGGGCAGATGTCTACTCTGGGCAGCCATGCATACAGGTCTGGCTCGGGGGATCTCTACCCACTGTGCATCGAGAGCAATTAAACACGGCTTATGTTGGAGTTCACCGACGCAAACAGGCTGTAAAAAGCATACGCACACGCAAGCAACCTTAAAGGACAAGACGGACGGGAAAAACCAAAGCGCCACCGGCATAAATTGTACAAAATCAAGTGAACGCTAGGGAGCAAAAATAATCCAACTCTTGTGCAGAAGAGTAAAGCGCATCTATAGGAAAAACTATCTGACAGCGACACAGACTCTGACCTAATGTGCAGCATTGTTTCGCTGTACACCCGGCTGCCCTAAAAATGCATATAGGAACAATAAAAATGGAATTGAAACTACCTACAGCAGGTGCACATTCAGTGAGAACACAGCAGGAAAGCCCGCCATGAATGTGAACAGTGAAAGCACTGGACCTTACAAGGCATTAGCATTAAAGCTGGTATTCTTCACTATAGCACGTAAATAAGGGCAGTTTTCAGTGCACATGTAATCAGAAAAAGCTAATTAGTTTCTCATTAACATGCAGTAGAAGAGTTTAAAATCCAGGTTGCTGTGTTTTGCTGCAGGCAGGACGGGGTTACACTGTGGATTACTTCAAATGTGATTTGTTAAAGGGCAGGTGGCATGCAGGCCCAAGACTGAGGGACTCAAAACTATGGGACGCTCCACATGCGCGTCTCAAAAATGGCTACAAATGCCACCGCTCTTTCTTTACTCTTCTACCTCAGTCTAAATAAAACTTCTTTTTTCACTTCCTCTGTCGCTTCAGTTCTCTGTAGAGGCCTGCCAAATTAATTCAACACAGTTATAACTAGATTCGGTGGCGTGCAGGAATAACCAGCGTTCTACAGCTAAATCAACATCAGACACTAGGCGGGTCCTCTGGGGGCGCCGCGCAGTGCCTCACTGTTTCTCAGTCAAAGCGGCGCGCCTCGCCTTCAGCCCCCTGTGGAATATCTCTTAATGTAACTGGCATCTTCATTTTGCCTTTGCTCTGATTTTGCATGAAAAAATCAAATCCTCTATTTTAACTCTGCAAAGTAAAAGGTTTGGGGAGAAGGGGGAAGGAAAAAAAACAAAAAAAACAAAGAGTAAGAGACCAACAGAGGAAAACGATGTAAGCTGTTAATGCTATGTTAATCCCCGACTAAAAACAGGTGAAGGTAATGCAGAGCTAGAAAGCTAGCAGCAGAGGTGGGTGAGGAAGAGGAAATGGGGGGTTGCAGGGTGTGAATAAATAGAGGAAACATCACTGTAAAGTCTTTCAACCCGTCAAAAGTATATTTTTTTAGTGTGATCTGAGGTCTTCAAAGACTTCATACCTTGTTGTCCCACACAGTTGGCTGAGAAGTGAACAAATCTATTTACATAGATACATCTAAGTTACACATTTTTAGCCTAGTTTTCATGATTTGGGATGAAGTGAGTCAAGACTTGTTGTTTTGGACTGAATTCTGTCACATCAGCACATTTGGCTGTTTACAGAAGAGCCTTGATGAAGACAAGAAGCCCTTCAAGAGAAATTTACCTGAAAAATAAAGGAATATATCAGGATGAGACAACAGAACCCAGAATTTGAGCGCCTTTGACGGCTCCACCGGAGTGACTATTATTTAATTCATACTACAGCCTGAAGAGGTCCTAAACACAAACAGCCAGCAGCAGTGGCATTACTGCAGGATGGAGCAAATAAAAAGCTCTACACAAACGTTATTTGTTCATTATTCATTTATGGAGTGGTTTAAACATACAAGGCCATGGCTGCGGGGTGTGTCTCCTTTCCTGACCATTGTCAGTTCAGAAACAAATTCTGCAAAGACGGATAGTGTGACATGGGAGCTGCGCACACACGCAGCAGGGGATGGAAAATCAATCACTATCGTCAAACAGCACACTCAGCAGGTTTGAAAAAACTGAAACTAGGTCTAACATGTATAGTTTGTTTCTAATCAGTAAAGAACTCAAGGTTTGAGCTGTCTGTTTGAAAAGGTGTCCCTCTCAGAAACACTGATTGCAATTTTAAATTAATTCAGATTTTAATGAGCAATATGAAATTTCACACCTGATGCATGCTGTCCACCAATCACCTCTGCTGTGCCACATGGTCTTTATACTCCATGAGGTATATCAAACACAAATGAGGGTCTTTTGCAGGTAAGGGGAACTTGTTGACACTTTTCCAACATCTCTTCACAGCTTTCTCAGCTTTCATTTCGATGTCAGTCGGCTTTTAGTAAAGGAGCCTATGCAATAACAAAGCACCTTTAATGTAATGGTGTAAAATGAAAAATATACCAACTCTTCCCTTATGAGCAGGCAGGCACGTCAGCAAGGGGGAACCCTATTGGCCAATTTAATTCAACTTGTGATCTCCAAGAATTAAGTGGAAAACCGACACCAAAATGCTGTTTATACATTTCTATCATACACATAACACGCTACCCCCAGTTATTAAGTGCTCAGCAGCTTTTGTCAATGACAAACTAATAATATTTAACACGTCACAAGAGCTCAAACTCCCTTTGTGAAATTCAGCTCAGTGGTGGTTTAACCTACTAACCAGCGCAAAGACGACAATCCCCAAAATAAACCACCAAGTTCTGAACAGACACATGAAAAATGCCAAAGTTCTGCAGTAATATCTGCATTTCAGAACATAAAACCGCAAAATTATCCAGTCCTGCACAGCATGATGGGGTACTCCACAGGTATTTTGGTGAAAGTACACAGATGTAGTGTAATCAGTAATGGATCACTCAGACAGGTATTCTGTAAAGTAAGTTATTACTTGCAGCGATCTTATTTTCAGCTATGTTCAGGTTTGGCTGGAGTCAGTGGGCCAAGCATCTTCTATTTTCAGTCCATGATCACTGTGAAGCTAAATATCACTTTTCTCACCTTTGGAAAACACTCCTGTGTGGACTGATGGACTGTGGCTGACAGCCAAAGCATGCTGTGGCAAACAGGGACAGGTTGGACTGAACCCACTCAAAGCCAAAAATGTTCGACTTTATTTTGATACTAGTATTAGTTTGTTTTTAAGAAGACAAAAAGATGAGCAGCAAACCCATAACTATGATCCCACTAATTGAATAATTGGGATCTACTTGCTCCATTGCTCAGGTGCCGATGGCCACAAATCTATTTTCCCCTCACGAAATATTCATGCAAAAAATAATATTGGAAAAATAAAATCCTGTCTTTGTCAAACGTCTAACCACCAGCCAACCACTGCTCGTGAAACAATGGAAGTGACACAGGTAGAAAAACCCAAAAAAAAGTAGCAATCACTGTGTTTTCATGAGGACGTACTGAGCCAAGCAGTCGTGCATGAATATTCATGCGCACCACAACAAACTGTGAAAACAGCTTTGTTCGTGAAACCAAATCCCATGCTCATGCTCGAGAAAAGAGTACACTCTCTGGAGGGGGCTTGGATCCCAGCCTGCTAAGATGGTTGCCACCAGTGGCGGTGAATGATGCTAAAAAGGCTGGCGTCAAAGGAAACTGTACGGCTGAAATGCTGTTTACCTCTTCAGCAAACATCAGCTCGGCCCTGCGCTGGAGCAGTAACAGCAGGTCAGTGAAAAGCCACCATGTTTGGGAGCTGTTAATTGAGGCACTGAGGTGATAAATTTAGCGTCCCCAAGTGTGAATTTAATGCTCTTAAGTGTGAAGAAAACAGAAAAACGAACGTACTGTTCCCAATGTGTCAGTGAGAAGTCGGACTTTACGGCCTATAGATGAACACAACGCTGACATTTTGCAAAAAAAAGAAATGATTACATAACTTCTAATTATTGTACAAGTATTTCCTGAGCAACTCTGAATCAAAGATAATTGTCCTTGATTTTAGAGATATTATCCACATAGTAGATAATGATACATTTGGTGAGGACAGGCTGCAGTTTTGCAAACAGGAATGAGAGAAAATGCAGCATCCAGATGTTCACAGCTGATTCAAACCAATCCACAAAGACCACAGGCTGCCGCTGCTGCCAAATCAATTATTTTGTCTTAGGTCGTCGTGCTCACCTTAAAACGATTTGTTTTCTGTTGATATGTGTCAAAAAACGTCTTACTGTAACTGGATTGTACACGATAGCCACTTCTAATAAACCTCCGGGCAGGAATCACCTGGTTTTGTTCAGAGTTGTGCGAACACTGCAGCTTCACTGTGAGGACAAGACCTCTGTCGCGCTGCACGCTGTCACCAGGGCTAAGCCAGCGGCCGCTGATGGTCGGTAAATACGGTCCAGAACGGAGGCTGAGCCAAAACGTCCTGCGTTCTGTTTCTACATGTGTTAAATAACAAAATCTTTGAGTTTGGAGGATTTGCTTAAAGGCAGCTTTGTCAGACCGGGTGAATAACAAAGGTAATGCAGTGATGAGTAATGGAACTAATTTTATTTGCTGTTGAGTAATTAGCAAAGTAAATACTTTTACAATGAGTAAATTGCAACAATCAACTGATGGCAGTTTTTCAGGAACAAGCCAAACACTGACGATGTGAATGCTTGTGGAGATGTGCTCTAAATAATGTTTAAATCTTAAAAAAAGGAATACACAGGGACACAATGTGATGGAAAGGTAAGCATGATCAGCTCCTTACTATAATACACCACCTGAAGGAGCACAAGAAAGAAGACGAAGAAGAAGAAACGTACTTTTTATTATCACACACAGAGTTTAGTTGCACACTACATGCATATTTTATGGAGGACACTCCAGGTGAACACGGGGAGAACATGCGAACTCCACACAGAAAGGCCCCCTTTCCTCGAGCAGCAGGCACTGAAGGCGTGGTGGAGGACACAGCGAGAATCGAACCCGGGAACCGAGGCGACAGTGTTACCACCGTGCCACCTTAACACATGTAACAAACATTTATAAAGGTTAATTATTAAATATTAGGATTCAAAGATATCTAACTGATCATTACAGGCTGATCCATGAACGCTGTACCAGGCAGTCTGTTCTAGCAACTTATTTTCTACTGTACAGCCCTCAATGAGAGGAGCTATTTAGGAACTACTTGTTAGCTGATGATTCATTAACAGTTCCGATTTGTTGCTGTTCACTGGTAACTCCTTGGGGTTTTCTGCATCTTAATGTTAAGTGTTACCAAAGCCAGTGACAAAAGAATGAGAGAAGAATTGGGAAGCAGATTCATCTGGCGGGAATTGATTTGTTAAGCTTCTCTCTTTTCACGGGTGCAGCAGTCGGACAGGATTTCAGAATGAGCCCCTGAGACGCACATCCAGTCTAAGCCTGTCCCCTTCGGGACGGAGGGGACCCTCCAACCCGGGTTCCGCTGGGCGTCTTCCGCAGCCGGCTGGACCAGCTCACCGTGCGGTAACCTGGCTCTTGTATGCGTGTGTGTGTGTGTGTGTGTGTGTGTGTGTGTGTGTGTGTGTGTGTGTGTGTGTGTGTGTGTGTGTGTGTGTGTGTGTGTGTGTGTGTGTGTGTGTGTGTGTGTGTGTGTGGGGTGTATGGTTTCTGCGCTAATCTACATTAAGTGTGCACAAGTGTGAGTATGCATGCACTGCAAAGATGAACGAGAGTGTGCACATGGATTCATGTCTATCCACGTCTGTGTGTGTACTGTATATATGTTTGTCAATGTGCGCTGTACAGTATACGTGCCAGCTGTCCACTGCTGCCTTCAGGAGGAATGTGTAATGAGGATAAGCTCCTTCTCCTGGCTTCCAGGGGCTTTACTGCAGATCTGTTCCAGGTGTGTGTGTGTGTGTTTATTTGTGTGTGGCCTGTGTAAAACTGAAAAAAAACAAAACAAAACAAACAAATGCAGTAGAACCAAGCCCCCAGCTAGCTGCCCAACAGCTAACTACATCTCCATCTGAGAAAATGGCAGCGATAAACCTGCGCTGACATAATTATGTCACACTGAGCCATTTCAAGTCGAAACACAATTGTCAAAGCTCTCCCACCGCTCGATCAGCCTTTACAAAGATAAGAAAGCATGGCCGTGCTTCATCTCTCCACTCCAACGCATTATCATAAAAAATAATCGAAGTCGCGGCTTTTTCTAAAGCGCGCAGAGTTAGGCGCCAAAAATGGTGCGACTTGGTTTCGCAGGTAGCCTCGTCTTTTTCCGGTTGAATGAAAGGAAGAGGATGCAAACTAGTATTCAAATAAAAAAAGATAAACACATCATTTCAGCTTTGTTATGGTGCCTTAAAGCTCAGCTGCGCTGTTTGGCCAGAGGTAAAGGCAGGGAAGCGGATTATGGTTGACGATATTATAGAGCTGATGCAGCATGGTGGAGATCTGGTGTGGTGGGATGGAGATGGTGTTAATACTGGGGTTTCTGACCTTGGATCACCCTCTCTCAACCCTCCACGCATGGGTACCTGTGAGCACACACACACACACACACACTCCCACCCCACCTCACACTCAGCCCTGAAGCTCTGCTCACGATAAGCCAATGAGGGAGAGGGACAGCGCAAGGCAGAGGTGGAGGAGGAGGAGGAGGAGGAGGAGGAGGAGGAGGAGGAGGAGGAGGATGTGGCACTGGCACTTGCAGAAGGCTGTTTACTTGCATTGTTAATTTCATTAGCCCTCCGGCAACCACTTCAATATTTAACATTCTCGATTTAGCTCTGTCCCTTTTTTCCCCCTTTTTTCTTTTAACAGGTTTGCCAGCAAAGTCCAACAATTAAACAGAGTGGCCAAAGGTAATCTATCAGCACTCTGGTCTTACCACTTAATATAGTGGCACTCGATTTGCACTCAACTGAAGGAGGCCAAACCTTGTAAAAGCCACAATCCTTTTAAATGGGCAATCAATTTGGCAATGTGACTTTGTAGCCTGGTGTTGCTCTGCCCTGCTTGTATAAACCAGTGATGTGGAGTAATAGCAGCCATGCGGAGGCACAGCGGAGAGGCACGCATGGATATGCATGATACCTGATCCATCACTGAGCCACAACACATGTGCCAAAAATGGCGAGTAATTCAATAAAAAAAAGGACTGATTTCATGCTACGTGCATTTCCTCTAAAAGTATCCAAGTGTCCAGGGTCAGCGGCACGGTGCTGGGTATAATCCAGTATGTGAATGTGAGCTGCAGCCAGTGTATTAGCATTAGCGGTCACATACATAGAGCGCGCTGAAGAGTGTGACAGCCTGCTAATGGCTCTGTCACAAAGGGACCGGAGTTTAGACACAGCTATAATCATGATCTCAATAAGCGTGCCACCCTACCAGCGCACCAGCTCAGTCGTGTCCCCTGATATCCATACTCTGACATCATATGCGTACAGTCCCATGAAATCTAACTGCGGCTCAGAAGATGGCTTTGCATACTGCCAACATTTCCAGTTGGGAAAGCAATAGTGTGACTACTTCGCACACTCCTGCAGCACAGTGTTAACTCACACACCCTGTGTGAATAATACGCCGGCCTCACCTCTAATCCCGTCCCCTCAGCGCAGGATCGCATTGTAGGGGTCTTTCATACCGACAAGGCTGCAATTTATAAACTGTTCTTTTCACTGTGGCATGAGCACAGCACGCCCAAACCACCCGTCTCTACAACCCACCCTCATCGAACCCCCCGGCTGATTTATTAAACAATTCGCACACATAAAGTTCATTGGTAGGTGTGCTGGCGAGGCAAAGTGTTAAAATATTGCCACAATAGCACCGGAGATCTTTTCATTTACCATTCAAAACAAATCGGACTGCAGCGGGCAGAGAATAAATTCAGACTTGTAAGTAAATACATGTATTGAAGCAGTGGACTGTTGAAAATGCATCAGGGGCAGGCTTTTTCTATTATGGGGATATTTATCTTCCTTCCTAAACAAAAAAGGCCAAGGGAGAAGGCAAGCAGGCGGGTGGGGAATGTGTTTGTTTTCCTGCAGTACAGTACTGTGCACACGCTTGTTTGTGCGTGTGTGAGTGTGCAGGCATGTGAGTGTAATTGCTGCCTGTTATCATTAAGCAAGCTGGAGCGATCGGAGGATGCACAACAACCTATGAAGGGCAAACCTGGGGATATTGTGCGTGACATTGGACGTCTGTGGGTAAGTAATGATCAGAGCACCGTGTGACAGCCCAGCCTGAGCGGCGACAATGGCACATTGTTCGCTGTGCTACGTCGCCCGCGTCCAACTCCTACCCACCTCTTCATTAGTAAGGAGGCCCCCATATTCTCCCATACAGCCCTATAGTAACAGGAATGCTACCAGCACTGCCTCTCCACTGCTAACAGAGCCATTATATTTAGCCGTAATTTATAGAATGGCTGCCTGGGTGTTTTCACACTTCATGAAATAGTAATTCTTCATGCTGAGGAGGCCAAACTGAGGGATTTGTTCTTCTTTCTCTCTCTGGGGTCATTCACTTCTCCTCTGGAGCTCAAGCAAGTTCAAACCAGGGCCACATCACCTCGAGTACGAGGCAAAATAACCTTTAATTGAAGAATAATCCTCAAGAACTGGATCAACTGGATCGGGGAGTGGTAGATAATGAGCAATTGTCTGGTAGCAGCATGAGACAATTTACTTGGAGCTGTGACATCAAGATGGTAGAAGAGGATGTGAGAGAAGCAGATTAATGAAACCAAATAATGTATAATTCCACTCAGCACTTATCACCTAAATGGATGTGCAGTATATACATGCGTGTCTCTAAAGGATATAGCTGGTTTTAAGCTTTTTTTTTTTTTTCTGTCAACAAATCCCAGCAGTAGGCTAAAAACCACTGCATCAGTCGGTCTGGTTCTGACTTCCTGTCTGTGGCCCCAGGCCCATTAACCTCGACTGAAAATGTAAATCTTAAAAAACAGGTCACAACTACATGCACTGTATTGTCTTTTTGTTTTCTTAATGCTGGGAATTTTCTTAGTGTAAGCAGTGCATTTGTTCAACGTTCAGCCTCACATTATAATAGTCTACATTTTCTTTGGCATTGGCAAAATCACCACTGTTACGTGTGATATGTAGCTATGTTATGTACGTTAAAATACATCAGCGCTGGCTTTGTTGTGTTTCTTTGACCCACCCGTCCACCCCAACACCTCCACATCTTGCTCTTTGTGCTACGTCACCTGACTTCCTCCACTGGTCCTGTTATAATTACCACACCAACTAGAGGTCGTAGCCTAACAATAAAAGTAAACATGGGTCATAATCACCACCTTGCACAGTCCACCTGCGCACCCATTTTTCTGGTGAGGACAAGCAGACAAATAAAATGTGAAACTTGTGCAGAAGTCAGTGTAAGAAAGGACGGAGAAAATGTCATACAATACCATTAGCAATTGTCAAAATAAATACGTCACCTTCAGTGATCTCGTGAATATTTATGGCACCAGGAAAGTGTGTGGATGATTGACTCAACATAAACTCCAGTGCCCATGTTCATTAAAATAAAAGGAATGTCTCCAAGTGCAGCTGATGGCGTTTTTGGAAAACAAGAGAGGTCAATGGCAGAGAGGAATAACAGCTGTCTGGCCTTGGCAACACACAGGAGAACAATGAGTCTTTGGTTTTGGTCTTTTTATGACTTCCGTTGACAATAAGGAAAAAAAGGAACATTGCCAGTGTGATCTTTTGAGGTCAGAGGGTCCGCTCTGTCTCCGAGCACGCATTTTTTTAACTTCGCCACTTTGTAAACATGGCAGCACCGCAGGTAGCACACACGTAAATGTCACTCATGAGGCAGAGTAATTTCATTTTGTTTGGAATAAATAAACCTTCGTCCCTCAAACTGATTACGCTCCCCTCGGAATCTTTTCGGCTTGACTCCCGCTTTGATGAAACAGTGCTCCGCTTAATGATGCCATTGATTCATATCCGGTGGGTATCGCACCATAAGGGAGACGGAGGCAATGGCTCAATTGCTGCTCGAATCAGCTGCGCTCCTGTCCTCCGTCGAGCGCAGCTAAAAGAAAACGGACAGACAACAGCAATTCTTGTTTTTGCTGTCATGAATAAGTTATATCAACCTCCAATGTATGAGGGAATATGAAAAACTAATTACCATATTTTCCATTAATGGGAAGAGAAAAGTTTTGGGTGAAGTTCTCAAACTGCAATAAATTCTGTAATTATGGGTCTTTTCTTGTTATTCTTGTTTGGTAAGACGGGAAACTCACAATGAACAATATTCACTGGATTTATAAGCACCCAGAGAACTCTGGTTGTAAGCTGATAAAGGAACGAGCTGAGCTGGTTTGGCATTCTTGGGCTAAAGACAGATTTTTAATGGTAATAGGAAGCATTTATATGAACTCAAAGTCTGGCTTTGTGCCTGCTATTAGGAAAGTTAAGACAAACAATAAAAATGCCTGTTAGAACTCTTTTGGTTTGTAATTGCAAGCAGAAGCCCATATAAGAGCGGTATCAAACATCCCACAGCAGGAGGCGAAATGAACTGCTGCATTCATGAAGGAGCGCGATTGATTCATTTGGCCAAGATTTTTTATTAAGAGTCAGTTGATGTAAACAGTCTGCATTTGAAATAGAGTCTTCCTTTGTTGGAAAACACTCAACATTTGTCGGGGTGGTTCCTGGTGCTTTTCTGCAACAAAGCTGCTGAGGGTGCTGCAGCACGACAAACCCTCCGAAAGGCACCACACGGCCGAGAAATGCACGAAACAAGTGTGCACATGAACTTAACGTGACTTCCCTTCCCGTATGGCAAAAGTGGGTTTGCAGAGCTCGAGGAAGCTGGGGATTTTGTACACTAACCCCTGCATCGATCCAGATCAAGCACTGGCAGAAAGCAGTGGGCGTTGGGAGCGGAGCCCCTTTGATCAAACAGTGGTCATGACTTCTTCAAGAAGCAGCAATCTCCCACTGAAGTCTGGGAACAGTGTGGAAGTCCCACAAGGGATTATGTCTGAGTGTGTCAATTATAGTATGTACGCAGAGCTACTCAAGGGTAGGATCTGCCAATCTCTGTAGCTTTCTGATCCCACCTTGGCTCAGAATAGAAGGTTCTGTTGTGTCTGTGCCAAAAGGAAAAAAAAAAAAAGCTCAATATAAAACAGCCACCAAACATTTACAGCTTATTATATTGCTTATGTGATTATGTGACAGATGACTGGCAAGCAGCAGACCACTGTTGGAAACCAGGCATTTTAACGACACGTCGGGACATTTTCCAAATATGTTTCCTCACCCCAAAACCGCGTATTTTAAGCCAAGACTTGATCTTTTCCTAATCCTAACCAAGTGGTTTTGTGCTTCAACCTCAGCACATCTTAACCCCAGTGCTGTCACAAAATAAAAGCTAACATTTAAATGGAAAGAAACATAAAGTGTGCATGTAAAGCATGAAGTTTCAACAGGTAGGTACAACGCCACTTCATTCACTGATAAAGACCGTGAGCTGTGGCTGAAAGCTCTGGAGAAAAGCCTTTAAGTGGAACTTGTTTAAATATTAATTGTCTTTTATTCATTTGTCAAAAATGACAGAATCCAACCATCAGATAGCAGTGGCAAAAGACTGCATGAAGATGCAAATGTTTAGGAAAAGAAGGCTGGAGAAGTCTTTTTATTTAACTTGTCAAGTCAAAGGAGGCCTATAAAATATTCTGAGTGTGAAAATGTAGTTATGTTAAATAAATAAATCTAACGAGGTAAACAAAAATGAAGCAGTCTGAATGGGAAATGCCATAAAAAGGACCAGGGCCCTAAAAAAAAAAGAGACATTTAGATGATGTTCCAACACCTAGCAGGTCTCTGTTCTCTGCCAAATAAGATCACGTCTCCATCCCTGAAATATGTCAAGTCACTGTACACTTGGAGCTGATCCAAGACCCGATTAAAAAATGAAATGAAGATCTTTTTTGTCTCTTGCTCTTCCAGAGTAAACACACTAATCCGCACACTTTGCTGCCTCGTTACTTGGGCTCTTAATTAAAATGCAAGCACTTCTCCTTCAGGCGGTTACCAATACTTGATGCGCTGGATTACCGGCGGTGAAGTCGGACATAATTTGTTTTTAATAAAACATTGGAGGGATTAAGTCGATGGAGTTTACTGAGATTTGGCTCCAAGGAAGCGCATGTCTTGTAAATGCTGAGCACAAACAAGCCAACAAATGCTTTGGCATCTTTAATAGGCATTTAATTGCTCTTAATATAGAACAAATGATTGTAATAGCAGGGATTCCTTACATAAATTCAGCTACTGTAAACAGAGAATAGGTGCATAGTAATGGGAGACTTACCTGTATATTTGCATTTGTTTACACAAATGTAGGGTGAAATGGTTGGGTATAATGTTGGGAAGAAGTAGTATTAATTTGTAGCCTTAATTAGGAGTTTTATGGGTTGCCACAGTAGAGAGCACATAAAACGACAGCGTCATCACTAATTCAACATGGCAGGCCTGCAGAACACCATCTGCTGCCCAAGAAACTGTTAATAAAGTCACAATTATCTTTTTGTAAGCACTTTATTGGGAATAAAATTTGCAAATTAATTAGCTGCGAGTCAAGTCCACGGCTAAGAGGAGAGAAGGAGGCGAAAAAAGGCCAGATCACCAAAGGCAGAGGCAAAGCATTTGATTCGAGAACGTTTTGCAACCAAACACACCCGTGGCGCTAATGATAATTTCGGGTTTCATTGCTGATGATTTGAAACAAAGGCTTTGTTTCACTTTTTAATTGCGCTTCACATCCACTTACACGCATTTTGTAATGAGGCTACACATTTAACCGTAGCCTCCCTCCTCTCATCACAACAAACAAAACCCCCCCAAAAAAAGAAAAAAGAAAAGAAGAAGCAGTCTTAGCAGCCAGTAATTGCACAGTGTGTTAACAGCTGGCTATCAAAACCCAGCAGGAAAATACAATTCACCCTGTAAAGTTGAGCATCAAGCCTATTCATGATCAATACTGCCGGGCCAAGAAAACACTTATCTGCTGTGTTTACATTGTTGTTAGTTTCTCATCAAGAATGCTTCCCTCATTACCCCTCCGCCTCGCCCGCGACTGCCTTCGCTGCCTTTCCAGGCTTTTGTCAACACCAGTGCTGACAATAAATGGCCAGAATAGAGGCCAGATAATTTTGTTAATCCCCTTTGCCTAAGACCTTGAGGAGTTTAATTCACGGTGATTGTTTTGACTCCCCACGCTGACGATCAATACAGCCCATTTCAGCACTTTTTGCCGGGCTCAGAAACAGAAAGCCCTTGTCGCTCCGCTCTTCTTTATGAAGACTGCGAGCGGACAAACACGCTAGCCTTCAAAGTCATCAAATGTGCAGGCAGAGAGGACACACACTCACAAGCAGAGCAATCACCGCTCTTCAAACTCAGCAGCCGCCAGTGAATCTACAGCTATAAGTCACGTTCTGCTGGATGTGCCTCAGAGGCCGGAAGCCTGTAGCACACGTCTCCCAGTTGCTTTTTTCTCACTGTAATTGGCTGAAGAAGGGAAATAATGGAGGTGGTGATGCTGGGGGTAGAGGGTGGGGTTGGGGGCGGCTATTCCTTCCATCGATGTCTCTGAAGCGGTTATCAGTGACCCCCAGCAGCTCAGTGCCCTCTAACCCTGCCATCAACACACACGCGACCTCTTCGCTTTAGCCGACAGACGATACGAGCAAATATCTCTGCAAGAATAAAAGAGAGATACACGCTGTGCATCACGCTCCAGTTTCCTTCTCTGAAAAGAGAGGTTTAACCATAGCGGAGCCGCAGTGTAAAATGGAAAAGCGGTGACACTGAGGTTGCCAAATTAGCCACTGTGGCACAGTTTATTTCCCATTTAAGGCGGCGGAGAGGACACCCCAGAGAGAGCAGACCGCAAACACTTTAAACAGAAGCGAAGAAGCGGATGTGCAAGGTAATTGTTCTTGTTAGCATGATTTATGATTCATAAATTCTGCACTCACCCGGCATTCCCTCTGAACACAAAAAAAGGGATAAGGAATTTCCTTTTTTTCAAACGTTTATAATGTTTAATTACCTGGGCCTGGCCGGCGGTTTATGTATTGATGTGAAAACACTGGGGCAATCACCCCAGGTCTCCTGTGTTTTTTTAATGAAATGTGCATGGCTGTCTATGCATAACCAGATTTGCAGTACACAAGTGCACAAATTAAGCATGCCCATCGCTCAGACAGCAGTACCTCCTAAGTGGCATTTGGAAAATTACCTCATACATTTTATTTGCGGGCGTGCTTTGTTCACAGAGTGTTAATTGACAGCGGTGTAATGAAATTGCAAGTAGAATCGCTGAATGTGTTTTTAAAGTCAATAACACAAAATGCAATGCCCCGCTGAGCAAGAGTTTGGGAATACAATTATGATCAATTTGAGTGCTGAGGGCGGCCATTTTGAATCAGCCTCATACAGAGACAATGGGTGCCTCTCACTCGGCAGGCTCATAAAAGAACTTCATCTGTATTTGTGCTTATGGGGAGACTGAGCACAGACAAAACAGATGCATGCTGTGTAACAGCCGAACCCCTCGGCAGTTTTAACGCCAGTGATGTCGCTGGATGGTACAAAACAAACTTCCCCCTTTTGATCGTAGGCAGGTACACAGTACTTTGAATTATTCTTGAGCCTGTTGTAAATAATGGTGCACTCCTGTTGAACTTCTGCTAACCCAGGGCTATTCAATTGGACGCCTTGGGGCCATGAGGGGCCCGCAAGGCAATTTGTACCAGCATTTTTGAGTAGGCTAATTATTCCTTTAAACATTTTTTAATTAATTTTTTAAAAAGGTGACGCTTTGGCACAATTATTTCCCATCCCGTTTGCCTTTCCCCACTGTGTCACAGTTATCCCTGTTTGTCCCGGGCCAATCAAAGAGTCCTCCCTGCCTGGCCCTGCCTTTTTGTTACGAGCGGCATGGGTATTAGCCAAAAACAAAGCAGACGCAGAGGCCGTCAAGGAGTGCATGGTCGCAGCAAATCAAAGGAGGTGCTAACGATGAGCACGACTGATTCGATTGGGAAAATTCCCCCATCAGACACTTCTGCCACAGAGAGTAGAGGTCTTTGCATCAGCTGTCTTTGAGACTCTTTTGGTCAAACTGAGGAAGGGGATGTCCTGGCTATGGATGAATCAACAGACCACAGCAATGCGTCTCCTGTGCTGGTCCTGTGCTTCAAGAAAGAAAGAAATCCCTTTATTAGTCACAATTTAACACAACATGCGAAGTTAGGGAGGGGAAACTGCACACACCATGCATATGTGAAATTTTTTCTCCGCCTTTAACCCATCCTGGTCAGTCCTTCCTCCGCGGCAGACCAGGGCTGCCAGCCGACCGGCGCCCGGGGACCAGCTCCTTTTGTCATATCTGTAGCTTTTTATGTGATTACTCGTATATCAAGCCATATTTCTCAGGCCTCTCATTTGGGTTCCTTTTCATGAATTGGCCCCAACTCCAAGCTAACTGAAAAACCCTGTGCTAACCCATCAGAATTTTAAATTCAGTTACAGTATCTCTACAGCCCCTCTCTCCAGAATCCCCTCTTCCGACTTGTGGCTCAGTATTCAGTTTTTTAAACCGCTCTCCAGCCCTATTCTTGTCCTTCACCAGGCGAGGATGTTTACAGCAGCTTTCTCTCCCCTTGTTGTGAGGCGGAGATCCAACTCCTCGAGTGTGTCGCTTGCCACACTTCACGGCTCAGGCACTGCATTCTGGCTGAATGGTCTGTGGGACACGCCACGCCAAGCCGCTGCCTTTAAGTGACCACTGGCCGAGAAGACACGTCTGATTTATCGACTTGAAGGGAAACAAGTTGGGTTGGGCCTTGATCTGTTTCAGGGGTTTGATTATAATGGGAACCTTGAGGAAGGAAGGGGGACTGATAGGGATGATGTGTTTCAGAGCCTCTGCTCATCAAGTGGATGTGTGAGCATCATATCTGGGAGCAGAAAGCACATGGCTCACCTGTTTTCTCCCTTCATAATACTGCATTCCTCTGTATGGTGCTTTGGTATGTTTCTTATCAAAGTCAAATCATACACATGCATCAGGTACTGCATATCTAAATACACTCACATAAAAGGATATTATGTGTCTTTTTAGCCAACCACAATATAATAAGGGCATATACTGCACTAACTGCGCGAGTTAATGATGTAAATGCTGACAACAATTGGGAAAGTAATGTAATAATATTTTAATCAGATAAATGATAGCATAAAAAGCACTAATTATTGTAAATCTATAATCAAAGGACAAACAAAAGTCATGATTTTAAAGGGTGCCTTCATAGGAAACCTTGTGTTTATTCCTGGAAGACAAGTAATTGTAGCTATATTAAATCATACTATAAATTATAAACTTCTTAAATAGATTAGTGTTGGAGGTTACCCTAATAAATAATGGCACAATTTGTTATATTATTGTTATGTAGGTGAAAAGATGTAAGATAAATGTAAACATGGAATATATCAATATCCCATTTTAATGGAGAGCAGTTATATGCAATCAGTTGGGATTGTCGTAACTTTGAGTTTTTATTTGTTTTACATTATTACAATACATGCACTGACTACACTATGAGCAACTGCACACGTGAAGGAAAGCAGTGATAAAAAAAAAAAACGTTGTGCATTGGAAGCTGCTATCTGATAAAGGTTTGCACTGACTCAAGCAAGGGGAGCATCAGTATCAGACTGGTCAGACAACATGATCAGATTGCACGCTGTTGGACGACTTGGGAGCGAAGTGAATGGAGACAGCCCCATCGTGTTTTTCTCATTAGACGCTATCAGGTGGCATCGGCTGACAGAGCGGGCGATGGCTGCATAACCTCCAGACTCCTGGTGGTTGAGCTTCCCATAGGCGCCTGGGGTGAACCCTGTGACCTCGTCACTATGGCCACCAGTGTTTTGTTTATCAGATTACAGAGCACATGGCTGTCATGCTCAGACTCTGGTGCAGTATCATTTGTTCCTCATTAGGCTGGGCAATCTGGTGTTAGCGTACAACACAGCATCTTGAAATGCTGAGGAGCTCAAACAGCATGCGGGCGTTCAGTGGAACTTGTTCTGCAAAAGTGCCTCTTGAAACCCAGATGTACAGTTTGCAAAGACAGTGACTTCCAAACCGGAGTTGCTTGTTCTGCAGGTGTCCAAAGTAGGTTTATTGAAAGCTCCACAAAGTTAAAATAAATTTACTGGATCATTTGCAGAAAAACATATCTAATTCCCCACTTTTAAAGTAGTTTTAAGGCGCCTTCTTCAGATCTCATAGTGTCTCCACTCAAAAATATTAACCTGCTCTGACCGGCTCTCAGTATGAAAACATCATAAACCAAATTCACGGGCATATTCAGATCGTATTTCAAAAGTCACAATATGTCTGAGAGAAGTAAAGGTGTTGAAGCTACTGACGCCTCAGGGCTATGAAAAACTAAGGCTGCGCATTGACAGTTTGGCTAAGGTTTTCTTGGATGTAATTAGGGCGAGAAACCACTGTCATTGTGGGTTTTAATAGACTAGCAGGTCTGTGAGGATTCATTGTTTGGACAGGACAAATGTCCGAATCACTAATTTGCGTCAACTCATGCAGGAAATGTAAAGAGTCCTGATGAAGGACAATTGTTACCTGCTTGTGGCACGAAAGAAAAAGTCAGGTGATCGTCAAAGTCACTGGGTTCATCCTCTGGGGATTCTGGAACTCTGTACCCAATTTCATGGCAAATTCATTTAATAGCTGTTGAGATATTTCAGTCTGAACCAGGGTAGTGGACCAACCAACAGGCAGCCCAACACTGCTATCCCTGGAGCCATGCAGCTAGCATGGCTAAAAATAAACTACCCTATGTGTCTGCCTTACTGCTCCTGGATACAGCTGTATGCATTTTCCTTTAAAGGTCTACAATGGAATTTTTTAAAAAAAGGGAAATGAAAGGACTTTTCAGTAAAGTCTTCACAGCTACATCAGATCAAGACTGCCAGAGTATCACTGTGTTCATGTTTGGAGCTAGTAAGATTGGATTGACATTAGCAGATATTGCTGTTGTGGCCATGTCAATAACCCTTCGGCCTGTGAGGGGGAGCCACGGGAACCTTTCCATTCCCTGATCTAATTAGCTGCCGACCGAGCTAACTCAACCCGGGCGATCCCCCCGGCTGCTCGAGCCACCAACAGCAGCCAGCCGGGCTGAGGCCAAAAGGTGGGCTGCCACCTCAACTTTGTACATTGATTACAGTTGATCCCTCTGGATTTTTTTTTGATGGATTGTGCTTCCAGTCCACACCCCTTTGAGGCCCATGCATAAACATAGAAATATGACAATATGTGTACACATGAAGGCAGGTCTGATGAGTGGGGCCTATAAGCTTGGGCAGCAAGCAGTTCAAAGGCTCAGTGCAACAGCAGTGACGGCCAAATGGACGCATGAGGATCAGTTTGTTTCTTTATGGAAGAGGATGTTGTCCACTCTGACTGGCAACACAGAATAGGGCAGTTAGCATTTGGAGCCTGCACCTTCTTTGAAGAATGAGGTTGTTAAAGCTCTGAAGTTAATTCAATATGCTGTTAGAATTACGAGGGTGAGCTGCCAACAAGAGCTAGCATAATTCCAGCCGCCATTCATCCAGTTTTAATCGTTTTTCAACCCCAGCTCCATCAAACATCTCTCAGGCTTTGTAAAACTTCACAAACACTGTATAGCTCAGTCCTGAGTGTCAGCACTTAATTAGGGGCTAACACACACAGTCTGCCCAGAGACAGATGAGTGCACATCAAAGGGACTGTGCAATAAGATGGCTACTTTGGTTTCCATGTGTTTGTCCTCCAAATGCAACACCTCATCAAACCTGATACTATGTAGAGGGCAGTCTGGCACCTCTCAGGCTTTGACCCTGTTGTGCTGCTTCAGCTGTCCACTTCTTTGGGATTCCTAAAGGCCTGCTGCCCCCCTGAGGACTGAGCAAGTCTCCCTCTCTCCCAAGCATGCATTCACAAACATCAACTACTGTGGCGTGCGGTGAATAACTTCTGCAGCTTCCGTAAAAATGAACAGTCACCTCTGCAACAGTGAAGCTTTTCACGCCGGACATCTTGTGGGTCAGCTGCTGTCCGCGTGAATCCAGGAGAACAGTCGAGCCTCGACGTCAAAGTGCAGGTTAAGTGCGATAAGCAAAATGAGCATATGCCAGGGGGAAGATAATGACTAAAAATGACTTCCCATCTCCCTTACACAAAGAGAGACAGGTACAGGGGCACAGCTGCTGTGGAAGATTAATGGTGCTGCCAGATGTAGGGACTCTGGAGAGGGTGACCAGCTCATGGTGCTCTTCACCATGCTGGAAGAGGACAAAGCAGCCATCGGAGGAGCATGGGACAGACAGACAAGCGGGGACGTTGATTCATCACTGCATGCAGAGTGTAAGATTACATGACAGCAATGAGCAAAAGCTGCCAGAGATGACAAGCTGAAGGTGTGTGGAGGTTCTAATAATGATGTTTTTGCTGGCAATGATACCTTAAAAGCTATGCCTAAATCTCTACAATACACACAATAATCCTTAAATAATGAATCACCTTGCATTGACGACACCTTGCCAGTAATGCAAAACATATTTTAAAAGATTGACTTCTATTCCACGCCTCATTCCGCTAAATCTGTGTGACACAGTCTGAATGTGAGGGAACTACCAAAAAGCCGAGCATTGTCACAGCTGCCTTCAGCACGAGTGGAGTCATTAGAAGCACAGATATCAAACAAATTTGGGCAGAGAGAGAGAAAACGGATACGAGAGTTGTTCAGCGAAAGCACAGCGCTGCCTCTCTTCCTCTTCAGAGTCACCTCTGACTCACCTCCAGGTCACCTGAGCGAATGACATGCCATCACAGCACAGTGTCAATACTGCAATTTGTTTTTCTATTTCCTCCCTTATCAAGGTTAAACGGGACAAATCAATCATCTTAGCTGCTGCGAAAGGGGGGAAAAAAAGCACCCCTCTTGTCAGAAAATAAGGGTTATAAATAATACGGCAGCAGAAACCAAACACTTGCGATACAAATTTCTCAAAAAGGCAATTAACTCCAGGGAGGGGAGGGAGAGAAGAGGAGAAACCTGAAACAAATGCCTTCTGAAAGCCCTTCTGCCAAATCTCAGATGTGGGGACACCGGTTCCTTGTTCTCAGTACAGAGAGAGTTTCAATTACGTGCAGTTTGCCCTTGGTTGGGCTATTTCAATATTTTATGTTGATACATTACCACTGCAACATGCCTACATTCATTTTCATTCGAGAGAAGGAGCTTTGAGCAAAAATAGACTCTTTATCAGGCCGTGCGCGGTGTTATATTATTGTGTCTCTCTCGATAGAAAATAGATCATAGAGTAGACAGACAGCCTTATACATAAATGAGAAATCCACTTTTCACATGGAGTCATGCGGAGCCAAGAGTGGCATTGATATTGCTCTCGCATAGCTCACGCAATATCAGTGACATGTCTTGTGAATGTTAGCATGTAATTGGTTCAAACCAAACGCACGCAGTGATACAATAAGGGTGTGTTTTTTTTTTTTTTTGCAGTTTTGCATAATACAGGGCTGCTGACAAAATGCGCGGCGTTCATGAAGCAGACAATGGAGAAAGGCATTTACAGTACACTGGGGACCACTTTAAATGGGCACGACATCCCATGATACCAAGGTTTACCGAGGAGGTCATCACACACCTGTGCGCCACACGATTTCCTCAGACAATGTGACATTTTCATGCACGGGCCACATGACGAGCAATGACAGATATGTGAGTGCAGGCCTCTGGTGACCTTTATGGTGCATTTAAAGACTTGCTCCAAGAATTTCAACTGTTGCGCCGCCCTCGGCATGTGCGTGAGTAAAGGCCAGAGCGAGGGTTAATATGTCCCATATCTTTGCATGCAGGCTATATTGTCCAGACCCTCTGTTTCCCACCCAAGGTTTCATTAAGCTGCTTAGCAGGGAAGGCACTGAGATTGATTGGCTGCTGGTATTTATTGGGCACTGATGGCCCAGGTGCTGTGGAACACAAGCATCAAGCTTTGTTTTTATATCTGGTTTATAGCGCAGCTGTTTCTGCTGAGCTAACGCGACGCACATAATCACTGCGAAGACACTCAAATCATCATCAAAAGCTCCTGAAATGCAAATAAAAATGACAAAAGAAGGAAGAAAAAAAGAACAAATGTGGGGCCTTGCCCGTGGCTGCGCAGGCATGTGGTAAAGGTCAAGATGATGTCTCAGAGGAAGTTTTGGTGCGCGCTCCAAAATTGTCGGAATCGTTCCGCAACTCCAAAGTTTGTGGCTCGTAACAGCAACTGGCTCATTAAAAATATTACACGCCCCCCCCTCCCACGCCAACACCTTGTGCAGGAGCTGTGTGTCCTCTAGAAACATTATTGGAGCGTGTGGCAGGTCCACTGGAGTGCCACTCTAATCATTGTAATGCATCTCTGTTCTTTTAATTAAGGGATAATGTCCAATTTTGTGACGTTTATGAGGTTATAACATCCATTAGCCTGCAACAGATGCTGTGGCTGAATAGCTAACTAGCCTCGAGCTGAGCCACACAGGTCCTCCTCCAGGCCAAGAAGCCACACTGCCCAGCACTTAATGGTGAAAGGCATTCGCTCTTTCCCTCTCTACCTCCCTGTCTCTTTTTTTGGACACTAATTTTACATACTTTTGTCTCCCATTCTCTCTGTATCCGTTCCCTCTTGCTGCCTCCGAGCAGAAATTGGAAGGAGATTTAAAGAGTATAGCTATTGAACTTTAAACAGCTTATAGCCATGGAACATAAAACTGGCATTTAAAATTTGTGATTGCAATTAAACGCGAGTTATTCGCAATGAGAATGTCAAAAGCAGTTCTAATCATTTTTATTGTGCCGCTTAATTATTGCATTGCACTTTTTCCTCACCCGAGCCAAATGCTTTCTGGGTGCATAATTTCAACCTTTAGCTCCTCTTCTCACGCTTATGCCAACAGCAAGATGAGCAGTCTGCTCGCTAGCCCCTCAATTCCAACAAAATGAGTCTGCCTGAACCTCTCCAGCACTCTATATTTTTTGGGCCTACAGCCAGCCCTCCTCTCAGCGGTGACCTCAATTTTCTTATAAATACCTTTCTTACCCATCCCAGTGAAGGGTGAAGGACACAGTCTACTCAAAGCATCAATTGAGATATTATTAGTCTGCTGTGGCACCAAACTATGAAATATTTATATCGGTATTGGGAATTAAGAGTGGTCAAATTCTAAATTGGTGGCTGATGCAGATGCAGTGGCAGAAAACCGACCAGCGTTGGGGGATATATTGTGTCCCATGACTGGTTGCATAACTGTGGTGAGTGTTCATTTAGTCAAACCTGAGGGTTTTGGGGTACCTTTATAGGTTGACTCAGACAGCAGTTGGGGAGAATTAATTCAATCGTTCATTTGTAATAGGACGTGTGGCTGGAAAGAAATTAAGTTTGTACACCCATCCCCGCCATTTGACGGCCGTCATAACTCCCGGAGGTGGACTGGAATTGGCAAGGCTGGTGCCAGGTCTCGGGTCCAGGGTTGGAGGACAGGGGAGTGAGATAGACGGCTGTCCCCAGGGCGGGGTGAGGGTCTGCTGGGCAGCTGTCCGGTAATTAGTCCCCTCCCTCGCGCTTGCCCCCTGGCATCTGTCGGAGCAACAGCTAACAGTGCACGTGGCCCCCATCCAGCTCTCAGGACGCAGTTCAGTTAGAACCATTAGGCTTTATTTAATCAAATCCACCTGCAGTCAAACACACACCTGGTCAATCTGTGTGATAGATGTGGCGATGTGTCCACATAAACACAATGATGAACACCTGTAAAAGTGTGCTTGCTCTTCTTTTTTCTTTGATCCCTCTTACAGTTTGACCAAGTTTCTATATATAAGCCATGTGGGACATGGTCTTCAACTCTCAAACCTTCTCATTATGAATAGCTCCTGTGGGAGTTCCACACTGCTTGTGCTATGCTCTGCGTGCCGAGCTGCAGAGTCGCTCCAATGCAGCGTCTGAGCATGCACCGAACATTTCCTGCCGCAACATTAAACTTTACAAAACGGGCGGGAAAAAAATGCTTCTCCCTAGAGTCCAATTCCTCAGAAGGGCTTTAAAAAAGTCCTCTCAATGAAAAGGATGCTATGCACCATCAATACCTCAATATGGATGTGCTGTAAAACATGCTATAAGACAACAAAAGCACTTTACTTTTACTGCACTTTGTGTGGCCCTGCCTCTGGCTTTCATGAAGCAGTTAGTGTTTACCACACTTGGCTGAGTAATAACCCTGTCGTAGGACAAACACAACTGTACCCTGAAGATATAACTCCAGAAATCCTGTGCTGGTCAGGTCTCTATACATCCCGCAATTCTCCCAGTTTCACTCTCTTTGTGCTCTCCCTGTATTACTTACACACTAAACTCTAGTTCAGAGGATCTCACATGGTCTTACTCACTTATCTTCCTGCATCCTCAATTCCTGTCAGTACACTCGATTATCTTCTCCTCTGTTGCCTGAAGCATGCTCACGCTCCATCCTTTGCCTTAAATTCTTCACTTCATGTCTACATGTACAGTAAATCCTGCTTCACCAGTCTGAATGCTTATCTCCATCGTTCAGTATTGGCTTGATTTGGAAATGTGAACATTTTCTTAAAAACGCTAAGTTCTGACAGATTAATCAAGCTGTCTATTTTCTCTGAAGCTGCGTTTGGACAGGGCTCTCTCGCATGCTCTACCGCTCTTTTCTTCCTCTGGTGTCAGTCTCGACTCCCTCCATCACCCCTCCACCCCCAACCCCGCCTTCTCCCACTGTGCCATCTTCCACGGTGCATCAGCCGGCCTCAGTCGCACTTGGAGAGAGAGCCTAAGTGTCCTTGGGTGAAGGGGGTTCCCGAGGAGCTAATGGTTAGCGCGGTATGACTAATGGGGAAAAAGCGTGACAAAATAAGACAAATGGTTTGGACCAACTTCATTACCTAAGTGACAGCTTGACGGCGCCGCTGTATAATATGGTATTTTTCATCTGTGACTCATTTGGCAAAGGAAAATGACGGCCGAGAGCCGGGACTAACTTTTTTATGACATCAAAGCGCTGCTGATTTTCTACCTGCCCGAGCAGCAGAACTAGTTGAGGAAGTTTGGAATTTTAAAGGCGTTGTGTGCTTTGAAAAACAAGCATACAGTATGCCGAGCGGATTCTGGATTTGGAGGAGTGATACAGTATTCTGATGCATTGGAGAGTGTCTTAGGTTTTCAAACATCAAACTACCAGGCAGATTGGCACCTACAGGCTAGCACTGGCAGCCTGTTTACTCACCAACCTGCCTTTTTTGTATTATACATCTGTGGACACGCTCTCAGTGGAGACAGAAAGCACAATGGCACATGGAAACATTTCTAAAGCGTTGCGATTCAACATTCAAGAGATAAGGCGGAAGGCGAGAAATTGACAGTTATCAGCCATGCTATTAAAACATATCGAATGATTTCAGTTTATTTACCACAACCAAAGAACACAGTTTCTGCAATAAATTGGCAATTAATAATGAAAACAATTTCAGAAGTCCACCGCTTTTGATGATAAAACAAGCCAAGGTAATGACAACAGTTCTCAGCCCTCACCGGAGGTTTGAGCTAAATAAAGCCTCATCTGCTCAATATCAGACCGCTTAATTTTTCATGAAAGGAAAGGTCATACAGTCCACTGTAATCTCAAGTCTCAGTCTCTGTGTATCAGCAGCTGCCTGTCTTATGCTGTAGCATACATTATTCAACAAATACTTGAGACTTCTTCTGGAGGAATGCTGTGGTTTGCCTCACTGTCTTCCTTTGAATTACACAAATTCCACTACAATATTGCAAAGGTGGCCTAAATAATTCACGATTTGCTTTCCCTTTCTTTGAGTGGAAACCAAAAAGGGAAACACAAAATAAAAAAATCTGTTGCTCTCTGAGAAGTTGCCAAAGCGGTTGACAGGGAGGAGAAACACACGTCAAAATAAAGCCAATAGGTTTAGAGTGTTTCAAAGTCTAATTTTGTCTCTGAGTATTTGCATAAAATCACTGATGTGTCAGAGCTTTTCTGAAGTTTGAATGCTGGATCAGTGCTTTTACTTTGTGATAGATTCCTCCAGACAGTAACAGTCCAGCTCATATTGAGACATTCCCAATTCAATTTCCACCCAAGCTGATATGACAAGGTGTCCCGTACCTAAATTTTACTCACTATACCTCGAACACGCCGGCTATCGATTTAGTTTAAATTTGTGCAGCATTTCAGATGAATTAGAATATTTTACACCACCCATGTTGTGTTAAGTCAAACTCAACTGAGTTACACAGCACATCTTTTCTTTTTTTTTTCGAGGTCTGCTGAGTGCATTCTGCCTTCAATGGTGTATTTCCCACACTCATTCCTGTGTAAACGCTGCTGGGCCTTGGCTTGCTGCACGCTGCGTTAAAGCCAAGGAGTCATTGCCTCTTCTGAGGGGTAGAATCCATCAAAACCACTGGGGAATAGCTAGGTAGAGCAGCTGTCTCCCAGTAAGGCAGGCACAAAAAAGTGGCAGAGTTGCAGATTATGTGTTATTGTTGAGCTTTCAGCCCCCCCCCCAGTTCCAAAACTCCGAGTGTACTTTGCTATTTTTGTCTGCAGTCTCATCTTTATCACTATGGAAAACAGCGTTTGAGCCATTACACAACACTGCTTTTGACTATAATCCACAGCAAATGGCAGCTAAATAAAAGTTAATTTAAGAAGAAAACATAAAAATCCGGCTTGAAATTACATTAAGAACACGCAGCTGCAGTTTCTGGCAGGATGCGACAGAAGCTGCACGCTGCCGGGGCTTGACGAGGTAAGGGTGCTGGCGGGTTTATGTGTTATTAGCCCGCGCTCAAAGTGATCCACCTGCCTTTCAGCTTCAGCTAACAAGGTGTTTCCTAAAAAAGGAGAATAGAATCAGAGTAGAGAAGCAGGCCACTATGGAGGAGGTGTAAAATGAATTATTCTGAGGTCGTCCTCCAGTCCCCTGGACTAGACAGGGCGGACAAATCCAGCAGGTGTTCTGAACGTGTCTGTCCATGCCAAAGAAAGTGATTTTCTCTCTCCCTCGCTTGCTTTCTCCTTACATCCTTTTTTTCTCTTCACAGCTACATGCTGAGAGACATCCACAAAGATTTATGTATTAAAGCTTGAACTTAGCATCGCGCTCCCCACTCTGAGTCCATCCCTCTGTCGCCCTCCCTGCGGCTTCAGCCGAGTGAAGTCTGGACTTTTCAGAAAAGCAGACGGGTCACTGCCCATACGCCTATCTGCCTGCCCTCGCAGGCCAAAACCCCGGTGCAAGCTGGGAGAAAAGAAACCTTTGAAAAGAGAAGCACTGAGGACTATGCACACAGTCTCAATGTGTAAACATCCTTTCAGAGGCCTTCCCTGAGATGATGAAGGCACTCAGCTGGGACCAGAGAAGAGGAGACGGGAGGTTCAACAAGATAGCTCAGAGTGTCTATTATCGCACAAGAGACGGGTCAGCATAAAATAAAAGTCAACTTCAACGGTGAAGTGTGCTCTGCGAGCATGCCATGCATATGCTCGAAGGTCCCAAAACGTTGCAAACAAAAATGAAAGCGCGTCAGAGAAGAAGAAGACGGGGAGTGGCGCTAAAGCAGTCGTTACATCTCTGCGTCCCTGCGGGGAAATCAGGAAGAAATTGCTTTTATAAAGTGAAGCAGCACAACAATAAATTTCTGAGTATCTCAATGTAATGCATCTATGAAGCAGTGTTTTCATTTCAGCTAAGAATAATAAATGTGAGCTCAACAGCATCTTTGATGACTTATAGAAATGACCAACCTTTCATAAAAGACGGGCATGTACAAACTGTTCTCTCTGTGCAGACCACCTCCCTAATCTCATGCGAGGAGCCTCGGCCACGTTGATTCACACGTTTATGACTCTGTTCTGCATGAAAACTTTCAGCCATTATCTCCCAGACCTGTGCCACATTGGATAATTGCCACAGATAGGCAAAATTCTCCCCTTCTGCCTATTTCAGCTCAGCCTTTTCTTCCACATGACTGGCCAGACCTACATTTCCCTGCATGTTTGCTGTGGATCACTGTAGCTTATGAATTGATGATGGGTTGCTGGTGCCACACGACATGAAAGTCATGAAAACAACTAAACAAAGGCTTTAGTATGGACTACATTATTATTATTTAATATGGTGCATGTGGTTTGCAACCATGCTGCTGTCTAAGGATTCTTTTCTTAAGTAAAAGAGGCAACACCACAATAAAGGATGTTAATTCAAGCTGAATGTCCTGCATTCAGAATCTCACTTAAAGCTGATCAAATCAATATTTTTGTACTGACAATGGATCAAAAGGCTCCAACCCTAACCCTTTTATTTGAAAGGGGCCACTTGTGGTGATGAACAGTCTCTCATCTCAATGCACACCACCTGCACAGCACCAAACTGCCGACTAACAACTAGCTGGTGAGCATATTGGAGCAGTTAGCAGCTACAGATATTTCCTTCAGGAGGTAACGGAGCTAAAATGAGAGCGAATATTGGACCTCATTTACACGGAGTAACTTCATGCGTCTTGGGAGGATCGGATAGCTATCTGATCTCAATAAAGCTAAGCGTAAATGCAGCCAAGAGGCATTCGAGACCATCTGAAATCCGAAAGCGTGATTTGAGATGCATTCTAGCCAGATGTTGAAAAGCTGCAAATGCACCCGTCTCTCCAAGATGCTTGTGTAATCTTAACTCCTCTCAGAAAGTAACTCTGCAGTCTGTGGAAATAGCCACTCAAGGTGCGATTTCCTTAATATCATCCACAGTCTGTCTCCTCTGTCCTCATGATAACAGTTGAAGTTACACTGAAATTACCACTCTGTCTCATTAAAGCAACACGGAAAAACAGCTCCGGCGATTTCTGCACGTACAGTGTGATCAAATACATGGTCCCACAGCGAAACCTTTCCTGATGACAACTCTGGAAACTCGTCTGGATTATGTCTGTATGCGAGACACTTGAAATGAGAAGTGCATCATCAGCAAAATGTACCTCAAGTTCATATCAAAAGTAACAAACGTCCCATTTCAGAATGATATTTTTCAGTCATGCATTATTGGATTATCATTACTGAGTCACTGATGTGTATGATGTAGATGAGTTTTGTATGTACAATTTTAATCTGCCAAGTAACTAATACAATAATAACAATAATAATAATTTCTACTTGAGTAAAAGTACTTAGTTAATATCCACCAAGGCACATCAGGAATGCTGCTAGTAAATTGCATTTCTTTTATCTTTTTCACCTCCACAATTAAGAACAAGTCTTTAATGGAGAACTTGGGTGGCAAGTGAGACGCATCAGCATCAATAATTAAGGAGCAAAAGACAAAAGCAAGATGGAGCGATCAAGAAGTAACTTGAAATGTTGCATTTTTTTTCCAGCCTTTGCTGGTTAAAGAGGTCTGCAGAGCAGGAAAATCTCATCTGGATCGTGCGAGAGCTTCTGCAATGAAGTGCTTTTTAATCACTGTCCCCCTGTGAAGCAGCTGAACGTGCTTCCTTTCCGACTCCGCCTACTCTTCAGTGTACCCCGATGACCCGGCATCATGGCGGAGTGGAGGGCCTGAACAAGAGGATTCATGAGGAGAACACTGTATTTATCATTAATGATATTCAGTTATCTGTGCCACCATCTCCACACAACTGTCCTCTTTTTTTTTTTTTTTTTTTTTTGAAGAGCAAAAACAAACCCCAGTGAATTCACTCAGAGCGCACCGTGCATCTCCAGTCACTTAGACGCAGCTCAGCACACAAAAACAAACACCGCACACAGACACATTTCATACCAGGGGAATACAAATTAACCTGAGATGCCATCAGCAATTAAGCCTAATTTCAATAACGTTCAACATTTTATATTCGTGTGTGCTTTCCCATTAGCGTAATCAAGCGACAACAAATGTTTCCCTGCATGATAATGGCATGCTGGCTCCTCTGTGTGTGGATAAATTAAGGAAAACATACAAGTACTGATTAAATTGGGCCCATCAGGAGAAAGAACTGGGATGATGGTTGCACACCTTCAAGACGGCGAATCCCCCTCACCCTGATCTAATAGAAGACCAAAGAGATATGTGGAAATGCGCACATTCAGCTAACCCTTGAACCTTACCAAACCCCAGGATCAATCACTATTCAGACAGGCACCACTGTTAATGATGTTATTTCACTGATGAAGTGACGTTGCTGGTAAGAGTTGCTCAACATTAATATTCAGTAGTACTCTTGGTAGGATGGAGCAAGGCAAGCGTAATTAGAGTTGATGGGCTCCATAAGCATTAATATTGTAGCGCATCAGCAACGTGGGCTTTTCGCAGCAGCCTCGAGAGCTTTCAGTTCCCCGCTGGGACAACTCACTTTTTTCATCTGCATTGTCAGACTCGTCAAGAGGAACACAGTTGATTATTAACATAAAAAGCAGCATTGTTGCCCCATTGAAATCATCAAACATCGAAACCAGATGTTATTTTTACTTGATTACGGGTTAACCCTCCATAACAACTGGAGAAAGCTGATAAGTAAGCAGAAGCAGAAACCCCTCCTCCAAACCTCGCCTGATAAGTACACACAAACACGAATCAAACTCAGGACATGAGGACAGAAATAGGCCCTCTGATAGGTGCTGACTGCATTTCATCCGGAGCCCCAGCTCGTTCCCAGGTATTGATGTCAATTACAGAGACGTCCATTAGCTGTGGAGTATTCTGAGGAGTCAATTTTGGTCATGTCATGCAGTTCAGTTTCACATTGAGGAATGACCCTGGGAACCAGCTGGGTTCAGCTAGCACTGGGGCTAATGGCCCTAATGCATGATACAATAAACATGTGCCTTTATGAACCAGGCGGAACCTCTTACTGTGACAGCGGGCTCTCAAATGACACACACTCAACATTAAGCCTGGCCCATAAGAGTGTGTAGCATAGTGTGATTACATTAGCAATGTGTTCTACACTGTGCAGTATGGCTCAATGAGGTGATGCTGGGATAGTAATTACTGCCATTCCACTTTGTGCTTGTGTTGTACAATGCGGGGAAAACAGCTGGTTCTGAGGTCACCTATCCAGTCTTGGTGAATTCGTCCATTGTAAGCGCGCATTCAATCTTAAAGCAGCTCCTTTGTGACTGCAGTCTGGTGTGATACCTTCGAATGACAGCACTTGCGGAATTCTTACACATAAATATGTACCGCACCACCATCTGCTTTTGGCTACACTGCAGAGATAAAAACCAAGCTCTGACCTATCTCATGAGGCATGATATATTGACCTGAGTGTATCTCCAGCCAGGTGCACACACAGGGACACTGATACAGTGTCAGAAAATATTTCAACCAAACCGCAGTCAAACGTTTCTACCAAATCTGTGCGGGGATGGAAAGGGTAGTTGAATGTTATACACAAGTAAAAGCCCTTTGCTGCATGACACCCCGACTCTCTTCCCCCTTTTCTGTCTCTGCCCAGCTGCAAATAAAGGCAAAAAAATACCCAAAAAATTAAATCTTGACAGAGGAAGTGTGCAGTCAGTCTGGGTATTTTGAAGCGGGGTTGTATGAGGTACTCATCCATCGTTAAAGTCAATGACTGATGGTATTTTTGTTTGTTTAATGCCCATGCTGGTTTGGTCATATTGTGAACATACTGGAGAGTTTGCCCAATCAGTATGACACTTTTTGTATTTTTGGCATGTTGCAGATTTTGTTTTTGTTTGCATACTGCTGCCACATGCTACATTTTTGGCCAAATCAGTATGTACTGCTAGCATAGTGGTTGGTATGACACACAGTAGACGGTGGTGGGCACGCCATCAGTTTGGAGAAGCAGACAGGATTACTGGCACAGAAGCTAAGCAATGTACTGCGGTAGACTGGAGGGAACAGCAAAACATATTTTAACCACGAAAAATATGTTTAGATAATGGCATATATTTATTGCTTCACTTTGCTGTCGTTATGTCCAACTATGCGCTCTTCAAGCCACCAGACTCCACTGACAAAAACAGTCATTTTACTTTTACGCACGCAATTTTACACCAGAGTTGTGTGTCTACCAGTGCCTTAATTGGTTAGCTTGTTTGTGTTGTACTGTTTGGTTTGGATCCAAACTACAGTGTTAAAACACCACAGTCACACAATAATATAAATAAAGTAATTGATAAAGGCAGCAGTAGACCAGCAGCTCCTGTGGTCTGCGGAGTAAAATTCCTGTTTTTGTCACAGGAGTCTGCTGGCTTTGAAGTGCGTGATATCACGGCTTTAGTTAATCTTAGCCGTGACCCTTACTGATGTCACCCTTCGTTTTATTGCATTGCTGTGCCTTTTGTTGTCATGTTCACAGGCTGTCACCTCTCTGGAGCTCTGCCCTCTTGTGGCTGCAGACACATGAGAAGCTTCCTCTCTGCTGCAGCTGCTGGCCCCTTTCTATTGTTCCATTCTTCTTATTATGACTTTTCCATGTGAATTTGGTTTGTATTCCATAAGGATCGCAACCTAAAATTAGCAAAGTAAAATTTTAAAGTTCATTTACTGACTTTTAAAAATACTCCAAAAAGTTCAAGCACGCAAATCAAGACTTTGTTACAGTAACAAGAGTAAATAGAATTAATTACTTCCACCCCTTAATCTGTATTATCCTGAGACAAATTAGAATCAAAAGCATTTTGGAGGTTATTGTGATGAAGGATGGAGCAGGGCTGATATCATCAACCTCAAAGCATGGTCAGTATTTATGCACGTGGTGTACAGCCGGGGTGATTGAGTAAAGCTGAAATACGAGATGCTGGTTTGAAGGACAAAATGCCTGCTGGAGCACTGGGGAGTGGAAGCGGTGAGTGTATATAAGGGTATGGGTCTGTGTGTGTGTGTGTGTGTGTGTGTGTGTGTGTGTGTGTGTGTGTGTGTGTGGGTTTGTCAGTGGGTGGGTGGGGTGTGTAAATGAAGAGGTAATCTCAGGAGTGAATGCCTGGCAAAGAGCTAAGAGATGACCTCTCCTAGGAGGAAATCGAGGAGAAGAGGGAAAGGACTATAAAAACGAGAATGCGCTCAAGTACAGGAGGAGGAAGAAATAAGGTAAAAGCTATCAGAAAGAAGAGAGGTCAAGAGGACAGCAGAGCAGAGGGCAGAAAGAGGAGGAAGACGGGATTGGTCTGTGATGAGGACAGTCCGACTCACGGCTCTGATTAGAGACCTTACAGAAAGCTGTAAAGACTGCAAGACAGACTTCAAGTTGCCCACAGTTGGCTTTTTCTCTCACCTACAGCAAAGGACCTCTGTCTCATAAATCCCAGTGGAGAGCACTTCTATTGCCTTTGTCAGGATGGATGGGCTTTGATTTTGTCACCATCCTATTTGCTATTTCCAGCTGCACACAAATCTCTTTTTTGCTATGCTCTACAGCTCTTGGGACGGCAGTGTCGCTCGGCCAGTTGGCTGGTGATCCCCTGATTTCTCCTGTAGCACCACCAACAGGTCTGATAAGTTTTCACTTATCCTTATGCAACACCGACTGCACAGATAAGCACAAACTTTGGTACAGACCCAGATGGTATATCTTTGGTGATCCCCTAACTCCTTATCCAGCACCATCATGAGGTTCACCTATTTTGACTGAAATGTCTCAGCAACTAGTGGATGCGTTGCCATGAAATGTGGTTAAAAAAAAAAAATGCTTGGCAGTGCTAACTTCAACTTCATCAGATCAAGAAACAGTCTGACTTTGGAGAGGGAAACTTGCAGAAGTCAGTCGGGAAAAGAGAAAGAAATACTCTCCAGCTCTGACATAACACGCTACAGCAGCATCTAGGCTAACCCCTTCAGGAGCCACCATTGTTGTTTGCGAATGAACAATAACTCGCTGTTGACACAGCCAAACCATGCCCGTAGCTGCCAGTAGCTTCCTCGCTGGTCCGACCCACTGTAATTCAGCCACAAGCACATACTGTAACTTGAAGCCTGGCAACATGGGTTTTCAGCTTGTATGATTTTGTGATCTCACAAATCCAGCTGCCTTGCTAATTCCTGTCCCATGCAGCACCATTATTAGGCCAAAAGTACCAACATACTTTGGTTTATGACTAAATATGTGCAAAACTATTGCCATTCCCATCAGCATCTGCTGTAGTTCCTGTGTAGAGCTAATTAGCAAATGTTAGCATGCTAACATGCTAAACTAAGATGTGTTAGGCACATCTGCTTTGAGCTCAATGTTAAATATGGACTCACAGAGCCGTGAGCATCGACGTAGACTCTTAAGCTCATTAAATGAGGTCAGACTGGACTGATTATTATGATCAGCTTTCAAATTTGGTGTCGAAACCATGTGCGTAAATTTCTACAAGAACCAGAGTCTTCTTAGAGAGGGCTGGCTGCAGGGCGGATCTGTTTGAGTTATGGACAGATGGATTTGTAGAACCACATCCAGCATCCAGAGTGAGTAAAAATGGAGTGATCAGACAATACTTTGGCCAGGTAAGGTGCAAACAAAATAGTGGGGTATCAACAGATTTTAGTTATGGCGAGGCACTATTACAGAAAAATTGCACAAAGGCAATTTTCATTTATTAGTAAGGACCAGTGTTTCAGTGAAAATTCCAAGACTGGGGCAAAAACAACTGCAACCCCCCCACACACAAACGTACAGTATGAACACTCATAATCACCAGTGAAATGGAAAACATGCAAATGCTTACAATATGTATATTTCTCCAATAGTTTACGTCAGGAGCAAAATTGTGCACTGTTATGCATAATTGGGATGCACAGCAGCATGCATAATCAGGCCTTATACGTCTACTGTGACCCGGTTAGCGCACTCAATTTCACATAAACACAGAAATCCTGCTCTGACATATTCCAAAATGTTTGTTGTGGCCAAGAGCAGCCCTCTAATGTCTCCCAGCAGGGTGTCATGCATTTCCACGTGCAGCCTTCACTATCTGAATCCCAATGATGCCACAAGGGCCATTTGTCGAAAAAGACTTCTGTACACAGCCTCATGAATAGAACATCTTCCTGATTCAGCCAGGTGAACTGTGGTGAAGCAACAAGCACGATGAAAAAGAGGACTCCAGACATGGCATGCCTCACAAACACACAGCCCAATCACAAACTGTACATGCAAACCAGCATGGTGAGCTGAACAGACTTTTGCATGCGGTAAGAGAAACCCGGAGCAGAATGTTCTGCAGTGAGAAGCGATGGGGTTTGCCAAAAACCATTAATAATGAACACTGACCAAACAGGAGAAAAATAAAGACAACTGGGAGGAGAGAGTGGGGGATCACCACATTTGTGCAAGTGCTCAAAGCGGCGCCTGTAATCACACATTGCTGCCTCCGTCCCCCTCCCTCTCCTATCTAGGAACCTGAATGTGAATGCATTAACCGAAAGGAGTCACAGAGAAGATTATGAATAAGAAAGTACCGCTGTTGATTATGCGTTTTCAGCGCGCGAATACAATTTACAGCTATCAGGTCCTGTGATGATTGAACGCCGTCTGTTGCCCCCTGGTAGTTGAATGGGGAAGGAAATGAGGAGTGGCGTGCACGGAGGGAAGACGGCACTTTCAGAGGAGGAGAAACTGAACACCAGACTATCATTTCTGGTCCTGTTTACCTTCCAACGCGATCCATCAGTCAAGCAAATGCTGAATCCCTCGTGGGTAGATTACACAGTGGCCCAGCTTTGTTGAATGCGTAATATTTATAGTACCATTAGGGTCTGTGCATTAGATTATGTGCTGTCGTTCCATAGAGGGAATCACAGAGGAACTGTCTTGTGTATTGCTTGATTATCATGAAATGAGAATGAGGCCTCGAGATTGAACAAAACTCCACTTCAAGGAAGTCTGGAGGAAAGAGAGCACACAAAGTTTCCATTTCAAAGGGTGCAACTCGCAAGCCGCCGTAACAACATAAACAGAGAGCGGCGCGTGATACCTGTTGTGGGGAGAGAGCTCGAGGAGGAAGATTCAGAGAGAACATTAAAAGGCAGGGTATAACGCATGTACACATCACGCTTTAGCTCTTATCTGCTCCAAACAACACATCTGCTCAAAACAACAGCATATGAAAACACACCATTTGAAGAATGCAATCAGAGATGGTTAGGTTCCCGTGACAGCGAGGCGCCCCTTCATCTCCCTCCGTGCAAACAGAATCCTTCTTCCGCGTGGCGGGAGGCAGTGGCAGCTGCGATTTCGCGAGGCCCCTGCCTCTGCAGCACGCCTGTGCTTTGTGGAGTTCACAATTATTGGCGCCCATGTGTGACAATATGATGTTTGTTGAGAGCTGCTACAAGTGTCTCCAGTAATAAGATGGCATGTGGCAGAAAGAAAGCAGCGCTGCCTGAGTAAACAGACAAAGTTATCGCTGATGAAATACTAAACGAACAGCAGGAAGTAGCTCACAAGCAAACTCTAACCATCTGAGATCCTCTATTTGATGTAAATTACTTTTTGGGCGATTTGAATTTCATACATGCGTGCTTACTTTCAAATGCTACTTTCAGTCCCAGACAGCCTCAAGACGTGCACAACATTAGTGCCACGTTTTGGTCAATACAACAACACTTCACGGGACCTTTGAAGATTTAGAAACTTAACAATGTTGTGTCTTTAATGCCTCAAGTATAAGCCAATCGATGAGTCCAGTATGACTTCAAATAAAGGGAGAAGGTAGGTAAACCCAAGCTGATCTCAGCTGATCTTCACTCCTGGTTGTTGGAAAGATGGACCTTCTACCTTCGCTATGCTTCATTAAGCCTCTCCATCATCTGACTTCCATTTCTAAAATTCAAGAGGTGGGTACATGCCTTTCACCTGACCTGACAACCCAGACACTAAAAGCATCATGTCACTGACTGTGCACGTGGATCTGATCATACTGTCAGAAGATACTGAAAAAAAAAAAATGGAATGCAATATTTTTGGGAACTGTGATCCCAAGAAATGCCATGAATCTACATTGTGCAGATAAAATATGATTATATGCAAATGGAATATAATCAGAGAATGCCAAGAGCAAGTCAAAATAATTTTGTTGCCATGGGTACAGTGTTGGAGAGACAATTAACTAGTTTAGATCCATGATGAAAGTATCTCCGTTTTTGTTTTTTGTACACAAGATGTTGGAAAAAAAGTGGATTTGTTCTCAGCTTCTTTCAGCCTTTTATCCTTTCTGTGAAATGTAGATGAAGATAAGACGGGTGTTTTTGTCCTGCTGCACTGGATGATGTGGTGAACATCAACTCAAACATATTTAGCAGCTGAAAAATCTTTTAATCATACAGGCTGACAAATAAGTGCAAAAAAACCCACTGTCCAAAAAACTAGAATTCCTGCCTCGCGATTGTTTGCCTCCACCAACCAGTTGCAGTTTGCATCCATGTCTGTCCAGACTCAAATATGTAGAGAGGACTTACAGGGAGCTTCATCACATGGTGCAACCACAATCACCTGAAGCTCAATATCAGCAGAACCAATGAGCTGTGGTGGACTGCAATGCTTCAAATATGGATGTTGCTGCAAAAAACTCTAAATTGTAAAACATGGATGCCTCACTCACATCTTCAGCCGGGCACCACAGAAGATCTATACAATCAGCAGAGTTTCACCAACTCAGTATCTGACCAAATGAGAATTATGGCCACAATCTGCCCTTCTGCTCCCTAGTTACGGTGCTGAATAATGACCAGAAAAGTGTTTCTGCGCAACATTATGATGTCACATTGAAGGTGATCTTTGACCTTTCGGATAAAAGTCTTCATTATTTTATCCTATGAGACATTTTGTCATAACTGCCGTGAATTAATTCTTGATTCATGGCCAAAAATGTGTTGACCTTTGCCCACCAAAATCCAATCAGTTTTGCTCCTCGAGTCCAAGTGGACTTCTGTGCCAAATTTGACGAAATTCCCTCAAGGCGTTCCTGAGATATCATGTTCATGAGAATGGGACACACATACGGATGGACAGACGTGGCTGTCAATGGCACAGAGGCATAAAAACATTAAGATACAGCCTGATAATTCTGACCAGGACAGTATTTCTGATGTATATAATAACATCACATTGTTTTTAAACTGATTTCATGTCACATAAAACAGCTTTGGCACTTGCATATGCTAATATGTGACGTAGTCTAATGCAGATTTGTGTTTTGATCAATTCGTGCACCAAATTATTTGATTTCATGATGCAGAAACTGCTCCAGTCTCAAGTAACTGTGATATTTCGGTGGTGGTGAGCAGCCACCTCACGCCATAATGACCATAACCAATTACAAATCCTCCAATAACTCTGAAGATAATGCAGCAAAGTTGGTGCTCGTCCCCGGCCAGGATAGCTGAAGACAAATTTCACGCTAGATTAATGCTGGCCAATTGTATGCCACTTTAAATTAAGTTCATTTTCTCCTCACGAAAGCTCACAATTGAGATATTTTGACGGATTTTAAAGCCGACCATGCAGTGACTTTCATATCTTGATTCAAACTGGGTGGTGACAGCGGAGCTTAGCCCAGCCTGCACAGCGCGATGACTGAAATCAAATTAACTATTTGCTTACATGCTTACGCTCACAGATTGCATGTTTAGCATTCAATCAATAGTTGGTGTTGTGGCACAATAACTTCTTGAAATGCAATTAGCTTCACGGCACGGGGAGATGTATGTAAAGTGTTTCGGCATGAACGGACTTGATTCAGGTTGTCCAGTGCAATTATCTGCTGAGGGGAAAGTGGCAAACAGAGTGGCAATTTGGCCCCAGCTCGCACACACTGTACTGTTATGATTACCTTTATAGTCCCCATTGATTTCCTGATGACATTATGACTTGTAATTTTCACAAGCAATCTCCATGAGAAGAAGCTCGCTGTTCATTTGAAAGTCATGATTTCAGTTCTCCCCTTCACCCTGGGTGTATAGTATTCTTTTCTTTTTCCCCCTGTTCTCTCATCCTTTACTCTCCTCTCCCCTCCGTCCTCCCACTCCCCCGTGCACACATGCACAAACAGATGGGAATTTCTAAGAAATTAAAATCCCATTTTTGGCTCCAGTTCAATCCTTTTCTCTTTTTCTTCTCCCCCAAAGCTTCTGGCACAGAAATGGCCAATTCATGACAGCAAAGCTGAGTGAGCACACTAGTGCGCACATTTACCCGTGGCAATTTCTTCTAACAAGATGAGAGGTGTTTTTCGTCTCATGTTTGATGTGATACAGGTATGGATGTTACCATTCTAAGCCCAGACAAGTGTACTGTAATATCCCTCTAGACTAAATACTCTGGCATGACCATCCTCTGGAAAAAAAAGAGGGAAAGTGATGTCGACGGGGGAAAAAAAGGGAAGTCACTTCACAGTCAAGGTAATGCATGTGAGTATTTACTGTGCCACTTTCCGAAAGCGTTCTGCTTATCTTGTGTTAAATAGCCAGCCTTGTTCATAACATGCAAGATATGAGGAGGGGTGGGGTGATAACCTCCATCTCTCACCCCTTTCCCTATAATCAAAGTCACTCGCCACTGCCAGTGTTGCACTTGCAGCGCGATTCGCTTCTCGATAGCCCTCCATCCCTCTAGCAATTACAGTTCTGACAGCTCCACTAAGACACGCTTCCCCGCTATAATTACCCATGGCGTATTTATCCAGGGTGGGTATGTAAGTGTGTGTGTGTGCAAGTGTACCAGGCCAAGGGGGGTTTGGACATGTTATAATGATCATCGGGGAACCTGATGGTCTAACAGGGTGGTATGTTTGTGCTAAAGAGAAAAGGGAGATCCCCATTATGTCCCCTTCACTCCTGCAAGGAGTCTGCCTGACGTGTGATTATAAAAGCACTGGTTCGCAGCATGCCCCGCTACACTGAATGCAGTCTTCATTTTTCTCCAATTTCTCCTGCTGATGAATGCGATCGTCAGTCCACGAAAAAGGCCGGCTGATGTAGCAGCTTTCTGATGAAGACAGAGGGTTTGACTGCGCTGATGAGGGTCAAGCGTTTGCTGCAGCGCAGGAAATAAAATTCCTAAAAGCTGCCTCTTGTGATTGAAATCCATGATGAGATAAAGAAGACAGACCGCTTCTGGGTAAATAGGTGAGGTCCCTCTGCCTTTCCTCGCTTGCGACCCCGTCTGATGAGATCACAGTTTGGGCTGATGATTCCTTCAGTCCCCCTTAGCAAAAAATATGATTGGTGCAAATTCACTCGAGTCGTTTGCCACAGCTATCTGAGTGTTAAAGTCAGTGTTTTCTTCTGCAGGTCTTGTAATATTCAGCTGATTGAAGTGCGTGTCATGATTAACATTCATCCGGTCTCAGCATTGGTATGTGCCACTGCAGGAACACAATTGTATGCCTTTAAGTACAGCAGCTGTGCTGGCACATGTGAGTTGGCGAGACGATGCAAATGTATTCGGACATTTCACAGTGGAAGAGCATCAAAAAGCTAGTCACATTTTCCCCTCAGTACAACATTAGGACTGTGTTTCCTGGGGAATATGAGTATCAAAGTAGGCTGTCCATTTGCAATGTGTATTACCCTCGAGATCCATAATATGATTTATCTTTACACCATCTCATTTCGTCACTTTGCTGTGTGATCATTCGGCGGATTGCCTTGAATTTTTAGCATCCCTTCCCTCTGCTGTGCTAATTTTGCCACATTAAAAAACACACAGGGAAGGTACTGTTCTGACAAATTGTTATTTTGTTATCCTCCAAGCTCGCTGGCAACTGAAGGCTCATATTTACATTTGCCAAGCTTGTAAGTATAAGTCTTAAGCACACCACTGACAGAAAGCTGACAACTTTAGAAAAAGAGAAATGGAAGGGACGTCGACTTTGTTTGCACTTTTTCTGCTGCTATTTTCGTTGGAATGTTGTGCATCATGACAACAAATGATGGTAGTGCAGTTTTTGGTGTTTGTGGAGGTGGGGGGGGGGGCGGCTTTTTCCCTCTGACTGGCTGTCACTGCAGTTCTAAATCAGGCGTCATAGCCGCTTCTCATTAAAAACCATCCATTAGACACATGGCCCTGAAAGCCATCCAAACAGAGCTTGTTTTGACCCTTTTACATCCCTTTTTCTTCATGTGCCAGTGAGGCGAGCAGAAAGCTAGTCTGCAGCTGGTACACGATTGACAAGGTAATTTTAGATGCGCTACTAAGGGACCTTCTGCAGTATTTTCTCGCTGTGGAAAAATACGAGTATATACATATATTTGAGATTTTTCTAATCCCTGCAATTTTCGTCTCTGAGCTCAATCCTACAGACTGGCTCTAATGCAGCGTTTCAGTCTCAATTACATTTAATGGATGGATTAGACATCTAGCCTATTCAGTTTGCATGTTATGCAGCTGAGCATGTGAACTGGGTTGGAACTGCAGGGGAACGCTATTTGTTTTCTTGGGACCAGCCTCTGAGGTGTACTAGGTCTGGCTGCCAAAACAGGCGATGTTTGCCTCCATCAAAATTCCCCAAAGTTAACCTTGTAGCAAGTAAAGTGGAAAAACCGACATGTCTTGCATCTCTGCACAACAGCACAAGACATGTCATACTGCGTTCCCTCTGCTTCAATGTTCTTAGCTTCTTGAAGAGAATTATATAAAAAAGCAATGCTGCCAAAGTGCTGAAGTTACGAGTCCTTTTGTGTTGGCGGATGAAAGACCGTCGCACAACTGCTTCTCCTCTGAGCCCCAACATCCAACTTTTGTGCCATATAATTAATAATCTCGAGATGGGTACATTATTTCTTAATGTTGAGAGGGCAACATCCCATTTTAGAGCTGCTTTGTTTGTCATATGGGTGATTCAGGAGCAACCGACAGTGAACATCACATATGATTAAAGGGACTGTGCTGCATTTTGGAAAATATGCTCATTTGCTTTCTTGCCAAGAGATAGATGAGAAGATCGATAGCCAGTTAGCTTAGCTTAACACAATGGAAACAAGAGGAAACAGCAAGCCTGGGCCTATCCAAAGGCAACACGATCCCCCTACCAGTACCTCTGTAGCGCACTGATTAACACATTATATCTGTTTTTGTTAATCCGTACTGAAAAAAGTGTAAAAATGACAATTTGCATTTTACAGGGGCTTATGTGCCAGACTATTTTTTGGCTGGGACGAGTAACTTCCTGGAGACTCTGCTGGTTGCCTGGTCCCAGCCAAGAAATAGTCTGGCACAGAACCACCAATAAAACACACAATTGTCATTTTAACTCTTGGGTTTTTCACTATATGGACACGAGGGTCAATCTTCTCATCTACCCTAACTGTCAGCAAAGAGTGAATAAGAGCATTTTCCAAAATGTCAAACGGCTCCGTTGGGAGTCGTTCATAAGAAATTGAGCAGGTGTGTTACTTCTTTTTGGGCACTGGAGCCTTTTCTGCTCATAATACCACAGTTCATCATCGGCAGCGCCTGAGTCACCGCCGTGCTGGGCAGCCCGAAGCATGCGACGTGTTTGGATAAGCAACAAACAGTGTATGCAGCACAGTGCCACAGTGGTTAGCTGTGTCACCTCACAGCAACCCTCCGAAGGTCCATGTGACAAAATGAGACAAAGAACACGATGCTCGGTCGTGTGAAAGCAGTCAAATTTTGCAAACAAACCAGCTTGTTTACTTCCGCTGATAACTAATGTCTACAACTTGCAGAAAATTGAAAAAAGCAACTGACAACTCTTTTTAGGCTGCGTATGATCAAAGCACGGCTACATTTTGAACATCAAATGGAAAATCTTAAAAGGCTGGGTAATGAACAGTCAGGTTTTTTTTTTTTTTTTGCCCATTTTGGCGTGGACACATATTTATTATGTAGCGTAGCGAGAGACGTGCAGCAGGACATGCTACGAGGTCTTCAGTCTGCAAACAGGCTGAACACACATATTACTCACACTGCGTCTTTTCTAATCAGCCTTTTGTGTGTTTGAGTTTTATCACAGTCACCGCACTGAGGAGCAGACGCCGCCCTGCCCCATGTTCATGAATGCCACATGAAACAAGTGGAAATTTCAAACACTGAAAGTGAATTATGAACAAATACAACAGCGGTAGATATGCAACACGGTATGACAACGAAATGAGGCTTTCCTTGAAAAAAAAAACAAAAAACAAAATGAGGTGACTTTCAGTATAACCCTTTAATTTGTTTCATTCCAGGATGGGAGGGGTGGTTATCATTCCAATTCAAGTAATTAAAACATCACTCTGCATGTGCCAAAGAACTGCTGTTTTTCTCTTTTTTTGCCTCTGCACAGGGTCTCCAAAGCATCAGCACATTACAAACCAATTTCCCTATATCAGCTTATATTCACATTTGATTCTGTCGCAGTGCTGATGGGAGTTGGAACACGGGTCTCTGTACACAGGAATCTAAATAACGTTATGAAGCCAGGCGCAGACCTCATTTATAATCCAATGCCTTGGCTGAATTCCATTATGAGTTTCTCCCATCCTTTATTTGTGGGAAATAAGGGAAAACTGAGATTATAAAAATGGCATCAACATACAGTAGCTGCTTGGAAGCGATGGCTCCAGTGTAAAAGCGACCATGTGCACAAAAGGTAGCCGAGGACAAGGTTTTATAAATTATCCTCCCTTTGGGGACAGCAACAATATATCAGCTTTGCTTGCTGAACTTTTATCATAGGCTATTGATACTTGATACCCACAGGTCCTATTTGGAACTTGGGTCCAACTGCTTCGTGTGAGACAGAGAGGCTGTGTGGGCGGAGGGAAAAAACAAAAAAGGAGCTGAAATTACATCTTTCTCGATGGTGTGAGCATCCAAACTGAGGAAGCTAACAACACAAATTCAAACATGTCATCACCGGCAGCTGCCTTTATCACAAACACCTGCGAGCCAAATCAACATCTGCAACAAAACTGATAAAGCATTTCCTCGCGCGGGAGCTACCAGCGAAAACTGCTTTGATACACTCTGAACTTTGCTGCAAAGTTATTCGGCAGACTCAGGTGTCACAAACGCAATGTCAGGATAGTGATTTGGCGACAGTGGCCCCTGCAGCGCGGGCGGAAACCTTGGAACATCTGGAAAATCCCTTGGTGAGCGGCTGGCAGCCGGGCTGGGAGAAGGTGTCAGACCTGAGTGACACACAGATGTGTGGCCTCTTGCCCGTCCGAGGCGACGAGGCTGGGATAACTCATTAATCAGAGGACCCTGCCAGCCGGAGGGTACTACCGCCGCCAAGTGTTTCCCTGCACACCGCCTCCACAGCTCACAGACAAACACATTATGGCCTGCAATGCATACTGTATAGTAATTGACAGACTGCATATATTTCCTGTTCTTTTCTGTCACATCCTCAGCCTGAAGCTCTTCGATAATTGGCACAAATGACCACAACCGACAAATACTAATGCAATCCTCTGCTGCAACCACAAAATATGATCTATTCCCTTTATAGTATCAGACACAAAACAACAAGCTCGGCGCTGTATATCATCATTACAGAGGCGCTCTACACAGGGGGGAATGACAAAGAGTTACCTGTCACCTTGTCTTGGGTAAAGGCTATTTAATTACTTATCAAATAGCCTTCAATGTCAACAGACTAAATCTGTTTCATAAATGTGCAAGTAACAATTTTTGACTTTTTCCACTTCCCAAGGGGAGGAAAATCAATTTTAATCTAAAGTCCTCAAGCCGTTCCATATGTATGTCCCAGTGCAGCATACTGTACATCATCTGATGCAATAAATGGCTGCGTGACAGAAGGGGGGGGGGGGGCAGAGGGGGAAAAAAAAAAAACCATAATTGAAGTTGTTGTTTGCATTGCTTAGTGAGGCACTTTTTGCTGAGTGCTGCCAGAGTCATGTTAGATTGTATTGTCAACATTCCTAATGATTTGCTCTTATAATTTAGGACCTGGGCAGCTGATGAAAGATGGAAGGAAAAGGTGCAAAAAAAAAAAAAAATATCTGCGTGTTCCCCCGTCCCCGCCATGTTGCTGGATGATTACAGCAACTGCACCCGCCTTTTGCTTTGAGGCAACCCACTCGTTCTGATGCGTTTCTGTGCATCACTTAGTCACTCCAAAAGCTCTCCACAACACTTGATTTATATATAGGAGCGTTATGCAAATGCGAGAACGCTAATGCTCTTTTTCTTTTTTCTTTTTTTTTGGAGTGTGTGCTCTCCGTGCGTGTGACACCGAGGTTGCTTTCCTTAATTCAACTCAGATTGCATTTTCTGACCCTTAATCCTGACAATGGCATTCGGAGGGAGGATTTCACATCCAGTTAAAATACATATATATTAATAGAGAGAACGAATTTGTTTATTTCTGTCTAAATGCTAAAGGGGCTGACTCCTTTCATCACCAGTTGGACTCTTGGCAGGCAAAATCCCAACAAATTAGCCGGAATGACAACTCTGCCTCAAGCATTGGAGGAAACTCGTTCGAGGCCACCATCTAGAGACTAATCTATTTATCACACTTGGCATTAACTCGACCGAACGGCTCAGACCAATGCATCAAAACATTTGTTGGTTGTTACGTATTGAATCACTGCGTTACACAAAGCTTTTTTGCATTTTCATTTTTTTCTCCCCCCGGTGATAGAAAGTCAGGCATGTTTATACATGAAATGCCCAGAGAATATTTGCTCTGAAGGGTTTCCTCCGTGAATCACAATAGCCTTCTTAGGGAGGAGGGGGAGAAGAGAGAGGGAGAGAGAGAGAGGAGGAGGAGAGGAGAGGATGGACAAATCTGCTTACTTTGGAGCTTATTGAGCAGAATGAGTCATGCACAGAGATGAAACGTGACTGCAAAGCAAAAGGTAAGGAAAGCCTGACGAGAACAGAGGAGCGAGGAGATGAGACGGAGCGAGGGAGGAGGGTACGGAGAGGTGAGACAGACGGGGGAAAACAGAGACACATGGAGACAAAAGGGGAAGTGGGAGGAAAAGACAAGGAGGAATAAATATGTGTGTGTGTGTGGTGGGGGGGATCGGGATGGGTGAGTGAAAGAAGGGAGGGTCGGGAACATTAAAGGCCAGATGAAATTAGTTCCATCAGGCCACTCTGATTGTTCTTTTTATAGTGTGACCTGCCACCAGGGGAGCCGGTGCCTTCTGGGAGTGTCACAGGCAGGGTTGCTGACACACAGCACTTTCAATATCACTGACTGAATTGTTCAAGGTGTCACTATTGATAGTGACACAGCCCAGTGAAAAGGAGCAAGCCTTCACATTTTGTTTTTTGCTCCCTCCGTCTCTGCCGGTGCCGCTTTCGCTGGCGCTCCTTCTCCCGCGGCCGGCGTTTTCTCTTCGTTTTATAAATAACTGTAAAGTCGAGCGGCGAGGCGGGGCTGTCTGAGGAGGTGGCGCTCGGCTCTTTAGCTTTTTAGGTGCGAACGGTGCCAGCGTGGCAGCGGATCATCCGGCCTTCCCCACTCCCGTCAATGTCATGACCTGACCGTGGCTAACCTCAAGCCTGCATTGGATTTCCTCTCATTCAGAAGGAACAATGCTAAGGGGTTTCCAGGCTACTTGAACATTAATGACTCAGGGGCCTTTAATTGTCAATGGGGAGCAGGTCTCAGGCACAATAGACCAGGGACAGGGGGAGCTCTTTTTAATGCTATCGATTATTTATCCTGACCTTCAGCCATGAAAAGAGGAGAAGGCAACAGAGAAAGGGAATGCTTCCTGAGCAACTGAACACCTCTGTCTCTCTGTTTCTCCATCTTTTTATACACTGCAGCACCCCCCCATGTTTTATCCTATCCTTAAGCCCAGCTGCCTCTCCCTCTCCTCTTCCCACTGTAGTCTTTAAAGCTCGTCCAAAAGAGTAATCCCCATAACTAAACCAAAAAAAAAAAAAGAAAAAAGTCCAAGTCCAACAGGATGAGGTAGCCAAAGCACTGGCTTGATCGCAAACAACAACCCCTCTTTCTTCAGGACCGCTGTGTGGGATTATCATGCACATGGAAATGAACAGCGCTTAATATTTCCTGAATAGCAACAATCAACAGAGCTATTGTGCTGCAGTGGTGCATTGTGCTCAAAAACAAAAGCAATATTTGAGTTTCAGCCACCGAATTCTTCAAAGCAACATTAATCAGGTGTTAATTTCACTAAATCTCTCATCTACGTCGAGGTTACACTTTGGGAAAAAGGCCCAGCGCTATCATTCAAAAGGCGGTGTGTATCATTGTGTTAACCATATGCTTAAGAAAATGGAAATTCACCAACCATCAGGGGAATTACAAAGGGAGAGAGGCAAGTTTCAAAGCCAGCAGTTAAGCTTGTTGACACATTTTAATCTAGGAAAGCCAGACGTGCGCCTCACAACCCATGACTTTGTGGGGAGATGTAAAGGCTGGAGTGTGCTTGAAACAGATGTCAGGCTCTTTTTTCCCCCGTCCCTCTGAGTGTGATATGGATGCCATCAGCATCACGGGTTGCATTCATAACAGCGTTATTGTACCTGGGTTCGGCTCAATTGGAATTCACCGCCACGCCATGCTGTTAAAGCTCTATCTTAAAACATGCACCTGGCTACGTATGGAAAATAAGCTTGTTACCTGCTGGAGGGAGATGAGGAACCCCGCTGGCTGTCAGCAAACTCACCTTTATGGCCAAAAGGCTTTTTCGGAAACAAAGTCTCTACATTTTCTGGAAAACGTGGAAATGCAATTGATCTTTAATTTGCATAATCCATTTGTGATTACACGGCTAATTTTCACCTCAGGTTTATCGTAACTCTGCCGAACTTTGATATGACCAAACACGAGCGCATAAATATTTATCAAACTAAGCAAAGTCCAATTTCAAATTAAAAGTTCTCATAGCACTATGCTTGAATTAAAAAAAGAAATGCTGGAAAAGACCAAAAATATCAGGAACAGCACCTTCATAAAGAGGCAGCTCACAACCAGAAACTATCTGTTATTATCCAGTCAAATAATTCCTTCCTGAGCAGATACAAAGGGAAGCTATGAAGCTAAGAGAAAATAACAGAAAGAGGCTCAGCACATTGGCAAACATAAAAATATTGGTGCATCTAAGTGGGACAGTGTGTGACTCAAAGGGTGACACGACATGAATCTACATCAAACCCTGGCATCTTTGTTTGCCTGAATTATTTGTAGTCGTGCATCCCTCAAATGACTGCTGTGAACAAACCTCAAATCAACAGCTAAATTAGCATCCTGTCAATTAAGAGAAAGCGATCAAAGTTGATTTTCATAACAGTCTACACGGGTAGGACAGCTCCTGCTTAATTGTCTTAGTGGCTGCTGGGACTGAGTGTTCCCTTATGTAACAACGACAATGACTACCACAGTGATATTATTGTAGGGGGGGGGGGGCGAGGGACAAATCAGGAGAACCAACAGAGCTCTGTGTGGAATTTGAAGTGAAATATTCAGAGCATGGTGTATACTGGCCAGAGAAGTAAATAAAGTTGAATTTAGATAATGTTAAGTCACTATCATCAAATGAGCAAACACAATGGTGATTAAGCACACTGATGGCAGTACTGCAGTATTTACATGTTTGCAGTATTATGAACTTGGTGTGACAATCCCAGAGAACATACAAGATTAAGTACCAAACATTTCCTACTATTGCAATTTCACATTAAATGCATTCAACTGGCAAAACATGAGTAGACTTTTATTATGAAGTACTCACAGGAAATCAAAAATGCATCTATAAAACAAGACCATTTTCAGGATTTTCTGACAGCAGATCAGCTTGAAAAACTGCAGGGAGTGATGGAAAAAGAAGGGGCAGCCGCAGTGAGCTGTTGATGAAGAGCTGCAGGAGACAGGCTGCACACCTCCAACTTCTCTCACACTGTGCCCTGCCGTCTGCGTACTCGTGCCAGGTGCAGATCACGTTTGCTCATAGAATGATGGGAAAAAGCCAATTTTTGTCTGACTTTGACTGACAGCTCACCTGGGAGAGCGCGCCCCCCATGTACCAGAGTTGTGACCCTACTGCAGCAACCCAGGTTCAGTTCCAACCCGAAACCCTTTGCTGCACGTTATCCTCTCTCTCTGACATCTTTCCTGTCTCTCACCAGCCACACTATCAAATAAAGCCAAAAAACCAGCTTGTTACTACCCGCCAAATCAACCAGAATGAAATCTTCAAGATCGCCACTTCAAAGTTGTCCTGCATCATCAGTGACCTTAGCACATACCTTTCACAATAAGAGGCCATCCAAAATCCATATGCAATCGCTGACGCACAAGAAACATGAATATCTGACCAATGAAAATCTCTAAGCCTACCAAAGTTGGCCAGTGATCGATCAAAATGCACAGGGCGAGGCGTCCAGTGAACTCAGCCTCAAAACACAATAGGCCTTTGTGAGACTAGAAGACTAGAAGCTGCTTGACAATGACCTGGAACATTATCAGTCATTTCTTTCCAAAACCCTGCTCAGGGTCAGTGAAGTCTTCTCTCCCAGTTGGCTCCATAATCAAAAACCAATTCAGAAATTGAACTGTCACACAGAAGCTTATGCAGCGCACATCTCCGCAGTGCTTAAGTTATACATAAACATTGCTGCCATGGAGCCGGATAAGCAATAGGCATTCCTGGAGGAGATAGAGAGGTCAGTCCCCACGTCCATTCATATTCTCCTCTCCCTCTCTCCCTCGCTCTCCCCCGCTGGCCTTTCATGCTAATTATAAGATTTAGCTGTAATCCTGCACAAAGCCACAATCTGACATATAGGAAATATTTATGCTCCTAAAAACAGGGAGCTGCTGTCTTGCGTCCCGTTCATTCCCTTCACTTACTGGTTTACGAGATCTCGTCTCACCTCTGCTTGGCGGGGGTCGCACACTAACATGGTTTCATGGACTTATGCAAATATGGTCAGCTCACCTGTGGTGTTTGCGTGTGAGGCGAAGCGTGTAGTGTGGAATCAGCGGCATAGCGGGGGGGGGGGGGGGGGCAAGGAATCACAGTTGTGGTTTAACTCCCAGCAGGACAGGTTAACAGAGTACCACAGCCTGAAGGTCAATCACTGCAGCTCATTTGTTTGTTTAGGGCTGGGTGGCTCTGCTTTATCGAGGCTAGCCTCGACATACTTGGATATTTGCCCTCTTAAGGGTCCACGCAAGGTAGTTTTCCCTCAACAATTGATGGAACACACACCGCTGCTTACTGAGTAGATGCTGATCACTCAAAAAAAACAGTTGGCCATGCTGTGTATAATTCATCAGAGGGGTTCCACTGTCACATAGAGGAGGATGGCTGTCCAGTCACTGCCAACCAAGGTCCGGGTCCACCAGCTAATGGCACGGTGCTCCAATTAGAGGTGACAGGGAGGAAGGTCCTGACCCCCATAAACCTTGTCAGCGGAGAGCTGTCAATCAGAGCGCAGCAAAAGGGGAGGACCCATCGCCTGGCAGTTATTGGCATGATGGGCTAAACTAGGTCCGTGGTGATGAGGTCGACATTGACCTGCGTGCTTATCTCCGATCAAACATCTGCTGCTGATACAGGCGCCGGGGCGGAGTTAAATGACACCTGCATCAGTTATGGCTTCCAAACGGGATGGCAGGGTTGAATGGATGGCTGTTCAATTAGAGGTCACCTGGACACTTCCCATTGTCATGCACATGTGAGATTCAATTTCCTGATTGCCCGAGTCTGTCCTCACGCCTCCCTGCAGCAGGAGCAACGCGCTTCTGTGTTCACTTCATCGACGAGTAGGACGTTAAAGCACTGTCAATAAGGGTAGTTCTGCAAATTTATCTCCCGTGTTTTGAAACCGCTTCATACTATAAAAACGTGTTGAGTAGAAAGCATTACATCAGTCTGTGAAGAGGCTGTCATTTATTCAAACCGCATTTTAAAATGTATGAGATGCAGCAGCAAACAACAAATCTAAATGGAGATGATTTCTGTGCTCTGAGATGTTTTGACAGCAATAAGGCGATTTCACATATAACATGAGACAATCAGGAAAACATGAAATGCTGTGCTGTGGGATTAAGACAAAGTTGACAGAAATCAACCACAAAGGACTGCTGGGTCTAATGAATATGTGATCACTCAAATCTGAGGACAATAAAAGGGGAATAAGCTGTTTTTTCTCCATCCTTTTCGACATTGAAAGATCGATGGAGACATACCATGCCTGCATTAAAACCTGCCCTGTGAGCCCATTTGTTTGAGCATGGTGACATTTTATGCTCACTCAGAGCGCTTCAGACCTAGAGCTTTAAACTTAAGATGTTTTAAAGTCTGACTCAATTGTTACGCTGCTAAACAACCTCATTTGAACTGTATGTTCGCAATGTATGTATTGAATAGAGTTTTAAGCGTGATTATATATTTAAGGTTCAAAATCAACAAATGCAGTAAATGTAGTCTAAGTGACTCCGCACACAACTTTTCAAAAACCACAATTTCCAAGACAGCCCTCAGAAATCTTTCATGTTGTGCCAGCGTGAGGATACGTAGGAAAAACTAGGCTGCAGCAAACACAGTCACCGTTGCAACACAGTCACAGAAGCAGAGAACAGTGCCAGTAAAACAAATGCACTTCAAGCTCTCCCTGCCCACTGACCTGCATTTCCCGCTTTCCCTGTGCACCTGGATTCTGGCACAATCTGCTTTTTGAGAGCTGAATTTGATAGTGTGGCTCTTTGAAGGGCTGAAAATATACAATGTTAATTTTGAAAAAGAGTCTTGCAGAGGGGGAGGGGGATTTGCAAATATAATTCTGCATTCAAAGCGAATACCAAAAATCACCATCTTGCACGCATATATAAGGATGGCTTGAAATTACTGGAGGGAGTTGCTTATGTTAAATTCATGCAAAATACTGCAGTACCTTGGTGTAGCACGCAACATTGTCCAGTACTGACACTGGTGCACTTCCCATGTGCAGGATAACCCATGTGAACCCATGTTTATAATCACTTCATATTGTTAAAGCAGCTGCAAGGAACTTTCATTGTTGGTTGATTCTGGCGACCCCTGTGGACAAAAGCAGTACTGCATCCTGCCATAAACATCTTGATCTGACAGCACATTGTTTTGGAAGCAGGTGAAGCAGAAACACGATATACTTTCAATACTTTTTATCATTTTTTAAACACAGCTGTCTGCAGGATGCGTACGGTGAAAAACCTAAACTGTTAACATGTTGGTTACATGTAACATACAACACATACAGTTTACGGCTAACAGTTCAGTCATAGTGCTTTTGTTGAGGTAAAGCTACAGTTATAAAAGCCATAAAAATCTGTTTTAATTTTCAGGATCGGACCTCACTGATGGACTCGTTTGTTTATGTGGGTCATATACAGTCTTTTCATTACCAGTTAAAAGCTCCTGCACTGTGTTTAAAGAAAGGGCATCTTAATATAAAGTTAAAATGAATTACATAGATAGAAATTTTTGCAATGTCCACAAGGTACAGAAGGAAAGAGACAGCAGGAAAAATAAAAAGGAGTGCACTGAGGCTCTCTTGTTATTGGATCGGCGCAGTGCTTCTCGAGGTTACCAATAATGATCTCACGCTCATTTCAGGCATCTGATCACACTGATTATCATGCCACCTGGGCTGCGCTCTGCTCCTGCAACATTGCTCGCTCTCACATCCCGGGAGAACTCAGACAAGGTGTTGTCACTGACAACGCAAACTATCCTCTCCAGGTTCTCCGCCCCAGACATGTGGAGATTCCTTGACACTGACAACCATGTGGCAGTGCTATGACAACCTGTTAGCAACGTAACATTGTGTGTACGTGGGTGTGTGTCTGAACACTGGTAAGGGGGTGTTTGATGGAAAGATGATTGAGGGGATGGAACGTGGCAAAAGACATGCAGTCCTAGTCGCTGTCATTTTGAGAGGTGTGTGATGAAGTTGGGGTGTCTGCGAGCGACTTGTTTTTCTTTCCGTCTTTAACTCCTAACCGAGCACGCCCTCCCGTCCTCTCCCTGCGCCGCTTCTCCTCCTCCTCACCTCGCCTTGTCCCAAAGCCCAGCACAATACATCAACGGGTGTCCAAACCGCCGCTCTGTAATAACTCTGCAATCTCTGGAGGAAATACTCCGTCACAATGCATGAGACAACATCTTTTTTTAATCAATTGAGCGAAAGAAACAATGCGCGCTGACAAACGCTGCCAACAACCACCAAAAACACGCTGAATGAAGAGCGATACACAAATGGAAAACTAAATTACTGCCAGCATTTATCTGAGCGCAGATACTGGGAAAGGGTGAAAAAGGAGGTGAGGAAGAAGACAGTGGGGGGGACGGATGGATGGATGGAGAATAAAAGAAAGAAATGAACACTCAATCATTAAATTATGCCCATTCTAATTTTGTTCCCTTCCATCACTTTCAATTATTAAACACCGCCTTTAAGAATGAGTTACTTTATAACTACAGAAAGACCAATAGTCCCTAAAGCTGCATGTTACATTAGTAGACTAGGCTATGTGGAGAGCAAACGACTTTCATTTAGCTTTACAGCTGACTAGCTTTTATGTCCGCCTGAAAACTATCCTCAGAGCCAAACGGTCACGTGGAAGAGAATGAGAATGTGTGTGTGTGTGTGTGTGTGTGTGTGTGTGTGTGTGTGTGTGTGTGTGTGTGTGTGTGTGTGTGTGTGTGTGTGGGGGGGGGGTGGGGGGGGAGGTGTTAAAGATGGATGTGAGGAGGGAATATATCAGTCCACAAGCGCAATGGCTATAATTAATCATCAGCTGTGTTATTTCTTATCAGGAGATTATTTAGGGGAGGAGAGGTTGTGAGATGGGGGGGGGCGAAGGTGTGCAGGGGAAGCACTGCTGGTTTCATCAGTGCCACCCAGTGAGGGAGTCAACAAAGACATCCTGGGTTCAAATGAATTTTGACAGGAGTAGAGTTGATTTGAACGTTCTTGTCTTCTAGCCTATCCCTGCCGCTGATTATCCAAACTAAGCAACAAAATACATTGTCAGACAGCCGATATCATAGGTTTTTCATGAAGGACTGACAGAAACTTTCTACTACAGCAGCCTGACAAACACCGACCACGAGTTACATAGCGACGCTAAATAGATCAGTTCTCCGCCCACACAGCGCTGGGATCAGCTGGTCCTGTTCCTGTGATAACAGTCACAGTGCTTGGTCTAATGTGTTGGTATGTGCGATTTATCCTATGGAACAATATGATATGTATGATATATATTTGTATTGCATTCTGTATATTTTATTTTATTCTAAAGCCTGACCAGGGACAAAGACTGCAAATTAGCTGAAGCTAGACGTCTTATGTACATCACATTTCCTGTGGCAATGTTAAACATTAAATAAATAAATTATAACAAAATAAGTTGTCTGATGGTGGGCATTGAAAACATGTGCAAATACAATATTTCTTCATGTAAAACACAGAGTTTACAGGGGAGACTCCCTCCCTAACCCTAACCCTAACCCACAGTCTAGTTTATTACATGGTATATTATATTTAGCCTCTGGACAGCAAAAAAAAATTGTCATCTGGTATAGCGACCATTTGTGAAGAATGCAAAAAATATGAAGAACCTCCATCATCATACGAGCATGTTAGCATCAGATCTCCCCTGACACATTACTGAATACAGTCACCCATCTACTAGATTCCTGACCTGTAAATTCGGATCTGTGTGGGTGCTAAAAAAGCCTCAATCCAGCCAATCCCAACAAACTTCCACCTGACTTTCACTGAACTGAAACTGACAGGGCAGGATGACAAGCCTGGTAGAGACAGCAAGCATCTGACACTGTTCAAAAGTTCATAAAATAGGGATAGTAGGAGACTTGTGCAATGCTGCCTTTTGGGGATTTTATGTTTCGCTCGGCCCCCAAATGAAAAATACTTTAGGATTAAGTGTGGACATAAGAACAGAGGGTAACATATTAACATGGTGTGGTTTAGCCTTTAGTCAGCTGGTTTTTTTTGCCAGGTGAAAGGCTTTAAAAAGCTGCAGCTTTAGTCTTGTTATCGAGAACCAAAAGCCACAAGTTGGTTTTAGGTTCATAATGCCTCTGGGGAATGCAGTGTGGCAATGTTACCGTTAGTGTGCTTGCATTTCACTTTTGGGAAAACAACCTTTCCACAATCAAGTTATACGGCTGTTATGAGCTGTGGCCCTCCTAAAAGAGAGACTTCATTCTTTTACAAGTTATTTCTCCTAACAAGACTGACAGCAGCTGTTGATGAAAAGAATGTGTTGGAAATCTTTGATGATTCCCAAATGACCGCAAAAATCAACAAAATATAGTTATTAGACACACCAGAGGAATGAAGGCTCCAGTGTTCTCAGACCGAAAGCTCACAGAAGAAATACTTCATGTTGCGCTGAAAAACTCAAATCAATACACTGCATACCTACTAAGACCCAGGGAGCTGCTGATAAGTGCCTGTCACCTTTAACTGACCTTTAAGCAGCTTTAATTTGTTGCTTCTATCAAGAGTAGGATTTGCAACAGGATGACATGTATCAAAACCACTAAGAGGAAGTAATGATTGCAGAGGTATAATCCTGCAGTGGTCACATTTAAAATCCACATAAATATGAGAATTCTTATAAGGTAAAGAGATATTAGGTGTTTGAGGGTTGGTGGATCCTCAGCTGGCTATCATGGCTTGTCATTTAATTTGTAATAGCTCAGCACCGCTTGGTCCTCATAAGCACTGCATCCATCCCCCAATACGGAAAATCAGCCAAGACACAGCAGCACCTCAGAATCTTTTGGCTAGGTGGCACTTGACTGTTTCACCATCAATATGGGATCAAGTACCCTCTCTAATGACTCTAATATCGATGCCCTGCACTTACAGAGGCACCGAGCCTCCAAAATGTCAACAGTGGCATTTTATGTGCTAATGCCATATGGGTGCAATGGGCTGGTAAAAAGCTTTTCCTCCTGCACGCTACGCTCAAATGCTAATACCTCGGCACTCTCTGGTCTGCTTCATTTTCAGTCCCTGTTATGCTAGATTAGCGGCTGACGCCTCACAGCAAGCGGGCAGCCTGCGTTGATACAGAGGAAGTTGTTCGTGGGTGGCCGTTGTGACTCAACCCCGACAGATTGGCGTGCCGTACAAAGTGAGTACATTCAGTGCTCTGCCCAGGCCCCTTCCAGTCCAGTTTCTGCATGGTGGCAAGGTGAAGGGCCCCGGGTGCAACCTGTGCAACTTGTTCCGCAGAAAGAAAAATTATGTAACATCCACATTTGGCACCCAGAAATAGCAACTTGGGCCTGGCACGGCGTTGGTGAACGCACACACGACAGCAGCAGAGAAGTGTGACAAAACAAAAGCTGCAGGAGACATCACTCAACCTCAGCTTTAGCACCCCGATTTTCAAACGCAGATCCCACTTTAGACTTTATACCATTGCCCACATTTCTCTTCATAATGGAACTGATGTATTGTTGAAAAGTGTCACCACAGAATCTGAAATCCAGGTCCAGTGGTGAAGATAGGTAGTGTGAGATTTGGTCTAATAGCTTTCCTCTTTGACAGGCCAACAGTCTCTTTGTTCCTCATCACACTCCATAACCCAACTGACGGCCATGACTCATTTTGTCACTCATCTCCCACACAAAGGCTGTCCTTGCCTTTTTGCCCTGTCAACGGACTCGCTCTAAATCTTTCTGTAAAGATGGGAATAGCGCCCAGGCTTCCCTCCCAGAATGGATTTGAAATTAGGTAGATAACCCCTGGAGCGCTTACTCTTTCTGCCATGCCTTGCACACTTGTCACGACCTGCAGGTGCGCGAACGCCTCCTCAACCCCCTCTCACTCGTTCCCCCATTCGGCCTGTGATGTGACAGGAACAGAGCATACTGGTTCTCTGCAAATTGCAGAATGTAAAAAGCGCTGAGGCCCGGAGAACGGCAGTGTTTATCTGCTCCGAGATCTGCAGATGAGCTGACTGATCTAAAGCAAGCAGGGCTCGGGGCAAAATGAGATTTCTAATCCTAAACAAATTCTGAGGCAAGGCGGAACAGAAGAGCAGAGCTCCCTTATTTACATAGGCTGGTATCACAAACACAAAGCGACAGGGAGGCGATCCAGGCAGGCAAAATGTCAACCTTGTTTGAGTGACCTCATAATGCAGATTAATACTGACATAACTTGCCATTTAGACAGGATCGAGTAATCCTGCAGGTTAAGATTATTTGAGTATCAATGGCTTGTAGGCCCATTCACAGATTCATTATGGTGACCAACCCTTTAGAGGAGTGAGATTTCGTTCCGTAATGCCCGACAGCACTGCTGAAATGTCAGTCGAGCTGTCACTGAGATTTGATCAGTTTCAGGGTAGCAGCGTGCTGACATACGGCACTTAAGCCAAATAAATTCCTCTAGCAGTTAGGGAATCAGACGCCCCATCTATGTTGTGTGTACAGTTTATAAATTTCAGTCTGCAGTTTATTCAGCCATTGCTCCTCGGTAATCTGCGAGACCCTCCTCTCTGCGCCGTTTTTCCATCTTGATGAGATAACATAAAGTATAATTGTGTTCATTCACCGTGATTGTACATCTGCCATTAAATGGTAAAGATAACGGCTACTTAAAAACTCACGGAGTATCCAAGCGTGTCCATCCACTGAGAACAATTTGGAAACATCGTCTAATTCAGATTTTCGAGCTACATTAATTACAAAAAAGAAGAAGAAGGCAAAAAAAAAAAGAATCTGATCTATACCGAATTAATTAGGCCTGGGTGAGTGGATGTAGTGAATGCTGGGGGAGCAACTGGGTAATCAAAGATGGTCTTAAATCATCACTTGTTCTACAATACCCCCACAGCGAGCCCAATGAAAGACTGTTGCAAATTAAAAAATGACCATCATTTATTGGTCACCGCTTGAAGCCAGCTGCCAGAGCAGAAGCCCGATGGCTGTTCCCAGGCCTGTTTGGGCCCACGTCCTCGCAGGCCCCCGCAGCGACGCCAAGATTAACAGCTCCGGCTTTCCTTACGAAAACAAAATTACTGGGGGAATATCACAGATGTCCCTTTTAAAAAAAAAACAGAAGATGAATGTCAAGATGCCAGACTATGGACAAGTGGAGAGCACTCCTTTTTACAGTATTCAAGCACAATTTAAAAGTCCTGGCTTCCTGCAGCCTGTTGCACCAGGTGAATAAAGGTTTGCACTGCAGTGCGAAGTCAACACTATGAAGAAAGAAAGTAACTAGTTACTTTCACAATAAACTTGGCCATTTGTTCACATGCTATAATCAAAACAGCATCACTCACATAACATGTGCTGCTGTTCTATTACATCAGCACCATCAGGTGACACAGCGCTGACACAAAGGACGCTTATGGGAACAGCTGTCTTAGCAGAGATCAACAGTCCAATTCAGCTGACTCGACCTTGTGACCTGCCAAAAAAAAAAAAGACACTTTTTATTTACGTGGAGGGGAGTCAGCTGGCACCGGTTCCACACCATGAGACCTTGGCACGGGCTGCAGGAGCTGCACGCGCTTGCTGGAGCTGGCATCAGTTCGAAAGCTATGTAAAGGTCCAGCAGTGACGCAAGCCAGGAGTATTTTGGGATGAAGTGCGTGGGTTCCCATGGAGTGACTGGAGATAATTTTAACTGGATGAACACAATTCCTTCCTATTCCAGCATTCCAGTGGGGAAGTTATTTTTGGGGTGATGCTTTTACAAGGCACCAGGCACAGCGGAAAGAAATACAGCGCAGTTGGAAGAAACAGAGGAATGACACATCTGACAGTGTATGCCGTCCTGCTGATGGGGAAAGGTGCTGAAACACGTGTATCCTGCACAGAGTCACAGCCGAGCTTTTGGCTGGAGGACCGGTCTAATTTTGTGGGTGTAATATTGTTCCTTGCTTCTAAAAACAGATTAGTTTCACAGCTTCCGACATGTCAAAGACTTCCGAATCAATCCATGATCGTGTGATTACATTACAAACCTCCTCTAACGTTGTAATAGCTGCGCATATCTGGTTTATTTATACTGAGCAATTAGATTATACCTGTGTTTTTGCATCCTCTGCATGCAGCGAGGAATAACAGGGTGAAAGAATCAATGTGAACTGCACGAAAAGCTGATTTTGGCTCTGGAACACGCCGCATACTGGAAATATGGATGGCCACTTTTTTTTTCCACTTCCTAATTCATATCTTCTTCTGCACAGAGAGGCTCATTACATTATCAACACCTTCCTGGGCGTGTTGCCATGTCCTAGATTTACACAGCACACCTTGCACACTTCACTCATGCACTCAGAACAAAGAGAAAAAAAATAGAATAAGGCGATCATTCCTATAAAAAGGAGCAAACCGGGTTTTGTCTGTGGTTCATAAGCTACCAGTTTCCGGGTTTCCTGTTGCAACGTTTTGTGCGGACATTGCATTTTCTCTGTTCCTGGGTTTCGTGTAAAGCGATCCTGGCACATCACTGTTCCGGACCGTCTCGAGTGATCCATTACTCAGCCATGCCAACTGCACCCTTTTTAGTCTTCCAGCTTTGGCAGCTTGTAGAACAGGCACACAGTCAGAAATTTCATCCCGGGTGCTTCTTGCAGCCCATGTTTCTATTGCAAATCGTGGATTTTCTTCTCTCTGAGTGCCCACATGCATACACATGCTGCCATAAACCCCCACGAGAAAAAAAACATAACTACTCTTAACTCACCATCTCAGCATGAAAGCCTTTTGAGGCACCATTCAAGGCTGCAACAGTGGCGTGTGTGTATCACTCATAATAACCTGTGAGCAAAACAGCTAACTCCACCACGTGAATTTATTCAAATTTATTTGGCCCCAGGCTTTGTAGAACTAAGCCAATGGAGAGTCTGATTGTATTCAGACAAGGACAAATGGGCACACTGCATCCATTGAAGCTCATGCAATAATTAGCTCCCGTCAGGCCCAAGAAAGGTTGACGGTTGAGTGGCTGACACATTAAAGTTATAAGGAGGAAGGAAAAAGGGAGAAGGTGAGGGCCGAGCGTGAAGCATGACACAGCTGCATGTCGTCTAATAGTCTCCTGACGCTGACGTGGTGCTTGTTCAGCGATTAGCGGAAAGGTGACATGAGGTGATGAGTGTTTGGGTGGGTCGGAGAAATAGTGAAAGCGAGGCTAGCCTAGCTTACTTTTTTTCCCCTCTGTGTGTGTCTGTGTGTGTGTGTGTGTGCTCGAGTGAGGTAAGGCCCGGTGCTCCACAGCTCGTTCTCCTAATCGTGCGGAAACTCAGACTACTTACAGGAGCAATGAGGGAGGTAATGAGAAAGTAATTTTTACTAATTTCAGCTAGCTCCACTTCCAGTCTGTATGACTGTGTGTGCCGTCTGCATCATTACGGGCAACATCTGCAACGACTCGCCATGCGTACGCCACCAAGAAGGAGGAGGTGGGGCGGGGGAGGGGGGCGGGGGGGCAAAGACAGGAAGGGGTAGAGAAGAACAGGAGAGAGAGACTCCAAGCTTTGATGTGGCCTGAAGAAAATAAAAGCCTGCCAATCCTCAATGCTCATACTGCCTCCTGTTGTCGGGATTCTTACTCATCAAGGTGGTTGTGGTCTGAGACAATGAAACCCTCTGCCGAGAGGGCTTTTTTTCCTCCCGCCAAGTCTGTCGCCAAGCAGCTGCCGCTAATCTCTGTTAGCAGAGCCCCACTAAACAGCTGACTACAGCCTTTAATCTGGTCCCACCACAATCATTACCTCTGGAGCCAGGAGGGGGGTGCCTAACACAATTGCAGAAGAGTAAACAAATGAAACCCGATTTGTGTCCATTTGTCTGTCATTCCTCTGGCTTTCATGTAATCTCATTTGAATATTTGTTGAGGAGCCAAAGTCGCTATCGTTTCATCAGGCTGTCGCTCCACCGGCTCGCGCTTGTGTTTGCCCAGTCTGCCTGATTGCCGCAGCGATCTTGTTCTAAGCTTCGGAAAAACTCTTTGAGCTTCACTTAGCTTTATTCCACCTTTGACCTCCAGGGGGGGCCGAGAAGGATGCACGCGCACTCTTTCGACAGAGCTCAACCTCATCAAGCCATCTGTGGCCACTGTAGCTCCCCGTCGCGCGGCCCCCGGCTCGACACGGACTCCTGTTTGCTTTATGATTCTCACGTCATGTCGAACGAGCGCGCTGGAGGCGGCCACTTCAGATGACAAACACCGGCACAAATTTGTCTTTGTGAAACACGGCTCCACGTGTCACCGCCAGACAGGCTCGTCATATAGCACGCGCTTCTTTCTCTCCTTGGATCACAAGTCTCTGGCTCGCCCCCAACGCTTATATCAAAGTCTGGCGATTTGACTCCTCCGCCATGACCGCATGAGGGAAGAGGTGCCCGTGAAATGAAAGTCAGGGGAGGTTTTCAGAAGCGTGGAAGGAGGCGCAGGAGAAGTCCCTGTGCTGCAGACTGCAGATTACCTCTACATGGCACGAGGGCCGCCGGAGAGCTGAGGCAGCCCCCTGTGAGGAGCCCACAGGGAATACGTTACCAGCAACTTGACAATGACATCTGGACATTTTGTTCTTTGCTCCTCTGAGGGGGAAAAAACTGGACTTGTTTGGTGATCACAGGGGGGTTTGATGCTTGCTGTGTTATCAGAAGATGCAGTGCTTTGCCATTATTGTGCCCCTGTGCTTATTATAGATTCCATTAAGATGGCAGTTAAATTGGATGTCCCCATCAGCTCTGGAGCATGTTGTTTGTTTTAGAGAACGCAGTGCTGAGTCACAGAAGTATTATTAAGTCTTTCAGAAGATAACAGATGAATTAAAGTGACAAAGCGAGCAAGAGGCTGCTGTCTTGTTTTTTTTTTGTTTTTTTTTCCTAAGCAGCTTTATTAAGAAAACGACAAATCAAAACACAGTTAAGCTACCATCAATATTTAAGATAAATCTCATTCTCAATCTCAGTCTCATTCAAATGATTTTTACTTGAGCGGAAATCTCTCAAAGCTTGAAACATCACTGGCTTGAATATGTGATGTCAAGTTCCAGAGCAGGGCGATGCCACTGATAACAGGCGGGAGACTGACGATGTGGACGCTGGCAGTGCTTGAGTGATTAGGGATATGAATGCATTAGTTTTGTCACATTAGAGGCTTAGAAATAAATCACCCCTCAAAGTTTTCAAGCCAATAGAGCAGGCACAGGATGTGTCGCTGGGGGACTTCAAGATTAGATAAGTTACAGTTATGAGCTATGATCACTGTGTTTATCTTAACAATGGAGCAAATAACTACTTGTATGTGAAAACGGTTGCTTGTAGTGACGCCCACGGAGAATTATCCACCAGCTCTGCAGCTCTCTCTGCAGAGCTACTTGGCTGTAGCTCAGGAGGCAGAGCGGTCGTCCGCCGATCAGGAGGTCGGTGGTTCAATCCCTGGCCTCAGCAGTCCACATGCAGACATATCCTGAATCTACTGTCCGCTACCTGCTCAGCACCAAACACACAGGCAGACGGACTGTTAGCGACGAGATGGTGAACACGGTGGCGCATTAAGCAGCTACAGGACCACACCATGTTTGCCTGAGGAGGCGCTGCAGAACACAACAGCTAGAACGGCCATATTCTAATATTTCTAATTCACTTATTTAAGCTATTTCTCTCGTCTTTCATTCTGATACTGGTTATATGCAGACACTGACAGATCTCGTGCACGCCATTTTCCTACAACCTCCCACCTACGATGATTACGAGACATATTAATGTGCTTCTCCCAGATATTTCACATTGCCTACTTGGAAACCAACACCAAACTCACAGTTTAAAACAACCGTGCACAATCCTCCGAAGTGACAGTTCAAACGACGAGCAGCAAAAATGAACTCTTGCGCAATTTTCTTTAACATGCAGGATATTGCTCCCCATGAAGCCCAACAACTACTTCAGCACACAGTAATCTAGTGGAACTCCGATGCAACCAATCTGGGTTTTCCGCGACAGCCACTTTGGGCTTTTAAGACATTCTCCTTGCATGGCTGAGGAAGGAGCACATTGTAAATGAAAGATTAGTGCGATTGTGTTACATTATTGTGAGGTTCCCCTCTCAGCTTAGGCTGATTTGTGAGGCCGTTCAGCGATGTTTCCGGCACACTCCCTTTGTAATAGATTCACTGGGCCTTGAATTGTTGTGCAGTAGAAGCAGTTCAATTAATACAGCACCACCATAAAATAACTATTGAAATGACAAACGGGTAAATGAATAAGCATTTGCCTCTGCAGGCGCAGGGAAGGATGTGTGTCTGCTGAAATTTATGCCGGCAAATCAAGCGCTTTTGGGGAAGGTGATGCAGTCAACTAAATATATCCTGCTGTCGCACACAAGAAGGGGCAGGTAAAAGATGGACCCGTTATTGCTCACACCATCGACTGATGATGGCTCATTTGAATATTTACAGCTGCATCTAAGGTAGATAGAATGATCTCCTATCATTAGGCCACGGCCCTTCAGTGTAGCATAAAGATGCATCAAAGACAGCAGTCAATGCAAGGAAAAAAGGGAAGGCTGCATGCTCTGTGCTCAGCTATCTCTCCCACAGCAAGGAGGGGAAAGGCCTCAGAGTGCCTGATGCACAAAGTTGACCGTGTGGTGGGATAGAGAACGCCCTCTCACCGTTGTCAATATTCATTTCCAGCAGCATTGACAAAAGCTGCAAGGATAAATATGCATGAAGGCTGAGGGAGGTGGAAGGAGGGAGAGTAAGAACTCCTGGTTTTAGTCAACGAGCCCACAGTGTTCACTGCATGCTGATTAAACACTCAAGTGCAGGATGACTAAGTCATGTCTGACAACTGCGGGGTGAATTTTTAATTTACACTTCGCCACATCCAGGAGGTTGTCTAGTATTAGTCATGGCTGCTGTTTTTACTCGCTGTAATTGGACTACGATGTTTTTGACTATCCAAAGCTGGTTATTTTTGGTGTTGCGTGTCACTGCTGGTTCTAAGTATATTTGGTTGTGGCTGTCTCCTGACATTTCCCAGCAAGACTTAATTCTGACTTAGTGGCTCTCACGCAGAGGGCTGGGAGATTTGCTCAAAAAAGGAACGATGCAAATTCAAAAGGGGGGGAAATGATCTGACTCAAGGTGAGTTAATCCTGGCGTCACTTTCAAAAATTTGATCAAATCGCATGCACACGTTTCCCATTCAGAGGTGGCTTGCGGGAAAATGGATGGTGTCCAGAGTGTAGTTCACATGGGTTTCAATTAGCAGTGTCTAAATGAATTAAGAGGTTTAAAGCCATTGCTGTTCTAGTGGTGGTATTAACCTGGTGCTTCTCATTAGCCACCCCTGGCTGATAAAGAGAGTAAGGGGAGCGGCGGTGCAGACAGACACCTCTTGCTGACAACGTGTGACAGAGTGGATCACACTGCCTCATGAATAGTAATGGCCGCCAACATGTCCCACTCTCCCCCGTGTGAGGAGTGACGGATTCCTGTGTCAACAGGGCCCATGGCTAGGGAAAAAGGACTGACAACTGACTGAGACATTCTGGAGGGAGGAAGAATGGAGAGGAGAGAGAGAGTGAAAAAAATCCAGTCCTGACATGAAGGCTGCATCATAAGATTGTTTGTCTGTCAGAGCTGCCTTCATTGCCTCCCTGAGAGCGAGTAAATAAACACTGTTTGCAGGGAAAGGAAGTGAGACTGGATTGTTACCCGGTGCCCTTTGGGTGCGCAGAGAGGCGCTGGTGCGTCTCAATAAATCAGACTGAGCAGCCACTCTTAATGCACTCCCCAAACTATCGATAAGGGAAAGGAGAGGCAAACGCTGCTTTTCCGAGGAGTGATGTCACTGATAACCTGGCGGGCACGCACTCGTCCTGACTGACCAGGTCTTGGCCAATCAATAGCCGCGCGATGTCTCGCTTGGCAAACGCACAGGTGAGCAGAATGTCAAATAAGCAGCCAGAGACCAAGTTGAACAAAGACCAACTTTCTAATGGAGCCAGAAGTGGCTGTGATGTCCAGTGCTTTAGACAGGAGCCACAAAAAGCTATTCTGAGCCGAACAGTTGGACATCACACTTCAGCCAAGTCTACAGCCTTGAAACAGGGATGGGGTGAAATGGCACCTCTGCTCCCAACTGTCTGGATGGAGGTTCGTTTTTATCAAAATCTCTTGTTTTTTGTCATTTGGCGCCAGGGGGGTAGAGCAGGGAGCTGTTGACTGAAACCTGAACACAGCTGGGTCCATGAATTGTTCATTTGTTCCTTGTGAACTCCCCTGGCCCTGGACAGAGTTTAGAAGTAGTTGGTACAAAAAAGGTTAGAGGTTACACTGGCAGTCACTAATCGAATCTGTCCTCAGAGGCCAATTACAGAAGAATCATGTGCAACATGTCTTGGGCCTTTTAACACAGCAGAGCAGGACGAGTTTTAAAACCTCTCCATCCTCCGTCCTTCATCCTGTTTTCAACTACGCTCTCCTGACCGCACAGCTGCCATGTGTATTGCTCATACCCAGAGCGAAATTATCTTCATGGAGGTGGCTTGTGACTCACTCACAAATTCTCAGATGCAGGTATATTCTGTGCAAGGGGGAGCCTTTCGTCATGCGAGTTCAACACATGCCAAACTGTGCACAGCTAGCCTGCTACATTCAGGAGGAAGAACAGAGCAGAAACAGCGACTGTACGAGTCGGTGTCAATCGACTCAGAAAGTTATATTGTTACAAATGATATGTCAAATTCCCAACATGATTTTCATGATTTACTCACGATTGTACAATCAAAAGGACAGTTTCAGCACTTTGCTGGGCAAACCTTGGTCCAGGGCCCAAGACAGTCGCATACCGCTGATATTTCACGTCTCACTATGGATGCCAGGGATGTCACATCCAAAATGATCTCTTTTGTGAAAGAAACCGCTGTTGTTAATATTGGATCTCCCTCCCTCAAGATTTGTCTTATCACACACAAAATGTGCAGCGAGGCTGACATGTCATGGTGCTGTTTGTCAGACAGCCCTCAGATGGAATGCTTTTTCTCCTGATCAAACTGAAATGAACCATATTTTCAGGCTATTTGTTGTCACAAATTCAGCCATTCTTCACATGGATGTCATACGTGCCTCGTGCCAGCTGTCAGAGGCTTACGGGTGGCAGAACGTTTTCATGTCTAAAATGAATGAGAAAGTGCACCGCAGCAGCTCAGACCTTGTCCTATTTGGTCAATGGAATGATTTGAATAGTTAAAGAACTGCAGCCATTGAGCAGTACTCTTATATAAAGCTGGTGACAAACTGCACTGACGCACGCTCCATTAGATAATCTTTGACTCAATTTGTTTCTATATTTATGTTTCTAGTCATTTCAGTCAGCGGAATGGAAGCAAAATGTCCTTTTGAATTTGATTTTCACAGCAGAAAAATGAGGGGATGCTAATCTGAAATCTTAAAGACCATATTAAAAGCAATGCTCAGACATTTACTCAGAAGCGTAATTCATCATGTGACATTAATGTTGGATTCCTTTTTATTATTTCCACATTAATGTGATCACTGCACCCTGGCAAGTGAGTCACAGCAGTTGATCGTAGGTGTTTTGTACATAAATTGAATATTTTGAGGCGTGTATGCGTGTGCGTTGGGGTAAAGGATCAGGGGAAAGGGAAGGGGGTGGTTGGGGGTGGGGGGTGGGGGGTGGGGGGGCATCATTATGGATTCTGAAAAGCTGAGCACGATTTCCGGCATCAATTATTCAAGTGTACAGCCTGTTTCTGTAATCACTCTCCTATTGTCCGCTAAACGTCCCAAATCACCACAGAGTCTACATGGAAGAAGACTGAGTGCATGCTCAGCAGGAAATGATGGGATGGGGTTTCCTCCCACCCCATTCTTGGGCAAATTTTTTAAGGTGGTATGATTTACATCACAATGCATATCTGATTCCGGTCATAATAAGGTAATACTGTGGCTGCATTGAGCCAGCTTTAAATCTATTTAAAAGGCTCAATAGTGCTGCTTACAGACCAAAATGTTACAAATGCAGATCTGCTCAATACAAACAAGTCTGCAGCTATGCTCACGGCTACTGCTAACATGCTCACAATGACAATACTAACATGCTTATGTTGAGCAGGTATGATGTTTGCCATCTTAATTTACCGAGTAAGTATGCTAACAATCGCAGATTAAAATTTGGAGCCGGATCAACAAAGTTATATCTGTATTGAATTTCATGACAGTCCATCCAATAGTTGAGACATTTCGTTATAAACTGCATGTTATCCACGAGGAAATGTTACTGGTTTACCAAAGATTCATCGACTGTCCACTTTCACTGGATATTGTAAGTGAAAACCTTGACCTGTAGGTAGCACTACATAAAAAGTCAGGGAATCGCCAAAGCGTTTCTCTGGGCACCAGATTTCATGATAAACCATTTAACAGTTGGGTGTGGACAAAATTGGTGGACCAATCAGCCAATGGACGGTTGGCAACCATAGAGCCGTGAGCCATCATGCGGCTATTGATTGGCCAAGAAGCTCACAAGCTCCTCAAATGATGAATGCTAGGACCAAATTGCACGACTGATCACTCCGTACGTCGAATTTTGGAGTAAACGCCCATTTTTGGTTGTAACTACAATTTGCTTTTGATCTGGCGGTATGATCCATGATGGGCTGAAAGAAAAACAATCATAATACCTGAATCATTTGTCACAGAGACTAGACGGCATCAATCCTCCTCAGTTGTTCAGTTTAATCACATTTAATCAATCACTTCTGCGATCACTTTTAATCTTGTTTTTCTGTCACCCACTTTGTTCTGCAGTTGGATTTTGGCCATCGATAGTCAACAGTCCGATCATTTATTGTCTGGTTTACAGCAAACACAGAGGTTGATGTTCTTTTCAGGGGGGTTTTACTCTTCTCTGGGAGCTGGACGGCTCCTGGTTAAGGAATCAATTTGACTGGACAGCCTTACAAATTGCATAAAGAGACAAAGTTGTCCTTGGAGTGCGCCACAATTGATTGATGGGCCAACACACCTGCACCGTAAATCCTCCCGACAGAACGGAGGCGAATCAGTCGCCTTCGCCTGCTCCCCAACCTCCTGTGCTATTTACCTACCTCCCCTATCTTCCCTCGCTCTGCCTCCTCTCGCACAAAACGCCATATGATTCAAATTTATTCAAAACAAAGTCAAATTTCTTCCAACCTTTACGCTTTGCCACAAATTGCGCAAACGTGCATCAGCAACATACAAATGTGCTTATCAAACACTTTATATGTAAATTTGCAGTGAGAATTGAATGACAGTGAGTTTACGTTGTGAGGCGGTTACAAAATTAAAAAAAGCCATCCTCTGTGTAGACCAGATGAAGCTGAATCCAACAGCCTTTTTATTTCTTATTTTTGTTTAAAGTCAGCTCTGTCGCCTTCCTGCACGATATCATCACCTTGTGATGTGAAAAACAAGGCATCGGCAAGCACACAGTTTAAAGCCCAAAGTTAACAGCACTTGGGAGATAAAACAACTTCTCTCGGGGGTTGTGCTGTGCTAAGGAAATGGCAGTCCTCCCTGGGGAGGCCACACCAGTGTTTGTTTCTGGAGAAAAACACCACAGGCATCTTTTTAGAGCACCCCCACTAATCAGAAGTGATCCCTTCACATGTGCTATCCACTTTCCCTCGGGAAGGACTGGAGAAAAAAAAAAGTGCAGGATAGTTGCAGACGCAAGACAACAATGCTGGAAATAAACATCCAGAGCGTAGATGTAGCAGGAAGACTGGGTACTAAATTTGTCCAAAAACAGCACACTGCATCTCATTTTTTTTTAGCGTGCATGTGTGCAAAAATACATGTTCTGCACACATGCTTTTGCAGAATTTCATGCAGGTGGGATGCAAAAGACGGCCTGCAGAAGACGAGAAACAAAACTGCTCCAAAAGTATCCAGCACACAGAAAGGCAAACACTACACACTACAACTGGACACTATAGTACCTGAGGTTTGTGTGAGCAAGTGGGTGGGTAGGCGAGTATATGCGCTGTAGTTTTAGTGTCTTTTTATTCGACTATGTTCGTGTTGGTGCAGAGGCGCAAGCAGGTACAGCACAAAATATGCCATCTGTTCAGGATTCAAATGCATGCTACCATTCCCCAACCACTGTTACTCGACAAGAGTGCAGGATTTGGAGTTAAAGTCTAAACCCGACACTCAAGGGGGGAATATTAGATTCCTTCTGTTGTATGCATGTTGGTGTCCTCCCGATTTTCATACCGTAACAGATAGGTATAAATAATTAAGCAGCCTGTTGCCCTGAATAGCTGGAGAGCAAAAGAGAAGAGGGAGGACAGAAGAAAATTAACAGCGATCAGCCCCGCTTGCGGCATTTTAAAGTACCACAACATTGTCATAATTAGGTTCTCTCTCTAGGAATCACCAGGAATTTCTCCTGCTAGGACAAAAGCCTTCTACACTCTCCCGCTCTTTCTCATAATTAAAACACAGCCTTCGCCGCTGCTTACATGAAGACGTAGTATGCACCATATTCTCTGTCACTTTAATGAGAGCGATAAACGCGATGCTAGCTTTGGCTATTTATAAATTTTATGGCACAAATTGTGGCATAAAGGGCACAAATCAGATGAATGACAGACGAAGGACAGCTGCGGCATCGTCCCTCCATTAAACGCTGCAAATGGCCAACTGTGGCCCGAGCAGTTAATTAGCCAGAGAGGGCCTAATCAGAGTTTTGGAGCTGAGGACCTCCCCAGGTAACACGCTAATAGGAGAAGCTTGTGGAGACACAGATGGAGTAAAGAGTGTGGAAACAGGGTAATGGTGGTTTTGGACTTCTCATAAGAAAGGTAGGAGTATCCCACAATCCCCTGTAGCCACCTGCATGTAAAAAAGGTAACTTGTGACTTTGGCTGAATTGGTCAGTTTGGGAGATTTTAAGATATCTTGTAATTAATGAAGCTGTTTTGCGTGAAGCTGCGGTTCCCAAACTGGGGGTCAAAGCCTGTGATGAGTCACAAGATAAACTGGAGGGGTTGCCAAATGATGAAAGGTGCCCTGTGCAGATTTTTTGCAAACAAACAATGTTTGCAATCAGTATTTCTCACCAAAAATTGTACACTGTGTGCATCCTTGAGGCCTTGAGGTGTGGAGTGCATCTTTAGCATTCGTTTTTTGTTTTTTTTGCTGTTGTCCTCCTCCTTTCTTTCACAAGCCATCACCTGTCGTTCAGTTGAAGGGTGTAAAACCTGCAGCAGTAAAGTGTACCACGCTGTCTGCACACTCATCGCCTGCGAGCTCATATACGTGAACGATCCGAGCCAAACGGGGAGCCACTTGTAAAAACACTGCTCCATATCACTACTAGTGGTCCAAAACTCCACTGGGAACATTTAACAAGATAGGAAAGAAGAAAAAGCTTTTCCACACAATGTTTCCCATTTGTTTTGTCGTGAAATACCTCTTTTGAACATCGCCTGCCGGAGCCATTTTCCTGCATGCACATACAGTAGATCTCAGATCCTAGTAGCCAAATAGCTGCTTTAACAACAAATAAACATCACTCTTTGGTTGAACTGCTCACAAACTATAGACCTAATGCAACCTGTGATAGAGGCTTTAGGGTCGGCACTGCTCAGCTATAAAAAGTTCATAATCCAAAGAAAGCTGGTCTGCAGTATCAGAAGCTGCAGCGTGATCGAGACAGAAAGCGTGACGGAAATCAGCTGCCTCTCTCCTCAGCACGCAGCACACCGCCGAGCAGTTGCATCTTGAAGTCAACAGAGGACAGACGCGAGCACATGGAGGAGCTCACGCTGAGGCACACGTTCATCGAAATAAGACACACAAGTGCCTTAAGCATGCTGAAGTTCACCAGAAAAGCTCTCCGTATACACATCAAACAGGTCCCCCCCAAAAAAATAAAATGCAGCCAGCTCCTGTTACGCAATCGACCAAACAATCAGCCGGCGAGCACATCCCACAGAGGAAAAAGAGGCAGAGAGGAAGACGCAGAAAGAAATGAAAGTCAGGCTGTCCTGACTGATGATGTGCTGCTGTAAACAGGGAAGCTTTTTTCTAACAATTAAAGAGCAGGGGCTTATTGATTTCCAATGGTGCTCTCCAGTGACTTGCTGGCTGTCACAATGAGGCCCGCGGTAAGGTGACCATGCCTCTGCTCAACGTGATAAACCTTGCATGTCATCAGGTAGGGAGGACGCGGCGTCCCCCTTCCCCGCCGCACCCTCTCTGCCTCGCCTTTATCACGCTGGCGATGTGGCATTACGGGCCGCTTCATTTCGCAATGAAGTCACCACCAAGGGAGCAAGTGAGTCAAAGTTAAGAACCTGCGAGCGCAAACATTTAAAAGTTCAGATGCTCATAAACACACAGATAGGATTTTTTTTTTCCCCAGGTGACACTTGGCCGGCAAGGCAATCATGCAACTCAATGTGCAGCTTTACGGGCATCATGGGAAGTGGTGGCAACCCTGATGAGGGGTCAACTCCAGTCCCACTCCGGCGATAAACAACCATAAATCAGACGACGAGCTGTCACTTCGGTAGATCCATCATGGGCCAACCTGCAGCGCCGAACGCGCACACCAATGCATGCACAAAAGTACCGCGGTGAGGAAAATAGAGAAAATGCCCACGCAGATTGATTGGCTCTTTTAAATGAGTGGCAGCGGGGTTATGTTGATCGATTCCATGGATAATTGACTGATTCTGGTGTTGTTAGAAGTGGAGTAACGACTACATGTCAGTGCTGTGATGTGACACAGCCTGTGGGCATCATAAGTAATAGACACGGGTCTGGAAACTGAGAAAGGAAGCTTGTAACGTGAACCTCGGATCTTTGGTGTTAAACAGGTTTAGCTGGCAAGATGTCACAACAATGTGGCAGCTAAAAACACCTGAAACGATAGGAAGCCACAGAAAACTTGGAAAACATCACCAACTGCCAAAATCCACAAAAATGATGTTGTTTGCCAGGCTCATTTGTGCTGTCATTTAATACTGAGGCCTGGCTGAAATGCACGCCGCATATAAATATCCATTTTTACTGTCACTTGAAGTTAAAGTTGATTGGAATTTTTATGGTGGAGAATTCAGCCAAATGGAGAGTCCTCTCATCTAATATTCCTACACCTCCGCCGGCAAGTCTCCATTCTCTCAAGACGAGACCAATCAATGAATGAACTTGTTACTCAGGCATTAAAAGGCAGAGCCATGGAGGAGTAGTAGTCCGTGTTTGGAAACCTTCCCGCTTTGTGACACAGCAAATCGCAGCTGTTCCGAATTGTCAGTTGGCAACGGGAAAAGAACAGATGAAAAGGGAAGAGGCGAAAACAGCAAAGCACAAATTCGAGATTAGGAGTTTTCTGTCGATTTATGACAAGATACAAGACACAAAAAGGTCGAGAAAATGCCAAATCATTTGTGAGCGAAGGGCGCCCGCCCCAACAGTAAAATTCAGCCGGCGTTATTATGCCAAGAGGTGGTCACTGAGTGGAGGAAAGGACACATGCATCGAATGCAAAGCGACTTTTAATTATTCTTGGGAAAAGAGCACAAGCCCTTGGCTTGTTTACCACTTTACCGGAAACCGCTTATGATTGCTTTGTAATTATCTCCTTGATAATGTAAAATTTACCCCCCACCTCCTTTCCGTCCACTCCTTTCCATAGAACACCACGCAAAAGTGATCAAGCATTCATCATTTAGACCAAATGTTTTAACTTTTATTTGGGGGAGGTGGAGGGAGGGCTAATAGATTATGGGTAATGAAGCAGGTCCAGCAGCAACACAAATAGGACTTGCTGTGAAAGACACAGGCGAAGGCACGCCTGTGCTGCGATAATCAGTCTCTCTTTTGTCTCATGATAAGCTGAGAGCCTAACCTTCACCCAAAGAGCACATCATTTCCCCTATGAGAGACTTAATGAGACATTAGCCATACTAACAAATGGTGGACGAGAAAGTGAAAGTGACTTTCCAGGTAAAGGCCGTTTGCTTGACCATAATCAGTCCCCAAGTGCAGCTAAAAGATGGAAACAACTCTGAGTCTCCGTCTCAACAGCTTGCTGTGGCTTTTATGACGGGCCTCCGAGGGCCCATCGAATGGCATGTAACATCTTAATATCCCTCAAATAGAACAGGTAATCTGCTTTTGTTGTCGGCTCGTCTGCTGTCATACAGACGACGCAGTTTGTCCATTTGGGCTCGTAATTCTGTTTGGGTTGGAGCACAGAACTCAAAAACAATTACCTGTCAGCTCAGGCATGCATGTGCACACTTATGGTTTACTTATTGTATTGAGGGTTGTTTAATAGAGAAGTAACTCAAACAGCTACTTCAAAGGGCACTGCGGAAACGCGTGGAGTGTGCAATGCGTTTAAATCCTATTTTAGATCGCATCAATATGCATCTGGCATTATTGAAACATGGACTCATGCATTAAAATACGGTTTCTTTTGTGCAGCACAGAGCGGTTTGGAGATTTGGGACTAAAGACACAGTGGCGGACGGATAAAGAAAGGAAGTGACGAGCCGGTGCGTGGAGGGGCCCTGTTCCCCCGCCGGGCCTCCCAGCTCAATTAGCTCAGCTCATCCCGGCTTTCTGCTGATGGGGAAAATCAGCAACACCACACTGTAGCATACAGTCCAGGGAGTCTAGCCTGTTAGTGAGTGAATGAGTGAGCCGGTGTGCACATGCATCTGTTCATGTCTCACGTGCAGATTTCGCATTTGTGTGTGTGCATGTGCGTGTGTGTGTGCTGGCTGTCTCATCTCAGTTAGACTGCAGCCCCACAGTGCTCTCTGTATCAAACACCTGAACCAATTAGGCTACACTCACAAAAAAAAACCCTAAAGCCACTTACAGTAATGTCATAAACAGTCATGCAAAACTTTGCCTGGATTGACTTACTGTGATAAAAAGAAAAAAAAAAGATGAAATGGAGAGAGACCAAGACCAAAAAGTCTGAGTTCTGGATTATGAAACTCCCGCCAGAGACTAGAAAGGTTATATTCCAACACTTTTCTGCCAACAACTCTAGGCTAAGAAAGAAACTTCTTCATGTCTAAATGCTGAACTCTCCGTCAGCACCAGCAACAGGGGGGCAAAAAAAAACTGATTAAAACTTTTTCTTTACTCCTGTGGAAATCAAACTCCTGGGAACATTTTAGCACAGCGTTGTCCAAACTGTGAAGGTAGCTGTAGCTGGCGTGCATGTGAGATGCAGTGCATAAATCATTGAGATGGCCCCTGGATGTGCTTTCAGGATGTCCTAAAGAAGAACAAGAAAAAAGGCCAAGGACTGAAGGAGGCAGTCCGGCCCTTTGCGGAGATGTGATGCACATGCATGTCTCAGAGGCAAAGTGAGATGGAAAAGAGCACAAAAACATGAGAGAAATTGCTGAAATTGCTCGGCCAGCACAACTCAAGGCCAAAATTTGCTTAATCACACAATAAGGACAGTTCCAAAAAAGGCAGTACAATATTCCTGCATAAAAACTGCCCCCCCACCACCACCAAACACACCTCGCTGGGTGACCTAAAGACGCTTCATGACACACAATACATTCACACTCATCCCATCCACTGCTGCAACGCTTCCCAGAAATGAACACACCTCTCACACATGCTCAGTCTGCCTTCAAATATACCCAAGAATGCTGCAGTGCGCCAAGTAACTAGCGAAACAAACAAAGTAAATACACAGATAATGCCGATGATAACGTCCAAGGCGAAATGAAAGGATGAAGGTCAGTAATTGAGAGAAGGTGGGCAGAGGGAAGCATGGTGCGGTTTGTTTTTCTCCTGGCAGGGGGCCATCTGGGCGCGTGCGGCGGGCTCCGGGGCGGTGTAGGAGCACGTCTGTGCAGAGGTTAAGAAAAGCAATTAATCCACAGCGCAGATAATCAAAGGAACCTCCCCCTCTAGACAACTTGGTGGGGGAGGAAGAAGGGAGGGAAAAGGAGAGAGACAGGCAGAGAGGAAGATGGGAAAATACTTGTTTACAGGCAGTGCTGGCGCGATCAAAAGCGCAGGGGTTCTGCTCTGCCACCGGGGCCCTCCGTTTCAGGTGGAATTGATAACACTTCAGATGTACAATTCAATGTTTGTGAGAGGACTTTTACCTCCCGGTGAGAAGGCAAGGATTTTTCACAGTCTAAGCTGCATTTCCTTTCATCTCAGATTTTGCAAGGTATCAACAGATTGTCAATGGTGAGGAAGACGTTTTCCCACACATAATCAAAGAATGCAGTCTGGAGTGCCTGCGCGCCCTCTGCTGTGACGTCAATTTGCGGTGCGAGAAGGCTCGAAAACAAGATTAATATCTCTGGAAACTAATATTGTGATTGCATTAAGTTATCTGTGAAACAAGCACCTCGCAGGCACATGATAAAGGCTGGAAATCAAGCTGAAAGATATTCCATTTAAGTGCATCGACGCAGCCCGTGTCCTCCCTCTCAGCTCAGATCCGGTACGTACTCGGCCGCGGTGGTGCAGTCAAAGGGCCTCTCCTGCTGAAAACCTTTACATTTAACTAATGACATGACTAATTTTATAGCTCCCTGGGAAATCAAAGCTTGTTGCTCCCTCTGGTGGTTCACATCTCCCTTTGGATGTGTGCTTTGGGAACACTTATGTTCATCATGTGGTCAACAAACCAGCTTTCATCTCTGCTTAGACACCTCCTCTCCTTTATGCTCCAACCGCACCGCTGAATCTTAAGCATGGAGAACTACAACCAAGGACAGCGTCACACTTGGGCATTGGTGTTTCAATATGTTGCTATGATGCTGCTGTTTGAATTATTTAACTGTGTATTAAATTCATAGTTTGTCCTTTTTACATCCTCTGCATCTGCACCCATGCAAACCCTCAACCAGTATCCTGCCCTGTAACAAACGCCAAAATGCAGCTCTATGTTCAATTTAGAGCATGTAAGCATCTTGCAGCAAAAACTCTGGCAGACAGTTAGCAGGTCAGCAGTGAGTAAGTGGCGGCACTTTCACAAAGTCTTGATTAGATAATTACCCATCCATATCTCGGCAATATGTTGCGAGGGAACAACACGGTTCTCATTATGCTGCCAACAGGCCCTGCTCCTGTGGGCTGCTATCAAAAGCACGGTGTTCAGCAGGCAAACACACTTGTTGAATCTAAAAAAAAAAAGAGGTGTGGCAACATGAATTAGACAGACTCCTTTGGGGGTAGTTGGAAGAGGTGCGAGTAGTTCGAGGTACAGCGTGCACTGAATCCAGGACCAACAGGAAGTGAGTTTCTGTGGCTTGGAAAAGGGTTTTGTTTTGTTTTTTAAACCTTTGGTGCATTTCAATCCTAATTTGAAATCTGATCAGCACATGCTGCATTCAACTGTCTGATTGCCATATGTGGAATAGGACTGTACCACACCTGGATGACGGTTGTCAAAATGCAAAAACAACCGCAGAAAAGAGCAGTGCCACACATCACTCCGATCATGCTCACTTATGTCACTTTGAGTCTGCAGCACGGGGCGTCGCCATTGTCGCTGATCAGTTGGGTAAACTCAACAAAGCGCTCGCTGACGAGTATGAATAATCGACTAAATGGCATCAGATACATCCTGGAGCTGCACTGGAAGCTGTGAGACAAAAGCACCCTGACTAACCAGAGTCGCAAGCGCAAACGGCATCACGATCCCTCACCGGCTTCCCACTCACAGAGACCGCCACTTGTGTTTAAAGTGGCAGCGCCGGCGGCTCTTTAGGGGCACCATGGGAACAGAAACTAAGACTCTGCAGCGGCGCGTGAGTAGGAATCCGTCAGCAGGGATGTCAGTTTGAGCTAATTTAGCCTTTGATAGCATAAATATTTACTGTTCTCCCAGTCAGAAGTGATGACGCGACAGATGGTTAGCCAATTAGGTGACGTCTTCGGTGGAACTGTCCAAAAGCCAATGATCACTTCTCTTAATTTTACTTTCAAATCAGGGGGAAGAGAAAGGACAAAACTTCCAAAGAACACTTTGTCAACCCACTCAGCAGAAAGTTTTACTGTCTCCACTCTCCTGTCAATCAACACCGAGCACACCATCCTCGACTCCAACAAAACTGACAGCAGCGAGTCGACCTCTCTGCTGAGTCTGTGATCTGAAGAGAAACACAAGTCACATGCTCCAAAAAAAAAAAAAAAAAAAAAAAAAAAAAATGTTTTTATCACGTTCTTCTGCCGTGACGTGCGCCTCCACTAAAACCACTCTGGCTCCTGACTCATTACACAGAAAAAGAAGTGACTCGCATGGATCAAATACTGTACATAAGAGCCTACACAAAGGAGCTTTCATTTAACCAAGCCACTGAGTGAGCGGTAACGTAACTTGAGCCTCGCTGTGATGAAACATGCTGTGGGCAGGAGCAGACACATAAAGAAAAAAAAAAAAATGCATTAGTCCTTACTGCTTCTGAGAGCGCACCGTGTTACCTGCAGCTTTTTCAAAAGTCTTGAATGATAGGGCTTCACCCTTTTGAGCCCGGCTGCCAAGCGCTGGCACGCTTTTTGTCGAGACAAACTGAATACATTGCTTTTGAAGAGCGGCGAGGGCCGGGCAGGGATTGGAATTCTAAAAAGACATGCACAAAATGTGTGATGAAACTTTCAGCACCGTGGACAGCAGCCCTGGAGAAGCCTGGGGGGGGGGGGGGGGGGGGGGGTGAGTGAGGCACAGAGTGGAACCGGGGAGAGAGATGGAGTAAAGTGGGAGGCAATGAGTTCATTTGATAATTAAGCAAAGGCTTCAGCTTCCCCACCCCGCACATTTCAGCTATCCCCATGTCTGCTCCTTCAAAAGTGAAGGCGCTTACCCCAAACACACACACACACACACACGCTCCTGCGGCAAGACCCAGCTTTTCCACAGTCCCCCCCCCCCATCTCTGTGTCTCAGGCTGAATAATGCAGGGCCTTTACCCAGCGCTCAAGCATGAGTGGATAATCTGGCCACAAGGACAGGCTGTGTCAACATTTCCCTTTACTTCCTTATTTATTTATTTACCCACCCGCCGTAGGACTTGGGGAGGGCAACGCAGGATACGTGCATGGCTAACAACATGCTGGCCGAGCAGATGACCCGCTTTCAGACGGTTCACTTTTTTTTTTTTTTTTTTTTTTTTTGAACCAGGAAGGACTTTTAAGGGGAAGAGCGCGGACTGTACCAAAGTGAATCTGGGAGATGACGCTCGAGCTTTTTTTAGGGAGACCAGGCTAATATGATGACAGCGAAGTTCCCCAACGCTCCAAAACCCAAAGATATTCCACGTGCAGCCATATCTAAAAGGAGAAAAGCAGCAAATACATTTGAGAATAAGCCATTGAATTAAAGGCCCATTTCCCCACATTTAAGAAGCATGAAATAAAAGTTATGAACTGTTATTTTTAAGCCGTCTGCGCTCAAGAAGAGCACGACGGACGGGCGCGACTCCAGCCAACGTCTCCGCCGCTTCGCCAGTTCTTCATTGTGGATTTAAGTGTCTTAGATTTGTGAATGCGCGGCTCCCGACTGATGTGCCAAAATCCATTTTGCAGCAGAAGCTGCAGGGGCTTAATTGTTGCACACTGAAAATGCCAGTCACAATGACTTTGCAATCCTGAATCATGTTTGTGGTGGCTTTTGTTTCCCCGTGCCTAAATAACTGTTACAATATGACTCTTAGCACGGCCAATCGCAAGCCCGGGCTTTAAGAGCCTAATCCTCTTTAATTTGTGATTACTTGTAATTCAAAATGGTAGCCCACTAAACCACGAGAGATTTATTGTTCAAACGTCCTCCGTCACTGTATTGCAACCTGGATACTGATAACAGAAATAAATATCCTGTATATATATCCCGAGCTCTCGTGGTGGCATTCAAGCAAATTACCATAAAAAATCACTGTACAAACATTTTGGCATCAATCATTGAGCATAAATTGCTAAATAGCTGGGAGCCCTCTTAGCATTCACACAGAACGATTTCATTGGCATTCTTGTGGCAGATGACTTTAGCCTCACACATTGCTCGCACAAATTAGAATGTGAGAATTAAGAGGGATTTCATACAGCACGATAAGTGTATTTTAAAGGCAGAACTGATTAAGCTGGAGGGAAGAGGGAGGAATTAGGTAATTATCTCCAAACAGACGCCACTGCTGCTCTGCTGTGTGAACAGGCCCCAGCACTCAGGGATCAAAGCGCTCAGCATCAAGTCTCCCCTCAGACTCGACGCTCAGGCCGGGTCCGAGTTCGCATTACCTGGCTTGAGCTCACCTGTCTGGCGTTTCTCAGGACACATGAAAGAGCCTTGTGATCTCCGCTGTGAAAAGCATCACTCAGTCCACACAACAGTGGAGATGACGCATCTCAGTTACTTCAAAGGAATGCTAAGTTTGTGGTTGCCTCTTACTTATTAATAGAATTCCTGGCATAAGATTTATTTTGTCTGCTTGGTTAATTCATTATTGATTTCGAGGGCAGGATGTTTGAGCCCCTTTACAGGCAGACGTGGAAGTTCGGCGAGGCAGCGTTTCAGAAAAAAAGTTCGGGCGCTTTTTCCATTTAATTGGGCTGCGGCTGCAGCGTGAAGCAGCAAAAGTTTGGGACAGACGCGCGGGTGGAATGAAAGATGCGGACGCGGGTTCGAGACCCGCTTGCGGTGCATTCAATTAAAGTTGTCACCTGCACTCACCTCACGTGCTGACTCACTCAGAGTACCCTTTACAACTTCTTTGACTATTTCTCATCAGAGACGCCGTTATGTAGTAGAGAGTCGTGTCCTACCTGCTCGTAGCAATTCTCCCAGGTGAGGTTCAGGAGGCACGAGGAGAACAGCTCATCTTCGGTCCGGGCATAACCGTCCATGGTGTGCGCCAGCCGTCTCGGTTGGAGGAGTCTGCGGAGTTCTTGCGTCGCGAACGGAGATTTTGTCTTTTTAATCGTCTTCCCTCGACGGGTGTCTCTTTCTCTGTGAGCGTGCGTCTGCCCCGCTTGCTTCTCCGTCCGGCGCCGTTGAAGCTATCAAACGAGCAGCGGCGGTGTGCTGGCTGCTGCCTCCCTCTGTCACGTGGGTGGCTTCTCCCAAAAAAGAAAAAACACAAGTGCTGCATGCTTTCGGGGCCGATGGTTCCTAAAGCGGGGTCCGCGGACCGCCTGGAGGTGTCGGCTGCAGGGGGGTCAAGCGTGGCCCCGACGTGATGGAGACCGCTTTAATTTGACAGTCATTTCTGATCTGATCTGTGATCTGCCTCACCTGCTCCGGTCCTTGTGAATACATTGGGTACATTTACTCAAGACTGCACTTTTCTTGAGAATTTTCCATTTTATTCAGCTTCATTCTTTTACGCCACCTGCATCCCAGGGGCCAGTATTGTACTTTTCTTCCACTGCATGTAGTGATTTTGAATTTTGAGTGTTTCTGATAAAAAAAATGCATAGTGTGAAGTTTTTTCTGCACTTCAGGGCAGCTGAGCTTCAGTGACTTGGACTCTAGATAAATAAGTTTAATTTCTTTAGACTTCAATTTACAAAATAAAAAACTTTCCTCTGACTTTAAACCAAAGACTTCACTTAGGCACAAGACTCTTAACTTCCAGAGCTAAAAATGCACATTATAAAACTCTTAATTTACCTGACAATGGCTGTACTTTGAATCAAACTGTGCACGCTGGAGGGAAACGTGTGTGTCGGTGCAGACCAGCACAGACTACCATTCAGACATAAAAACTATGCTTTGGTCAAGCAAAACCTGCAAAACATTCAGCTCAGAAGTGACCAATTATTTATTTGTGACACAGGAGTAAAGCATGAAGGCACAGTGGATTACTTTACTGTTAAATGAAAGTTTCATTGAAAGTAACAAAAACACATTTTGAAAAGCTCAATTTCTATCCTTTTTGGCAGGAAAGGCTCAGGTGCAATTAATCCATTAATTATGGCTGCATTCCCTGCCGCTGATCCACTTTCCAGGCCCTGGAGTTGTGCATGGTTGCTCACTGTCATGGCTTACTGGAGCACCTGAACAGAAAGGAGCCATCATTACAGTCATTACTCACACCTGTGCTTTTGCTGCTATGGCAACTCAAAAAATCTGTGGCGAAGAAGACAATTCTGTCCAACATGAGATCTTCATCCATGCGCCTCCTACAAAATCTTCAGCCTAATCCGAACTAAGAGCAGAGAAGCATTCGGCCACAGAGACGTCTTCTCAGGCCTGTGTGGGCGTGCAGGCTGTTTTTGACTGACATCGTCCTCACTCTCTGGTTAGTTTTGTTGCACCTGTTGCTCAGGGGCAACACCTTTATCATTCATATTAATACAGAGAGACAGGCGGCATCATGCAATTCCTTGCTAAGCTTCAACATGGCCAGAGGTCAAAGCACACAGAATAAGTGACTCCATCTGTGTGAATGCATGGGGCATTTAATTAAGATTACATTACGTTCATTTAGCTGACGCTTTTATCCAAAGCGACTTAGAATAAATGCATTGAGCCATGTGGATGAATAACATGCTGCCTGTAGTGTTCTTATAATATTGCATTTATATTTCTATGATCATTTGTGCTGCTGAAAACACACCCCGCGACCAAACCGCCTCTTTCTCTATCGGGTTAGGGTTACTATTAAATTGTGTTGGGGTTTGGGCCATTCCCCCTATAAAACCAATGACAATAGTTTGTACCTCATACATGTTGACAGCATGAAATATAACAGAGCCCATTGGATCAGAGATACATGTAGCCAGAGGCTAATTTGCATCAGGTTATGCCCAAATCAGGCCAGTGAAATAGAACAGAACACACAGTAAGCAAACAGTGAGAGACTAATTTGAAACTGTAAAATGCAAAGGTCAGTAATATCACATCATATGATCATTTTTACATGCAGTATAGCAACTGCATACAATTACCTGACTAGCCTATTATGCTAAAACTGGGTTTGTGGACCACTATTGTGTTCGATGTGCCGTAGTCCTTCGCAGTGTACAGAGGCTCGCTCCAGAGCACGAGCCCTGCTGGTTTTATGGTGGCCACGTCGCCTTCAAGAGGCTGATTTACATCCGAGCCACCAGGTGAATGCAGTAAAGTACCTGCTGAGACAGAAGCAGCAGCAGCACTCTGGAGGAGGACAACCACTGCTGTCATGGAGGGAGCTGTCTCTCCACATTGGACATTTGAATTAAGACTGCACCTGGTTTTGGACTCTCTACATGTCAAAACACACTTTTTTTAAGATGATAAATCAGGGTGATCCATGCAAAGCTAATTAAGAAGGCTGAGTTTTGAAAAGCTTCACACCAAATACCTCAAGATTTGTCCCTGTAGATTATAGGTTTATGTACCTTAAGAACGACCCATGGTTCATGCATTAGACAAATTAGTGCAGGCTAATAGCATCATCAAACATGGCAATATTAAAATCAATACAAGTGGAAAAAAGTGGGGAGAAATAATGTAAATAAAGGGGTTTTTTGCAACAACTTTGCCTTTAAAATTGAGCCTTGAATGAAGCATTTGATTGTATTTGAATTGTTTTATTGGACAATGAGGCTTTAATCAAGCCCATTATGATGGATTAAAATGAAAAGCCTGCCTGACTAAAGATTATACTCCTACAGCTTTAGACAAAACCTTGAAGTTTCAGTCGAGTATGTTCACCATTAGAATAATTGTAAAGCATCGTAGAAAACCATCCTCCTTCAGAATAAAAGCAGTACAATATTGTAGTACAGAATTTGTTATCTGCGTGCAGCCATGCTGAGCGCAGAACGTCTTTCAGCTCGCTGCAAACTGTACGTGGAGGGCTGCTAGCAGAGCTCATTTGGAGAGCTGTCTTTCAGCACTCTGTTTATTGTGATGCGAGAGCCGTGCAGTTCGACGGGCCTTTTGTTCATCAGCTTTCTTCGCTGGCCTCCTTGTTTGATCAGATGCATTGGCCACGCATGATCTGCGCCTGTTTGAAGTGTGGTCAGCTGCCACGGCACTGAGCATTTTCTTTTTCCTGGAGAAATTGTCAAGAGTCCACTGCAGTGGTGAGACTGTAAGATGATAGAAATGACAGTGAATGTCCCCCATGGTGATTGGCCATAACACAGCCTACATATTTCATCTAATTCATCCTCACGAGGCTTGTTAGCTGTGTCAATACTGCAAAATTGTGGAATGAAAATACATAAAAATGCCTTCGAAGAGCAACAAAATAAGGGATTTTTGCAAGGCTTTGAGCTTTCTGTGACAGTTGCAGGTCTGAGTGATTTTACACTTTTTGATTATAGAGCTGCATATTTTAATAGTAATGCATCATTGGGGAAAAAATATGGTAAACCAAACTCAGTGCCTTGAAAGAAAGCAGGCCCCGATCTGGAGGTAAGCAAAAAGATTGATGCAAGCAAAATGAAGAGCAGTTTGTTCTTTCGCCTTATCTGCCACCATCAACCATCATCTGTCCTGTCCTGTAGATTAATTTAAAGATTGCAGAGTGCCATACATTTGCACAGTGGAGGAGAGTACCAAAGCACAAGAGAAATCACAAATAGCTTGGCCGGCTTGCTCCTGAATCCATGGCACAGCTCAGCTCGCTCGTACACTTGTGCCTGTAGCTGCCTCTGATCGGCTTCTTCTTCTTCTGCCCAGTGACACATGAAAGCTTTTCACGGAATCAAATCAACAGCCCGAGATAATTCAGTGTGACAATGTAACAATTGTGTTAGTGAGATTTTATGTGGGGATATTTCTATCATTCACACATATCTCATGAAGGCTGCAGCAGCGAAAATTGGGTGAAAGTTCAGGACAGCGGCCGATCCGGCAGCGTTGTGGGGAAGTAAATGAGGTCAAATCAAATATTGTGTCCCTTCTTCTCACAGGTAGCGGCTGCACCTTTCTGCACAGGTGCCTTCAGTAGGAGATTCATTTCAAACTGGCAGCCCATTTTAAACATGCAGTCTACATGCCAGATCTCCCCTACATAACCAATTTATCAAGCCTAACCCCGCGGTACGTGCATATACTCCCATATCACAGAGAAGGCTGGAAAGCAACTGTCATAGATGGCATGATTGAATTGTTCCCTTGCACTGTCACCAGAGGGGCTATTACTTCAAATTAGCATACAAATTCAAACCAGGACAGATGGATTTGTCACATTCCAGTCGCCATCTTCCTGGAAGATTGGCCGTGCTTGTGCTGCGCGATGGAGATAAGACACCTGTCTCGTCTCCGATTGGTGGCGGCGTTGGTGGCTGCGAGGGGGGAGGAAGGACAGGCGTGGGATGGGAGTAGGACCGGGTGCGGGGATGGATTTCCTGAAACGCTGAGGTGTTCTGCAATAAACTTCCCTACCCACGGTCTCAAATGATGATGAGGCACCATCCAGGACTCTGTGGGTGGTGGGAGATTGAGCTGGAGCGAGGTGATGATTCACACTGTTTGGAAACACGCTGAACAATACCTGTCTGGTATTTGTTTGTGTTTGCTACTTTTGGTGAGTTACTGTCAAGGAGCCACATAAACCGAGGCCGAACAGGGTGCACAGATGAGTGTGCTACGAACAGCTGTGTGAGGGAATATACAGCACATCCTTGACCTCAAGTCAGTTTTCAGCTTGAATCGCTGAAAGGCAAACTACAGATCTCATTCTGACTGTCAGAGCTCTGGTTTAATATCTAAGGATTCCTTTGTGAGAACATAGGAAGGAGGACCGCATGCACTAACGAAATACAAGTTGGAGACGTAATGATTTTCATTTGTAATTATGGCAGGGTGAATCAATGGGAAGTATTGAGCATGAAAATCTGTCCTTACCTCAGGATCAATTCCATATAATTTCCAGATCAGCTCAAACTAATGGGTTTTCTATTGGCTTCACTTTGGAGGGAGACTAATCTCTCTGGCACCATTTTGTGGTTCTGTGTACGTTCCCAAGCAAAAGGCCAGCCACTTAAAAACATGTCTCCCAACAGTCCAAAAAATATTAAAGCACACATGCTAATTTCCTGACTTAGCATATTACACAATCTGCAGGCTCAATTTAAAACTCCCTCAGCAGGTCTGCTATATCTGCCTGCCTACTTCCAGACACTACAGAGATTGTGAAAAATGCTTACTGGTTCATTTCTGCCTCTATCCTCAGGTCAATGTTATGTATATTCCCTTACAATTGATGTAAAGTTGAGATGCAGAACAGAGGAAAGCAAGGTTACGCTATCATTAAAGGCGACTGTGTACCTGCACAGAAAGAAATGTGGATTAGAAGCAGTTAAATAAATTGCTTTTTAAAAGGTGATGGAAGAGACAGCCAGAAATAAAATGGGGTCTTTGATTTGCATTTGTCATTGTGCCCAGACAAGGTATAGCTCAGACTCACTTGATAAAGGAATATTGCTTTTTCGTGCTTCCAACTGCCCCGCACGGAATAGTTTCATCCACCTGGAATAGAGCTGAGGCCGTAAGTTGATTAATGGATCGGTCGATGAACAGAAAATCAACTGACAACTATTCTGCTTTAAGCGTTTGTCATTTTTCAAGCAAAAATGTCAAATATTTGTCAGACGCTGCTCAAATGTGAGGCCGTGTTTCTTTGTCTCACATGATCGGAAACTAAATGTCTTTGGTCAGACGAAAGTCAGCTGAATTAGCATTTTTCAGGATTTTCTGACATTTTATAAACCAGTGATGATTTAGCGTTGCACTCTGGTAACATTTTAAAACGCATCCTTTGTGTTTTGTTTTTTCCATTTTAAAGCTTATAGTCCACAGCCCCAACTGACTCAGGTGACATCACTCGAGGCGAGTTATCATATTTGCATATCTCCCTTTGCAGTTGCAGAGGGTATTACTGAACTTCCCCCCCACACACACACATGCAGCAGGCTGAGGTCGCTTTTAATTGATTTAATCTCAAAAGTAACTGGCAGATTAACCGGTCGTACAAAATAATCTTAAAATAAAATAAAATAATAAAATAATCTTAGATCTGATAGAAGCACACTACAAAAGCTAGTCTGTGAACCTTTGAGATAAGGTGTATAAAATTCCAAAAATTTGAGGCACAACCACCTTTAAATGTACTTCTTTAAAGTTGAAGGGCCATGACTCATTACTATTCATTCCCACAGCTCACATTTTTAAAGCCCCCAGTTTATCATGCAGGCTTTCTCTATTTGTTCTTAGTCTGAGCTAAAACACCTCAGTGATGTCAATTGAACTCATTGCTTTCACAGGCCACGCAGTTGCGCTCATTACTAGTAAACTGACTATTGACTGACTATGACCTGTGCACCTTGATGAAGTTGCACATTTCAGCTCTAAAATTAGCGATAATATGGTTTCTACATACACACACAATTAACTGCTGGCTGCTGAGCAGCAGTAAGCAGGTGTAGGACCAGGTGAACTCACCTTCTGACCTGACTTCAGAGATATACCCCCTCTCTACATCTTCACAGTCTTCTGAGGAGTCCCACTTATCAACCTCTGTGTGGAATTCATGCTCCGCCACTCGCCGACAGCTCGCCTCGTTTAAGTTGTTGACCCGCAGAATGAGGGGGGAAAGCTTCCCAAGAAAGTTTGCCAGAACCCATCCAACTTTCTTTGCTGCTCAGGAATTCTTTCAAGTCTGGTGCCGGACCCCACATTTGAAGTTTAACCCGACAAGACAGTCGTGGTTTGACTGTCATTGACCATTATTTTGGGTCTTTCTTACATCACTGCAGTGCTTAGAATTCAAGCTTCCCCAAACTGCAAGCTTTACCTTCCACATTAGAGAGGCGCTGACACAAAGCAGTACAGCCAGAACAGGCTCCAGCACAGCAGGGATTTCACACTGATCTTGTTCTGAAACATTTGTAATTAACATTCTCCCTCACTCCAACTGTTTCTGAAGCTATCAATATCCCAGTAAGAAGATTTAACTTCCCTGAAGAGCCAGGAAACGAGCTGGATTTGGCAGGTCAAAACGTGATTGCTCTGTGTGTGTGTGTGTGTGTGTGTGTGTGTGTGTGTGTGTGTGTGTGTGTGTGTGTGTGTGTGTGTGTGTGTGTGTGTGTGTGTGTGTGTGTGTGTGTGTTTGTGAGAGAGGGTTAAGTGAAAAGTTTTATGCACAGATTATCCTGTTATTTTAATGCTGACACTGGAAAAATGTTTTATTACAAAGTCATTTTTATTAAGTTGAACAGTGACAGGAAATGTGACCAGAGTGCCTTTCTTAGCACCTCCTTGACAAGATAACAATACACTATGCCTGCATCAAAATACAGTATAAATTACACTTGATCAAAAGCTTGGCTTCGTGGACTAATGCCGTTTCAGCTGCAGAAGCAGCCAAGAATCCCGAGCTGTGACTTAGTATGGATGTCTGAAAGAGGAATGATGAAATTTTCATGAAATATCATGCTATAAACAGAAATGGGTATTGGCTAAATTCCTCATAACCGCTCATTTGCGGTGCATTTCTAGTCGTGCTGAAGCCTTGGTTTAACCAAAAAAATGACACGAGGTGGCCCTCAAAGGTAATGCAACATAATTGATCAATCATGAAAATACGTTACACAAAATGAGGTTGTTGGTGGGGGAAAAAAACCCCCCAGCTCAAATGAGTTAAGATCTTCCTCTGCACAGACACTGAAGATGCCGTTGCAGCGCATGCAAACCTTTTTAGTACTGAGAGTATTCCTTGGATGAGAGTTTTGCAATGATACGCTCCAGCTGTCTCTTTGCTTCACACTGGGGGAAGTTACTCATCTCATAGTACTGCGGGGCAATTTTCACCAGCCTAGGAAAGAAACGAGTAAACATTAGTCACAAAAATTGTCTTCGGTGTTTACTTGTGGGAGAACGCAGTTCTTCCATATTCACGTGGTGCCTGCCAGCGCAAGCTCAACAAATGCAATACTTAATTGTACAAAGTCACAGAAGGGGGAGAGAAACACTGGAAGCAGGCTGACCGCAGTACAAGTGTGTGCAAACAGTGGTGATCAACATCACTCTGATCAAACGTGTGGCTGCCACTGAAACGTACCACTCCGGCTTGATGTCGGTGCACGTGCGGATGTAATTCTTGGTGGTGAGCACAAACTCGTTGTAAAGCACCCACTCCGGCTTGTGGTCCAGCACAGTGGAGGGGTGCAGCTGCACCACTTGGTTGTCCTTCGCCGTCAGGTAATGGCCTGTGCGCTCCAGGTGAGCGACCTGTTCGCACCACACAGAGAAAAGAGGGTCACCGCCAGTAACCAACACTCTGAAATCCAGTTCAGGCAGTCAGACCGGGAAAAGAAACGCATGTACACCCTTTAATGGTGCTTAATTTAATTTCTGTCTGTAATTTAACAACACAGAACCATCAAAACCTCATAAGTAAATAACTAAATTTGATACAACAACAGCCTGGCATTGACAACAAACTTGTTTGTTCCCAGTAGAGAATTTCCCGACTTTGTTGGTAAAGCTGCAGAGGTTGTTGTGATTAACTCGGGCAATCAGTCTCAATAAAGGCCTCTTCCAACAAAGACATGATCCAAATGCTGTGAAAGCGCCAACATGAGCCGCAAATTTGTCTCCGAGATAAAGGTTAATGTTGACAAATATTTAAATATTAACACCATAATTCAACTTGTCAGGCTGCTTGTTTTAGGTAACCCCGAAAATGGCTTCTTGCAAAATGCCATTTGTTTCCTTGAGCGGGGAGCAAATTGACTTGATTTCTTTTTATGCGTTTAAAACTAAGCAGCTGTGTGTGTGTGTGTGTGTGTGTGTGTGTGTGTGTGTGTGTACTTTAAAGGTGATTATCTCTGCTGTTTCTTATTGGGTTATGCACAAAAAGGCTACTTTTTCAAATGCCCAAACTCAACAAAAGCAAACACCGGTGAGCATCAGAATAACAGTGGAGCTGGATGTAATGACTGCATCTGCACACGTAACGGAAAAGGTTGGGGGGATGTATGACGTTAAAAACAAAGAAATGCGGCACTACATAGCTAAAGTTATCAAGTTCAAAGCTGATACTCTGAATATGACAAATACAATTTCCTTTGATGAGCAAAGAGCCACAAGGAGAAACCAACCTGCATGAAGAAACCAGTGACCAGCGCTCGGCGGATGTTGGTGTAGTAGTCTCTGCTGCTAAACTCAGTGCTCCGCCGCGGCAGGCTGAAGCGGTCCATGATCCTGGACAACTGCTGGCGTACGTTGTCTGCCGACATCAGCGAGCGGTAGTTGACGAAATTGTCATAGCACCACTGAGTAGACTCGTGGTCTGTGTGAGACAATTCAGGGTTAAGGCCAAATAACAAAGGCGTGACACTATAAAGTGTACATGTAAGGGCCGCTCACTCTGTTTAAAGGCGTGGTACACGTTGAGCAGCGTCATGTGGTCCCCGTCGATGTGGGCGAAGCGCATCTTGGACTCGTCGGCCACCTTCTTAGCCTCCGTGGGTCGGACGAAGCACTGTGGGACTAAACAAGGTTGGTATAGGCCCCAACGCAGCCGCCCATAGGGATAAGTTAAGCAAATCCCACAGAGAGGAACAAGGCCTCAGCTAACAGAGAGGCACAGAGCGCTTCACAGGGCACACTGTATGTGAGGTGTTTATGGTGGGAAAGGAAAGGAGGAGGGTCAAAGAGGGGAGAAAGATGGGGTTCTCCATCCTGATGCGCTACATTATGGCTTTAAACAAGATACAGCAGACATATGACAGCTGGTCCAAACAAGCATCCTATCTTACAGACCTGATACTGAAGCAAGATAAAAGTGGAGTTGACCCAGAGGACTGCGGGTCTGTCGTCTCCCCTCTGTGAACTTGCACTGAGTTGCTTAACGTCAAACCTGCTTGACTGTGACTTTAATGGGGAATAGCTGTGTTTATTGAGCCCTGCGGTTGGTTGCTGTGGCGGCACCGTCCTCAGGTGTACTTTCCCTGCTTACTCTAATGAACTCAGCAAAAACCTGCCGTCCTGAAACACCTGCTTTAAGTGCACACCACGTCCAAACAGCTAGTTAAATCCATTTCCCCGCTCTCAAAGACCCTCGCGCTCCCTTCAAAGGCGCCAAGATTCATCTCAATGAGCAGCATTCTGCTTTGGCAAGCCTAAAGTGCAATTACTGCTGTAGCGCACTGGTGCTGCTCCAGCTACACCTATACATTTTGTACAGACATGTATTTTCCCCCTTCCACACAAATAATAGCTGACACCCCTGACTTTATCCTCTACTTGCCTTGTAGTTAAGTTCAGTAAGTATACATTTATTCTCCATAGATTTTCTTCTGTGGTCCAGCTATTGTTCAAGCTGTAAGCAAAATTTGATGATGAGGGCCTAAAATATATGAGATAAAACTCCTCCAATTAAGCAGTTAAAATCATCATGTCCACACAACTAAAATAAACACAGGGGGTCAAAGAATGCCAACACATTTAAGGGACTTTGAAGATAAAGAAGCTGCTCTGTAGGTCGTTTCTGAAGCACGGTCCACGAGCACAGGAAATGGAAAGAGTAGCAGCTCAGACCCACTCAGTGGGCCAGCCCGGAGCATTACCTGACAACATGGCAGTGATGGAGAGGACCTCGTTTGAACAGTTGAATTCACAGCTGGCGATGACCATCTTGGCCAGCTGGGGGTCCAGGGGGAACTCTGCCATCATGGAGCCCAGCTCCGTCAGGTCACCGTCGTCATTGAGCGCCGCCAGGTAGTTCAGCAACTCCAGGGCTCGCATCAGGGTCTCTGGGGCTGGGAGAGACAGAAGGGGAGAGGTGGGCCATTAACGATGTTCCAAGCCCATGGGCAAAATACGCACAGATGAGGGAGATGGAACAATTTGCAAAACTGTCATTTTTTCAATCACAGCAAAACTTGAGAAGAACAATTTGGAGCCTTTTCACACACCTGGGTCAGGATTGATTCATACTCCACCGACTACTTGCTGTTTTTTTTGTCATATTTGGTAGTTAAGTGAATATCGAGGTTTGAAATTGTTGGTCAGATAAAAAAAGACATCTGAATAAGTCATTTTGGGCTCAGGGACATAACAATGGACAATTTTCAATTAATAACAGACAAAATAATTGATTCATTAAGAAAACAATCTGCAGATTAATTGGTCATGGAGATTATCATTTGAAGAAGTCTTATTTATTACTTAGGTTTAGGGTCCAGCGTAATGGAAGGGTGCAGCTGTACGACGCGGTTGGCCTTCCCTGTCAGGTAATCTTCACAGTCACACTAAATAATACATTTGTCTACTCTAGCATTGGATCAAACTATTTCAAGGATGGTCTGACACACTTTGCTGGAAAAATTAAAGATTTATTTTGAAATCTGGCTGGTCGAGCATTTAAAAATGAAATGCTGTTTGTGTCTTCAATTGGCTTCAAGACTGGGGAATCTTGATGATTTTGAAATGGAAGTATTCCCTAAACACAGTGTATGCAACGTGTAAACTTTCACATTCATGCAGCTAAATATCAGAACCTAGATTTTCTAACTGATGGAAAATCTGCAACCTGATCAACCAAATGTGACACTGAGAGACAGAATGAAGTAGAAAAGAGCTCAGACCTTTAAAGGAAGACAAATGCAAGTTAAGAGAAGACAGAGACACAAACAAAGGGAGGCTGTTTTGGGGTTTGGTGGCAGGGAGCATGAGGTCAATCAAGTGAGCAGCTGTTCTATATGTGATGGCCGGAGTTACGCTAGACAGCAACTTAGCGGACAAGTAATCATGGCAGAGCTCATTTTTCATCCTCCTCTCAGGCAATCCTTAACAACGAATGCAATTACAGGGGAACTTTCTACTTAATGCTTCAACACAAAAGGCTTCCACCGTTTGGTTAAAAGATTTTTCCTCCAGATGCAATTATTGACCTTTGGCTCCCGAGAGCTGGAGCCTAATGACCAGTTGCATGTTAACTGAAAATTAGCTTCAAGCCCTCGCTGCGGTGCTCGTTCGCTTTCATTTCTCTCAAGTGCTCCCAAAAAAATTCAATTTCAAACAGCAGGGAGGCATTTTTTTATGATTAACAAATATTGATTTGGGGCATCAAAGCTACTTTTTTACACAAAGTGAGCGCGGGCCAAATTACTTACCACACAGCAGTGACTTGTGTGGGGCTAAACAAAAGGTGAAAATCTGATTTCCAAGTCCTGCTAGCATGATGAACCAGTGTGGAAATTCAATCTATATACAACGCGGCTCATCAGAAAGTAAGTATTGACTGCCTCAACACACAAGAATCCGATATATTAACCAAGGGCCAAATCAATGAGACGAAAGGCTAAAGGTACATTAAACCACATTGGCTTTGAAAGGTACTTCTTTGGAAATGTCACAAGGCAAATGAATCCCACCCAGCCAAGTCCTTGTGTAAATCGCTACTGATTTCTTTTGGATTTTCCATTTGGTTGGCTGGCTCGTACCGTCGCTCCTGTGTTTAGTGAGCGAGGAGCGAGGAGGGAAAAGAGAGAAATGAAGTAGGTATTTGAGCATTTCGCAGTAAAAAAGGAAAATCAAGGCTCCCATTGAGGTGTGGACGAGCTCAAATGGGAAAAACATGGGCTTTCGGGGCTGATTGTTGTTGATAATCAGGGAGACAACGCCGTAACACAAACTGACTGGACTTGAAATTTAAACATCAAGAAACAACTGGAAAATCTATGTTGGCCTAGCATTACCACAATACACACCGTAACCTCAAACCAGGGAGTTTTTGACCATGAAAATTGCAAGATTAGTCACCTGTCCACCCATTTGGGATTTTAAACATATCCAAAACAGATTAATAAAGCTGCCAGAGCAACAAATATAACCCTTAACGTCTCAAAACTAATTATTTCAACCTCTTTCTCTTGACTCTGCAGAGACGCCTCTCTGACCTGTCCATTGACTCTGAGGTAAGCCTTTGACACAGCACATCGAAATTGATCCACTGTAAACTAGATAGTATAAAGCTCCCGGAACTCTCTCAGGCTCAAAGCAGGCTTCATTCATTGCACTGAACTAGCTCTGCGGTGCTCAGGAGCTAGTTAGGAGAAACCTTCCACCATGAGTGGATCGAATAAATAAAAGGTAATCCTCCTCCTTTCCTTCACCCCACTGTTCCCAGTTAGACTCAGCAGACAAGGCCAATCCCATATGTTGACGCTTACCCTTGCGCTTTGTGAGAAATGTGGGGGTGGCGGTGGAGGTCAGTCACGTTTCACTGGAGGAATATAAAGGGAAGGCAATAGCTAAGGTGATAGCGCTGCTATTGATGTAACCAATTTCACTCTCAAAATGGCGTTTGCCACAGTGGACGGGGAGAGATGGGTTTAATCTCAGAGGTGAGATGAAAACTATATTATGGTGAAAAAGGGGGGGAGGTAGGGGGCGGTTAAGGATAGGAAAAGGAGGGGTGGTCTCTTCGGGAAGACATGGGAACACACACTCTCGCAGAGGATGCCATAACTTGGAGCCTCAATGAGACTCGGCCTGTTTGTTGGCCTAGATCCAGCGTGATTCAGACGAACAAGAAATAAGAAATGCAGAGACAGAAACAGAAATTGACTGATCAGCCAGAGCACTAACTCCACACATCACTCTCTTTCCCCCCTCTCACTTTGAACACCAATAATCTTAACTTTAAGTAGACTGCTCATAAAAACTGCATAGCACTGGTGTGGAGCCCATGTCTGTCAGAGCACTTACACTCAAATCTCCAAACACTCAGTTTGCAGCATTTTGATATCTGCCAGGATCATTTTATCTTGGCTTTGTTGTTTTTTTTTCCCAAGCTCCCAAGTGACACAGGCAACCCAGATTTGATATTGTACATGAAACAACCACAGTTCAACTAAATGCAGATTTTAGAGCAGTTTGTAAGTGCATTTGTACCGATTCAAATGGCACTGATCAAAATCAACATCTCTATATTACTTGATATTGAAGTTTCAGATATCTTTTTTTTTTTGGCTAGTGCTGTTAGCTATACAACTACAGAAACACTTGTGAAGTGGGTATTTGTTGGAAATGCAACAGAGGGCTAACCGGTGTATCTGTTTACAGTGCAGCCAAACAAAACGCAGTTTTAATGAGAGGAAACATAATGTGACTTAATGCTGCACGCCGAACTAATAGTTAATTGAAAATAAAATATCCCTTGTGTGCGTGAAGGCAATTTGAATCCATTGAGTAAACGGTGTACCCCGCCACCATCAATGAAAAGTATACACCGAAGTAATGACAGAATGTAAATACATTGAAGGGCCCACCATAAATAACATCAAGAATGGGGTTTGATTTCATGAAAATCTTCCATCTTTAGGTTTCTAAAAGTTTTGCCATGTAAAAATTCATACTTTGTGTCCTTGTGTGTGTCTTTATGAGCCAAAAAAATAAAAAATAAATAGTATCTTCTTCCTACTAACCTGGTGGATCCATGAAGTCAAAGTGCACCAGGTCGTCAATACCAAGCTTCTTCAGCTGCAGCACCACAGAGCCCAGATTAGACCTCAGAATCTCTGGATATGTGTTGTCCTGCGCCCGTGAAGAGGTACAAGAGAAACCCAAGGAACATTTCAAAATGAATTAGTCAGGGTGCTTATTATCTCCTCATGCGTCGCTCATATGTCAACTTGAACAGAGACTGGGAGTCTAGGGCATTTGAAGGGCTATTTAACTTGTTTAAAAAATTCCCTTTGCCACTCAGCGTGACATGAAAGAATTAGCCTGTTAAAGTGGAGAACTGGGCCTCCGCAGGTTCATTTGTCACAAGGTGGCTGTTTCGTTAACACAGGTTAGGAGGAAGGGTGGAAGCAGTGTGGTTTAGCACCAGGCTCTTAGAATTACAATTCTGTTGAACTGGGAATCATGGAGTTCAAAGAGCAAATATTGCATAATAGAGCGCTTTTCCGGCTCGGGCGCTGCTTTGGGGGAATATAAAGTGCTTGTGGCACTGAAGAATGGGAGAATCAAACAGCTCGCAGAATTTCGAACCGTTTTCAGAAAGCCATGTTTCTTACCTGCATTTCTGTCTTGTAAGCTTTCTCTGTGTAAAGGCGGAAACACTTTCCTGGCCGCGTCCGTCCGGCACGACCTGCCCTCTGCTGGGCTGAGGCCTTGCTGATGGCTGTTACCAAGAGGGATTCCACTCTGATGCGTGGGTTATAGACCTGATAGGAAAGGGGTGGAAAAAAAAGCTCATATTATGATGATGTAGATTTATTTTTAGGGGGGCAGACATAAAAAAGTACCTAAACACAAGCTAACACCCACAATATACTATATATACAAGCACAAAATGTCCCATAACATATAAACACAATTTGCCATAGCGCATATATAATCTTCTTTTGCGTCATGCGTATGACTTGGCTCCAGGCTGGTGAAATGTCAGAGGAATAAATAACTGGCTTTTCCATCATTGCCGTTGTCAGGTGTGCACTGCTGTGTTTATCTGGGGATTCTCAGGCAACAGACACAGATGATCGCAGCAGATAGAGAGCGGTGGGTGAAGATGGGGGCAGTGGGGGAGAAGGGGGAAGCTAACCTTTTGCTTGGCAAATCCGGGATCAATTACAAACACCACGCCATCGATGGTCAGGGACGTCTCGGCAATGTTTGTTGACACGACAACCTGTGGAAATGAGAACAGATGGGTTAAGAAATGATCCACCCAGGGTGTCTAGAGGGACTGACGAGAGCTCTAGTGTCAGTTTATTTTGCATATGGTCATCAGTTATTTAGCAAATCAATGTGAACATGCTAGCATTCAAATACAGAGAACTCAACAACTGGTACATTTCAAGAAAAGATACTTTCTTCTGTTGAAATATTAAAAAATAAAGTGCAGAACTGCATGCACTCTGATTGTCATTTGAGTATTCAAAAGAGCTTTTGTACAATCAAAAAGTGCAGTGCTTTCCTACAGTGGAGCAGCTCAGAAATCACAGTAATTCTTAAGCACGAGTAAGAGGAGAGACAAACAAGCGTAGATATCAGCTTTGCTTTAACTTGAAAACTATTCCCTGATGTGAGCCAGTTGACTGAAGAAGCTTGTAGAGCTGTCACTTTAGTGCACTGTACACATGCTGTCTAATGCAACCCAACAGGGGAGTACCGCAACAGTTTCTGCAATCAAGTCCAATGTGCTTTCAACGTATTTGTGGAGAGAGCTGGCTCGGTGCTCCGTGTCCCATCCAAATGCATTACCTCTGGCCTTTCTGCGTTATGTGTACGCGTGTGCGTGAGGCTGGGGGTTCTGGCCGACTGCCCTCAACATGCCGCTGGTTTTGTCGAGATGTCAGCTTCTCTCTCTTGCAAAGTTCTTCCCGGAGTTTTTCATAATCACAGGAAATAGTTGATGTAATGGTTTCTCTTCGGTGGTCTGCTTTTTAACACATTCAGAGTTGTGCAACATATTACATCCGAGCAGCTTTTCTTCCCTCCGAATGACGGCTGCTGTAGATATTTCATGTGAATCCAGCGCATCTCCAGAAATTTGGAACGCTGCTGTCTGCGGACATGCCAACTGCGCGTGGCTTATTGTCGCCGATTGGCTCTTGCCGTGTGCCACGCAACGCTGGCTCCTCCAAAGCTGTGCCTCAAACACATCCAGTGGCGAAGGACACTGCAAATGTTCCTGTTCGGTTCAGTCTGAAACACTTCAAAAAACACTGCCCACTGGGAAAGTGTGATAGTGTCAGACTAGCTAACTTTTCATGAGTTGAAATAAAAGATCTATTATCTTTTGTTTGCACATGAAAGGCTTATTTCATTTTTATTGCAATTTATTCATTCAATATGTCAGTGACAACTTCTCCTTTGCCAAGATAATCTATCCACCTGACAGGTGGGCCACATCAAGATCATCTGATTGAACAGCATGATTATTGCACATGTGTGCCTTGGGCTGATCACAATGAAAGGCCACACTAAAATGAGCAGTTTTATCACACGACACAAAGCCACAGATGTCGCAGGTTTTCGGGGAGCATGCAATTGGCATGCTGAGTAGAGGAATGTCCACCAGTGCTGTTGCCCATGAACTGAATGTTCATTTCATGACTATAACCCGTTGCCAATGTCATTTGTGACAATTTGGCAGTACGTCCAACTGGCCTCACAACCACAGACCACACCAGTCCAGGACCCCTACATCCAGCTTCTTCGCCTGCAAGACTGTCTGAGACCAGCCACCAGACAGCTGATGCAACAGCTGGTTTGCACAACCAAAGATTCTCTGCAGAAGCCGCCTCAGCTTAGAGCCTATAAGTTTAGTCATTTTTATGTTGCTTTAATGTTTATGTTGCTGGTTAGCCTGTTGAATTTGGTGTTAGCATGTTAAGTAGCATCTATTGTAGAACCACACGCTGGAGCGTTATTTAATATTGAGGGACAGTGAAGAGAAACTGTGTGAACGTTAAGCCTGATTTGAAGCCAATTAAATAACCAGAGTAGTAGCTTGGATATGGGAAAGCTGTTCCTTCACCTTAGTTTCTGTGTAGTCTCACAAAGTCAGACTTAACGTTATCTCTTCATGTCACAGTGCAACGTGAGCTCAGCGGGTTTTGTTGTTAAAGGAAAACCCCCTCTGCTGAGTGCCGTGTCGGTGTGTGTGTCTGCTGCTGCTGCTGCCATATGTAAATGTACTTCATAGACATGCCCTGTGGGATACTGACTGTTGTACTTATATAATATACTTTGGGTTTTCTGCCAAATAAATGCTGTTGAAACCCGAAAATGAATCACATTACATTTAATAATTAACCTATTATCTCCTGATTTGACTATCACGATACTGCAATAGTGCTGATTCAATATATATTACGATTCTTAAGTATTTCAATTCTGCATGAACTGTGATTCCATATTATGACTTTTAGTTTGTTTTTTTAACAGTAGATCATAAGAAAAAGATGATTCACAAACTTGTAGAGAGCGTATATCAGGAGTCATGAGTTAGTGAGTTAATGATAATTCCCATTATGTGTTAGCATCGAGCTAACGATACCACTGTCACGCCACGGTGGCATGGAAGTTGATTTAAACACCAGGGCAGGTGTCATTGTTAACCGTCCTTGGTCAGGTAGGTGAGAAACAACAAGTGAAAAGAAAAGCTGACGAGTTTCTGAGAATAGGGAAAGCGGGGAAACGGTGAACCTGCACCTTTTCCCAGTCTCACATCCTTTTCTGTTACAATTATTCCCTATAGCAAGGCTGCGTATGAGAAATGACAGCTGATTCAGAGCAAATAATAATAATAATAATAATAATAATAATAAATCAAATGAGTCACAACATCCTATGGGTCTCTTGCTTTCAGCATATACACAAACAGAGGGAGGAGAGGGAGACAGATTTGCAGCTGCACTCACGCGAACCTTGACCGCCGCTAGGATGAGTTATCCTTATATAACAGCTGAAACACACTGAACCCTTTAGATTCATCATAGCACTTGAGACTGTGGTGGCCGGGTCATAGCCCACTCTACTGGCAACTGCCACTCCAGTGCCATAGCTTAATATACGTGTGGGTGTGTGGAGAAATGCCTCTCCACAGTTCAAAACCTTTTCCTTGCTCACTTGCTTAACATCTACCAAGACAGGAACAAGCTGTATGCTGACCTGAGCAGTCATTTGGCAGTAGCCATCTGCTTTCTTGGTAGTCCTCATGATAAAATGCCAAGCACAAAACCAAACCATTCTCAGCAGTCTTTGCTCACACAGGTCCACAGAAGTAATTTTGCACACTTGACACACTTCCTTTGTAACTGTGCCTCTTCAGCTGTCTTCAAGCTGCGAGCCTTACAGACTTTTAAATCCCACCTTTTAAGCGAGGATTTCTCTCCAGCATGAGAATGCCTGACTGTTTAGTTATTAATGCCAGGGAGCCCCCCCCCCCCCCTTACTGAGCCCTCGACCTCGGGTAATTCACCTGTCGTAAGACACATTCCCTTTAGTATTCAAGCAGAGTAATGAAGAAATGGCAATAAATGCCCGTATGAAGCTGATCAGACAGCAGTATCTGGCAAATGGTTGCATTGTTATTCATGTATTTCTTGGATGAATGGCTGTCTAGTTCTGATTGACATGAGCACTCCATGAAAAATTTGAGATGCTTAATTTTGATAGACAACTGAAGATTATATAGGCTGTCTACGTAACAGCTAGCTTTGTGGGGTTACACGAAGACCAACAGCTTGGTTCAAAGGTACATTTTCATATTAGGAACAAAATCAAACAGCAAATAAAATGAATTCAGTTTGTCCTGCTTTTGCTTTTTAATTGCATATATATCCAAAATGTCCCAGAATGTAAAATACAGGGAAAATCCAAGGAAAGATCTCATACTAAGACTCACAATGTTCCGAGAAGTTGAAGTTATGGGAAGCCCCAGGTAACAGATTGTTAAGTTCCTGTGGTGAAAAAGGGCCATCGGTGGCGCAAAGGTACAGAGGAATCACATCTTTAAGAAACCAATTAGACACAGTGTGGCAGTCTGAAATTAAAGTGGCTGGCCAAAAAAAAAAGAGAGACCAGGCTATCAGACAGTGTCTCATGACAGACACTATATGCCAGCAACCAACGTCTCGGCAGGGAATGAAAGGCATGGAATGCTTCAAAGCATACTGGACTAGGTGAGGTTGTCTTGCATGCTGGGACACAGTCAGTGCTCCAGCAGATGCCACACATGACACCCTCTCACATTTCATGATCATATGGGTGGCCTCATTGACTGCATTGATTCTGAAGGATTATCCGGGCTAGGGCCATTACACTGAACATAGGCTGGCTCCTTCCAGTCTGTTGCTGCACTGGATAATCTTGGCTTCTTCATCAGTAATATCATTAGAGCATCATCTCTGCATGTTATTTCTGGGTTATTACCTGCAGGAGAGCAAGTACTATGGCTAACACGGGCCATCTTTCACATTCCCTGGTGGGGAAACACAGCCTTGTTGACAAATAAAGCCTCCCCTCCCGACTGGGGAAAAGGAGAACGTGCCTCGAGCAGCATTGACACACCCACATTCAAAGCTCATTGAAATGGATATGTGGCCCAATCACGGGTGGCATTTGAGGGAATGTTCCAAACGTGACAATGCTAAAAGCAAACCGAACACTCATCACAGCACATTTGTCTTTGAGACGCTGGAAAGCAAAGTGAGATTATCATCTTTGTTTGTAATTAGTCAATTGCTGCCTTGGCTCTAAATGATTAAACTGTTCAAAAATAGACGATCAGTGGCTTTCCTGGAGAAATGGAGCAATGACGAGCTAGTGCTTTATGTTAATTGAGGGGTGCCTAATGCAGTCATTAGCATGCAGAGCGGCAGACGTGGCGAACCTTAATTCTTTTTCACTACTTCCTCTTGGGCTGGCTTGGATGACATCTCTGCATTTTTCACTCGATCAGTCGCTCAAGTCAGTCATGGAGGAGAAGCACGTTCACTTCAAGCACGGCAGCCCTAGATACCACCAACTCATCGAGCACCTGACAAATTATCTCACGGAAAAAAGGAGGGGCATCGGCCGTGCTGTTCCGAAGATAAAAGCAGCTGCTCGGTTGAGAGTTCAGAGGTCACAGTGTCACTCCATTCACTTCATTTCATCTATTAACGAAACTCATGGGAATCAGGGGGAAGTTGCTGCAAGGTGTTCAGAGAGGAGGGAACCGATGTTATTCAGCAAGCCCACTGCCAGTCAGTCAGGGCCAAAGACGTGGCATTGCAAGAGTAATGTATGTAACACTTTAAAGCCGTCCATGCAACCATGGCCCGGTTTCACGTCAACATCCCTTTAACCAGGAGAAGCAAACACTTGTACTGACATTTGAACTTCAGAAAAAGATCTTATCAAACACTGGCTGATCAAACTACGACGAATGCTGAGTCTCTTAAGCCTGAGCAACACACACACACACACACAAATACACACACATGCACCCAGAATTCAAACAGAAAGCTGTAAGACATGAAACTATAAAATTCAACATAGCCAAGAAAGATGGTGCTGTAATGCTGCATCCAAACCTTGTGGTTAACCCTCAGCCCGTGCCGTGCTTTTCATGACCTGTAACTCACATTGCGAGGAATCCTAATATTCCCAAAATCCCGCTTGAATTGAGTGGTTTTAAAGTATCGGAACGTGTTTAACTTTGACAGCCCATAAATATTTTCGCTGCTCATATGTCAGCCTGATCTGCCTCAATTAGAGGGGTTGTAGCAATGAGTCATTCATCAACATTGTCCCCTATCAGATGCTGGGGGTGAATGTTTGCTCATTCACTGGCAGCGATGATATTCTGATATTCTGTCAGATCCCTGGCCAACAGTGTGGCAGCGCAGGTGGTGCTGCTACTCTGGTGATGAGCCCGTCTGAATAGAAACTGTCACACAAAAGAGAGGAATTGTCTCTGTGTCTGTATCAATAAGAGGATCATCCACTCCTTTGAGATTAAGTGATTCAGGAAGAGGACGACTTGTCTTATTTCTGATCAGCTCGTATAGACGTGCACCTTTCACATGGTTGCAGACAGCTGAGGTCTTGGGCCTGTGAGGAGCAGGGCCTGTGCAAATGTGGTGAAAAGATAAAAATGACTGAGAATGCAGTACTTTCCTCAGGCTCAGAGGGCGTGAGTAATACCCCAGTTATAATTTAGAGCAGAGAATCGCATGCTGACAAAAGCAGCATATGTTGTGTGAGTCAGTTCTGCGCTAAAGCTGAGAAAGGGGGAAAAAAAAGTTTCAGTCCCTACCTTCCAGCTCTCCTCCTTTACCCACCTTATTCCCCATCTGGCCTTTCTACATCAACTCCATTCACTTCCCCTCTCCCTCAAACTCCCAACATCAACCTCCTCCCTCTGTGTGTTTTTGTCGCAACAAGGCAGTTATACCTTCCTTCCAATGGCACCATTTGGTTTATTGGGTGGGGGTGGCTCGAAGATCCTCTGCTGCTGCTGTGGAGGCAACGTGGAGTACAGTGGGATGATTTTGATGTCGCCGACTTCGGGACCCAGGTCGTCGACCTCCCTCTTGATTCGCTTGCAGGCTTCATCAATTTCCTGAAAGAGGGAAAGCGCAACAATGAATCCGGGCGTTGCCTGAGCTTGCAAAACGGCAAAATCAAACAGGTTCTGAACAACACCTGGACAAACAATGGCGTCAAATCTGGTTGATGGGGAAAGGCGAGGGGAGGTGGCCAGGGGAAACCGTGGTTCCCTGCTACAGTACATTTGTTCTAACTATCACTCCATCTGACGGAGGAAATTAAACCTGGACTGCAGTATGCTTTGCCGAGCTCCCCGTGGCTCTGTTGTCAAATGCAGCAATCATGGAAAACATGTACGCGCGTGCTCAGAGAGGCGCACACACACACTGAGCCAGACAGACTCAAACAGGGTTCATTATTCCACAGTGCAGTATTGTAGAGGGGAATGTGAGATGAGACTGCAGCACTGATGCATAACCAGCGGCAAATCATGGCAGATCAGTTTAGTGAAGCTGAACGTTCTAGAGCCGGTGGGCTGGCAGACAGACAGAGGACCTGAGCAGCGCCAGGAATAAGAAAGCATGATAGTGAGCACAGGGCTCGGGCCTATTCTCTAAAGGCCTTTTGCAATACACTATTAAATGTACTAAATACATAGATATTCCACACGCACCCCCTGCTTATAACTCATTAACATAAAGACTTTTTTTTCTTCCCCCAATAGACACATACACATGTTTAATGATCATACTTGAAAGTTTTAAGCAGTATGGCCTAAAACAACATATAACAGCTTTTCATTTCTACACGACTCCCCACTGTTTCGGACAATTTTCTTTGTTTTGCTAACAACAATCATTTAATCCTCATGAAGCAGCAGTTACTACATGTCACATTACAGCCTATACTGTTGCACCACCTGCAGGCCCATGGGAGCAATGCAGCAAAGAGAGGAGTCACAGGGAACTGATGAACAGGAACTCGGGCTCCCCAAATTATTTTACTAGGTGCTCATAGACACACAATGAGATTCACCAGAGCTCTTCATTGCATTCTTATTATTTTGCAGACCAACAAAACAACCCATAAAACTTCTCAGACATTTTTGTTCCCTTTCTAAAAGCATGCTATGCTTAAATTACTTAAAGCGTAACCAAAACTGACTTAATTTGTACCACTGTGTGAATCCGGTAACACTCGCCTTGACATGCGAGAGCACCTCGGTGACGTTTCCGGTGTTCCTTCTGGACTGCAAGTGTGTTATTAGCCCTGTTTGTCCCCTTGTTCATCGCATTAAGTCAAACCCTGCTGATGGCCATGTGCCTCTTAATCAACACACTGACAAGTGGAAAATGGTAAATCTGAATGGATTGGTAAAATTAGCCTGGGTATTAATAGCCTATCAAGCCTCTGGATGCAGCAGCTGCCATGGAGAAAAAAATGGACCTCTTTGCCAAAGTGCTGGAAGCAAGCTGGCTGTGTATCCCTCAGGGACATCAAGACAGAGTGAGTGAGTGAGTGAGTGAGTGTGTGAGTGTGTGTGTGTGTGTGTGTGTGTGTGTGTGTGTGTGTGTGTGTGTGTGTGTGTGTGTACACGTAGGGGCAGTTGGCCAGTGTTGGGAACCTGTCCACCAGCTCTCCCTGTGACCCCAGAAGCAACAATCTCTAGCCAAGCTAATAACCGGCACATTTAGGCACTCCTCTTGACTAGCAAACAACCCCCCTGCCAATCCCCATGTTTTGATGTTAGCTGCTGAGGGGGAAGCTTAAATATTAGGACTTATCTTTGCTCAACAGCTGTGATAAGTTTCGACTTTCTTGTTTGGAGTTGGTGCTTCAGTTCTATTTGTTTGTGGAAGCAAAATATCTCACAGAAAAGCGAAGAGGGAGGAAGAGGGTCCTGTGCGTTTTGCTTTCGTCTGATATAAATTAAACAGTCAGATAAAAAGAGTCTATGGCTTTACCATGGATCTCCCTCCCAATCATTAGTCTACATCAAAGTTGCTGAGAGACTGAAGAGGTTAAGAAGCGCTCGAGGGATGCGCTGCAGCACCCTTTGAACACCCATCTCTGTCAGACCAACCGCACATTAACTTCTTTAACCCAATTAGGAGGGGGTGATAATGAACTCACCGTGGGAGTGCTCTCAGTAATGCCTTAGCTTGACAACAGTGCAGGGGGTGGGAGGGGAATATAAATCAACAAATTACATCGAACTGCAAAAAATGCTTCACACACTTGCCTGCAAATATGCCAGACTTTTCTACGCACTCATAGAAGCAACTATCAGTGATTCTGGTCATCCGAGCAGCTGGAATACCACTAAATCTAAAATCAATTACTAGCCCTTGGTGGAGACCACTTCAAACACCATGCCCCTCCAGTGAATTCATCCCCTTTGTAACAAGCCGCATATTGATCCTGCTTTGGCAAATGAAAACTGACGTAGGTGGAGTGCCACAGTCAAGCTGCTGTTGAGTGACAAATAATTACTGCTAATAAACAACCTGTGTGACCGCGGAGGCCAGAAAGACACGACTAGATGTGAGCTTTTAAAGAGTCCTTGTGCAGATGAAAAATTGGTACTGTGCAGCAAAAAGAGTCCAACATGTACCTTAAATCTCCAGAGCAATTTCTGTTGTGTTTACACCAGTTACATTCTCTTTTACAACCACAGGCAATCACATGGTCTCCAGTACCATCAGAGTGCTGAGAGAGAAATCATACCTGCACAGGCACTGTTGGCTCTGACAGGCTTCTCCTGTCCAATGATCAGGACATTGAAATATTTGTTGGTGCTTTTCTGCGTGTGCGTGCGTGTGCATGTGCGTGTCCCCATCCTGCTGTGACCAAATTCATCATTTTGGGCATGAACCCTGCCCTCCATTACACATCAGTGGACAACATTTGCAGGGAGGGAAAAAAATAATAAATGACTTAATTTCAGAGATTCGTGGGAAGGGCAGAATCTGGGTCACTCCTATTTTTTTTTCCCCCCATCGCTGTGAAAAAGCCTGGTGGTTCCCAGACAGGCACACTCACAAACATTAACATCTATCAATCTGAGCGGAGGAGTGCATGCATGCTCATTGCACTGTGTGTGACTAACTCATCTATGTAATTAGATTAATATGCATACTCTTAACTTTGGATATGTACAAAATCTTTGCACAAGTTTACTGCCTTTATTATTATACATGTATCTAACGCTGGAACGATTAGCGAACAGATTAGCTGATTGGCTAAAAATTAAATTGCCAACTATTTTGATAATTGCTTAATAGTTTTGTATAATTCTGAGGAAGGATTTACTGCTTTTTTCTGTATTTGTGACTATATTTGTGTTAGGGACTGTTAGTCTGGGAGAATGCTATTTGAATTTTCTGTCAAAATCTAGATGATTCATCAAAAATTAAAAAAACAATTAATCAGGTCCTACATATATCTAATGAAGGTTTCTCAAAAGGTAGTTTACCTTAAAAGGTAGTTTCAAGTCAACATGAAACCGTCAAACCGTCACCTATGGTGCCGTACCTCTTGTCCAGTGAGGAAGAGCAGAACGTCCCCTTCATCCCCCTCACACATGTGGATCTGGATCACAGTGCGGATGGCCGCCTCCAGGTAGTCCCGCTCCGGTTCGGGCGTGTAGAAAATCTCCACTGGGTGCGTGCGTCCGGGGATGGTGAGCAGTGGGCAGCTGTCAAAGTACACCTGGAACTTACCGGCATCGAGCGTGGCGCTCATGATGATGACCTGGACAGAGAAGGGCACAGGAGCAGAGCAGCAAAGTCTGTGAGGGACAATGTATTCATAAAAAGAGGTGAAAGGAAAGATAAAACTCAAAGTAAAGACAGCAGAGTGTAAATGACTGTGGCGATTACAGGCATGAGCAATCAAGTGTGGAATGAGTTAACATTTTATACGGCTTGATGATAATTGGGGATAAGGACACATGCTAATTGGATAAGGGTGCAACTAAATACAGAATAGATGAAGAGTGCAAAAAGCTATACAGGCTGGATAATGCTCTGAATCAGAATTTAGGATGAGGGCACTGGCATAAACCCAACGTAGTGTCCATAGTGTAGAACTTGGCATTACACTCCAAGTCACTGACCTACACGGAGCTATGACAGTCCTTGTTCCTGATGTTGGGTACACAATGTTCTCTCCAGAGCCATTAGATCGAGCGCATTAGGATTCTGATGGGAAACACGTCTCCCATTTTCAATCTCAAACATTTTCAGGGGCCAGTGTCTCGGCATTTCGCTTTACGCTCTGCGAGACATCATAATTGCTCTTAATCAAGGCAAATTAAACTTTCAAATTTGGTACGGGATAGGGATGAAGGAGATAGAGGGGTGTGGGTGGATGATCATTCCCAATAACCCTAGACCTCATTTAACAGTCGGCGAACAACAATCTAACCTTTGATTCCACGCTGACAAACAACTAGTCATTATCCATCTGCTTTATGAGAATGATGTCTGGCACACTATGACTATAAAATTTCTGCCTGCCTGGACGCTCCCATCCGTGCCGACAAGTTGCTGTTCTACCCCCTGGTTGATTGGTTTAAAATGGGGCTGACTCAGGGAGCAACCTCCAATAGTGCTGCGCTGCAGAATAAATGTGCATTTCTGTGCCCAGCAGCTCAGGATCCCTTTTTTTCCTCAACAGATACACAGCTGTCAGACATGGGGACAGTGTCAGGGAAAAAAATGTGACAGAAAGGAGGAGTGACAGAAGAGGGACATTAACACTGGCTGTTACTGAATTTATCCTCAGGGGAAGTAATATTTAGGGCTTTAACTGTGTTTTGTAGGCAGTAAGTGGGACATATTTGTTGAACAAATCAGACTACTGCCAAGGGTACTTTCAATACAGAGCTTAGAGATAAGACAAAATAAAAGTGTGGTGGACTTGATTTTCCAGAATAAAAAGTGGCTGTAGGTGCTAGAGAAATAGTCTCTTCAGAGATCTTATGCTACCTTTAAAATGAATCCACCTGCTATCAAAGGCAATACCCAATCCTGAAACTAAGGCCATAAATATAAATACTGAGATATACACTCAGGGTATTTCTACAGTTTTTACCTTGAGATCAGGCCTCTGGCGGACCACCTCCTTCAGGACCCCCATGAGGATATCGGTCGCTAATGTGCGTTCGTGCGCCTCGTCCAGGATGATGACACCATAGCGCTCCAGGAGAGGATCGTTCATGGCCTCCCGCAGCAACATTCCATCTGTCATGTACCTGTGTGAACAGAGGACACGCAGGCTTTATCATCACATACAATGGCATCATCTGAATAAAACCCTGCTTAGAATTCATGGAATGAGGAGAAATTCCCCCCTTCAAAGTGCTATGGGCTGAAGCAGGGTTTGTACAAACAGGGGCAAGACAAATTCAAGGACTTTAAAGTACTTTTTCAAGCACTATTTTATTTTCAGGGATGAAATCGTTTTCTCTGCAACCGTCCATCTGTTGCAAGAGAGCTGCACAAATTCATAAATGAAGCCAATGATCTAAGATCATGATCAGTCTCAGTGACAATAATAAAAAAACAACCTTTTATTTTAGGTTACAGACCAAAATGTTTTATACAGGTTGAACTTAACTTCTTTAGAGCTCATTGCTAAAAGCGGACTAGAGATTATGTAATGTATTGTTAGAAGTAAGTTTTTTACTCAGCACACACTTATTCTGTCCTAGGCTCAATTTTATTCAAGCACTTTTCAAGGACCAAGCTAAAAAATATCTGATTTTCAAGGTATTCCAGAGCTTACATTTCTGAGTGCAAAGTTGAAGTTCATGCATCTTGTACGAACCCTACAGAACTTAAAGAAAGAGTCAAACCTATCCTTTCAGACAATTTAATCATCTAAATCTCTGAGAAGAAAAAAATTGAGTTTACTGCACTCGAGAAAATTCAAGTGCACAAATTATGGCCAGATCAGCTTTTACATGTTTTGTGTTATTTTTTGGAGCAGCCCACGCCTGTTGAATTGATTGTCAAGGCTCCTGTTAAGCCAACAGCCTCCATCTATTATCTACTCTCAATACAGCTGTAGGTCTGCGATTGGTTGTTTACCAAATATAAAAAGAGAACCAGGGTGATTATTTTTAACTAGCCTTCTTACTTGAGTACCGTCTTGGCAGAGCTGCAGTCCTCGAACCTGATGGAGTAGCCCACCTCTTGGCCCAGCATGACATCCATCTCATCAGCGACCCTCTGGGCGACGCTCATGGCCGCTACCCTCCTGGGCTGGGTGCAGGCCACAGCTCTCTTTGGCCCCGGCACTGAACGTACCATGTCCACACACCACTGGGGGATCTGGAAGACAGCAGACAAGTCAGGCTGTGCTTGACACATGCAAAAAAGTGAGAGATGCATGCAAGGTAGATGATGATGGAGGACTAAGAAACCTGTCAGCATTTGCACTCATGGTACATTTTTGCTTATAGCTTAAAAACAAAAGCAGCTTGCCAAGAAAGGCCCAAATGAAGTGAGTCTTACTTCCACTCTATTAAGTTTGAGGTTCAGATGAGCAGTAAGATTTGAATCATCTCTAAAGGGCAGTCTTTGAAATGTCACCCAATCAAGAGAACAAAAAAAAATGCCAATGACAGGTTTGAAAGAGATAAACATTTCGCAGGCAGTCTTAAAATCTGTTATGAGTACTTACAGGACCTAACCCTAATCATCAGGATACGCCTGGTGGAATGTTGAGAAGCTCTGTGTGATTAATTGTATTACATTTGCTATTTCAGTAGACACCTGTGTGCAACCTCATTTTGGACATGACAGTAACTTTAAGCTACATTTGGATTCAGTGAACGCAGCATTTTTTGTTTTGAAACAGGTTTTCCCTGAAAATTGTGGTACAACTCTCACACTAAGGTAGTCTGCATTTTCCCCTCCTCTTTTATATGTATATTTTCTTTTAATTTATCTAAACACAGCATGAAACATGCTCTAAAATGTCCAAAAATACCATTAATTATTAAGCTTAAATGCATCAATGATTATTTTTTCTTTCTCCATTTCAAGCACAATAAGCACAGATGACAGTCCATAAAGATCCATAAATGTATGATACCTTGGTGAGCATGCTATGTACATCTGTGGAGTTCAGAAATTCATGCTGAATGTGGAGAATACAAATGTTTTCCAGCATCATCAAGGCAGAAAGCACTGACAAGATTAAACCACTTAATTTAAGAAGTGTTTGGAAGATAGTTTATATTCCCCTCAGGAGGAGGCAAAGGCTCACCCAGTGATTTACTCTAATCTTCTCTCTTGCAAATTTTAAAAAACAGACAACCCAACGCTTTCAAGAACTTTAAATAAACTTAACAACCACACACTGTGAATCGGCTCCACAGAGAAACTATTTAAAATGCACCATTTGTTCACTGCATCCTGGTTTTTTTGCCATGTTATTCTACCAATTATATGAAGAAATTCCATTTTTATTTTATCATTTTTATTCAATCTGACACATCGCAGCCAGTTTGGCAACAAATTACAACTCTACTGCATCTTTATGGGCTGACGCTAAACATTCTGCCTTTTACCTGTGTGGTCTTTCCTGAGCCCGTCTCTCCCACCAGTACAAAAGACTGGTTGCACATCAGGATCTCAGTGAAGCGCTCTCTGTACTCCCAGACAGGCAGCTGCAGCCGCTTCTTCAGGATCTCATAGTAGCGTGGTGTGTGAGGCAGGTTAGTGAAGGGGTTCATCTGCTGCTGAATAGGCATTTGCTTAAGGAAGCCTCCAATGCCTGCAGCTGGGATGCTAGGCAGCCCGGATGACTTCACATCTCTGTCTCTGTCTCTGTCACGGTCTCGATCCCGGTCACGGTCCCTCTGCCGTTCATCACGGTCTCGGTCTCTGTCCCGGTCTCTGTCTCGGTCACGCCTGTGAGAAGAAGATGCATGAGGTCAAGATCTGTTGATGCACTGCCATACAACCTGACCTATTTAACTGACCACAGAGACACAACATAACTGTGAATGGCCTTTACACAAATGCATACACACACACATACACATACACAAAAACACTGGAAAAGGCTAAATCTTGTTAAGTTTCCCCCAGAAATGGTCAAGATTAAACCAAACACAAAATGCACGACATGAAGCAGACGGTGCACAAATGTCAGCCCGTGTCAAGTCATTTTCTTAAAAATGCCAGGGTTGCAAAAAGCACAGCCCAATCAAATGTAGCACGCAAAGGTCATGAATAAACTAAGTGTCCAAAATCCACATCAAGCACATTTGCTCTGCTATTGCAGAAAGATGTATCTAATGGCTTCAGACCAGAATGTGAACCCTTTCCACACCCACATTAGCTGGAAAAGGCTGAGCACAATGTTGACTTTAAAGGTACCCTAGAGTGAGGTGCTTAACAGCCAACTACTGCAGTGGAGCTGGCTGCACACAGGCCAGATGTGGAAAATGGTGTGCAGGTATCTCTGTGGCAGTACAAAGGTGTTAGCAGTACCAAAACAGCCATATAGGGATTAATGTAAGCTAAAAATTGCAATGTTACCTTCATCCAGCAGTGTAAAATAACTAGTAATGTCTTACTAAATTGACCCATTATATGTCTACAGCACATCTACATTAAGACTTACTTAACTATTTACATTTCTAATCGATATATATTTTAAGTATTTTGCTAATTGCTATTCAGTTTTGCACAGTGCAGCATAAACGAGCTGACAACAATAGCCAAGCCGAGCATGAGCAGGGGCGCATCATCTGGTATCTCTGACAGCTCATCTGCATGTACGCATCTCCAGCATCCATGTCCTTGACTGTGGGAAAGCTGCAGTCTGCACATCACATGATGCAAGACTCTTTTGTTTCAACATTAATAGAGCTGATTTCATCGTTCACATGATGCATGCAACATTCATAAATCCCGGTGGGGATCTTTTGCTTGTTCCTCCCGTAAGGTCAAAGCGATGTTAAATCCAGGGCAGTGACCCTGATGCTCTCCGTGACTTTAGCCTGAGCTTCAGCCTCGTGAGGTCCTTCAACTTCTACGGGTTTACCATGTCTTGTCTGGATCCACATGCACGGCCACCGCCTTTTAATATTCATACAGAGACCCTGGCTTCACAGAAAAAGTCGACTGGCACTGATTCGGGAGATGGAGCACGGTTGTGACATCTGTCAGGGCATCTCATTACGCTAAACGGCTAACATTAGCCCGGCTAGGGGTCCTATGTGTACGTTTCCTTGAAAGCCGCTTTCCTTCTTCGTTCTATAAAAGCCACATACCACAACAACCAAGAGTTCAACATGACACGTTGACTTTGTCTCATGAAATTTCTAACCTTTCCATTTCAGACACGGCACTTAGTGTAGCACTGACTAGCATGTTAGCCACGTGCAGATCAGCAATGGCTGGTGGCTGTCTATTTGCTAACTTAGCTAACTTTGCTCTAGCCACTTTGCTGGAAAACTATCACGTAACCTTACCGTCAAACAGCAACTCAGTGGAGCTGGCTGTGTGTCCTGTCATTACAACGATGAATTTTCATCCCTGCCAGGGCTAAATTACCAGCTAAAGTTGCAAAAAATTCCCGGTAGCACGGCTAGCTAGCAAGCAGCACAACAACAAAACAGCCTGCAGCAAGCAAAATCACTGCAACGGCCAAACGCTTTTCGACACCGCTAACGTTACATACCCATCAGAGGGTCTCTTTTTACTCGATGAATAATCTTCACCCAAGTCTAAACGATGTCGCTTGAACATCTTGCCACCGGCATCCGTCCAAACAGCTGCTTTAGCTGCTAATACAACCGCTCCATGCAGGTTCTTCTCCCCCAAAACCGTTATTACACCGGGAAAATGGCGACCGGAAGCTCTTACCTCATCATTATTATCCTTTGCAAAATGCTTCAAAAGCCGCGATTTACTGTGAGACCAAGCGAGCACGTAGCATAGAAAAGGTCCCAGCGTTACTGACACTCGCACATGATGTAGTCCGCGAGAGCCTATCGCAGTGCCTGCAGATTCAATGCAGCGGTTGGGGGATGCGGGGGAGGATGCGGGAGGTCTGCTGCCTGCCTGCCTGTCGGTCGGTCGGGTCGGGATGGTGATGAGCCAGCGGCCGCCAAGCAGCGCGCACACAGACGCTGCTGTTGCCTCGCCCCCTTCAGTCCAAAGCCCCTGCAGCACAGGCGGAACAAACTGCAATAAAATAGCCTTTAAATGCACCCCCCACCCCCCCAAAATAAATAAATAAATAAATAAAATAAAATTAATTCCCTACATATCTTCATTATTTTATTTACAAATCTTAAAATAGCATCAAATACAATAGATATGACAAACGGTGCTTCCTAAGAACCCTCAACAATAAACACATAAAATCAGTAAATGCACATTATATTTTGAATGACTGATGAGATCATGAAATGAATTTGCTCTCCCTCCTCGTTAATTTTCTTTCATTTGAGAGCTTGTTTCTGGCTGCCTCCATCAGGATGTGTACTGGCACATTGGCAACCAATTTTGCTGTCATCAATCCACCCATAAGTCCACCCATAAGTCTACCATCACTCATCATCAGCACCATACCTACTGTATGGGCCAGTTTCGGAATTTCCCCTCGAGGGACGAATAAAGGAATATTGAATTGTCTGCAAAAAAAATAAAGAAAAAAATCAAAGATCTTTTGTGAAAATGGCAGATTTTAAATTTCCATCCAGAACTACTGCAAGTGTTCTTGTTTTTCTTTTCTTTTCTTTTTTTTATTAGGACTGCAGTTTACAGGACTTTGCAGACATGCACAAACCCTTCATCCAGTCTGGAGGGTGCAGCCAGGAAAAGTGATGAGCATGAAAATTTGTACTTCTTGGCTCTGTTAGAAGAGCTAAAAATCCTTTACAATTAAAAAGTGATGAATAATCTGTCGCTAAAGACAATCATTGCCATTGACACAGGTAATTACACAGCCTGGACATTGCTAACAAGCTGCATAATGGCAACTGGCTCATTGCTTACAGCTGGGGGATTGATGGTGATGGTTAAGGAGAAGTCAACGTTACAACAAAGGCATAATGCTCTAATATTCAAGGATAATTTAAAAATACTGGGGATTTTCCACCTTTCTGTCTGTCTCTCTTTCACAGGCTATTAAGTAGCAGACAATTGTGTTGAAATAGCTTTGGCAAAAACAGCTGCAGAGCTGGCGGTAAGGGCATGGACAATACTAGGGACTAATCATTTAGAATAACGCTACATGAACTTAAACTACAACCACCAGCTTTAAAGAAGTGGATGTAAAATGGATTAAAAGGAGGTAGTAACTTACTTTGTTTAGCCTCTGTTTGAGGTGGTTTGGAAGTGACATTTTTCGTTGGAAAGTCAAATTTAAAGAAGGAATGTCTTCAAGGTTTTTTGAATGTGATTTTGTGTCATTTAATATTCACTTTCTGCCAATGAAATCCAATCCAATATTTGCTTTAGGTAATTTTTTGCTGCATAGCATACCAAGATTACAGCAACACTTCAGTTAAATACAGCCCTGGAGAGTGCTGCTTCACCTGCAGAGTGACACTAAACCAAACACAACACAAAATGACCACAAAGAGACATGAAACAACCACAAAGCAAAGCACAATAACCACAAAGAAACTCAAAACTACTACAGAGACATGAAACAACCATAAAGAGACATGAAACAACCACAAGGCAAAGCACAATAACCACAAAGAAACTCAAAACTACTACAAAGAGACAACAAACGCACAGAAAGTGAGACAAAACAATTACAAAGTCAGGCAAAATGACTTCAAAAACATGGAAAATGACATTTGTAGTCATTTTACACTTCTTTTTTTCAGCCTGTGTGTCTGTGTAGGTAGGACAGTGGGGACACATGTTTCTGTCCAAGTGTACATTGACTCAATATCAGTCCATGCATCGGATGAACGCATTCAACAACACACAATAAAAATATCTTTCGCTGAGCATCAGTAGAAGTTTGAGGAGCTTGTGAATACTGAAGCAATGCAAATCATACAATGAAGTCATGTAACAACAATTCTGATGAACTAACATCTCGAGGTCATTTATATTTTCACGAATAATTCTGTATTTTAAATATTCTTACAAGAGCTGGGATCAGATGCACCCACTGAGAGACTACAATACAACACAGTACTACTTGTGCAATGAACACCACAGTGCCTGTGGATCAGCCAGAGATCTACAGACAAGCTCTGTTCAAACAGGTCTGTCCAGATGGTCAAATACAGAGAATGATAATGGTCATGGAGGAGAAGAAGGGAAACCAAATGAGTGGGCATCAGGGCCAGAGAACAGCCCATTACTGGAGTTCAGCTCATTAGAAAATGCAGTAAAGTCCTGCTAGTAAGCTTCTGACAAGCAAACTGCAACCATGAACGCTGCGGCCACCTTCTTATCTTGAAATAACATGACGAATAGCACACTGTCTTATTGTGGTAAACAGTCATTTGAGAGGAAATGCTAAACTGCAATGATCCAAAGTTGCTTACTTTCCTGAATTAAATGGTTTCATTAATATCTACTTCTGTGCTCATTTTTGCCCTGCAACAGCTGTGTTCCTGTCTGGAAGAGATTAAAGAAAATACTCTTTCAGACCAAGTTAAATCAAAAAAAAAAAAAAAAAAAAAAAGACTTTGCTATTCTGCAGAACTAAACTCCTCCAACAATGATGAATTGCAGTAAGCTGTAATAACTACAATGTATATGGCAGGTTTAAATCTTTAAACCTTCTGTATTTTATCGAAGTGATATGAAGAATTCAATATAGGTATTAAGAATATTTTTAATACAAAACCCAAAGGTCAAACGTTGCCATTGATTGTCTTCCAGAATTGCCCAAATACTGTGAAATTTGAATCAAGATAATTGAGGACTGCCTCATCATACTGATGTCCAGGGCATGTTGGGTCCAACCCCGACTCCCCTGCTGGTTGGGGACAGTGTCATCTGCAGCAAAGTGCCCCATCACTGATATCACATCACTAGGTCCTATTGGCTCTTATCACGCTGGCCCACCATCTCCAATCTTAATAGAGATCTGACTGTACGCCATGGCTACGTGCTGACCCTCGGCGTGGCCTTTCTGCTTATCGGCCATCCACAAGCTAAAAACTCCTCCCGCGTCCTGTGACTTTGCTGGCCTTGCTTCCCTGCAGGGCCTTGGGAGCCATGTTGTTGCTGTCGTTGTTGCAATCGGTTTCAGTTTTGTTTGCAGGAAATCTGGAAACTAATGAGGTAGGTCGCAGGGGATGAAGAATCATAGGCAGCAGCAGGGCAGTCAGTCTTCAGTGATCAAGGAAACTTCTGTATTAATATGAGGGCTGATGGCAGTTCCAATGTTTTTTCAATCTTTCTGAAATCTGAGTTTGCTTGATGTTGCTTTAAAAAGAAAATTTGACATTTTGGGGCGTGCTATTATCCCCATGAGGAAGTTTGTTTGGGACTCTGCACTACAGTTCCACAATTCTATCTAATGTTACCTTCAGATAGAGCCAGGCAAGCTGTTCCCTACTGTGGCTTGGCTTCCCTTGGGAGACTTCCATTGCTGATTGATTTTTATGTCTTATTTACAGATTCAATTAAAAAAAAGAGTACAACATTTTGGCAAATACACTTGTTTGTTTTCTTGCCAAGAGTCAGGTGAGAAGATTGATATACCACTCTCATATCTGTATGTCAAATATGAAACTTTAGCCAGTTAGCTTAGCATAAACCCTGCACACCAGAGGAAACCCAGCCCCCTGCCCAGCTCTATCTGAAGGTAACATTAGATGCAATTGTGGAACTGTCATGCAGAGTCCCAAACAAATTTCCTAATGGAGAGAAATAAAGCATGAAAATCCAAAACTGTCCAAGGTTTATGCTAAGCTAACTGGCTGGAGATTCATATTTAGCAGACAGCTATGATATTTGTATATCAATCTTCTCACCTGACTCTAGGCAAGAAAACAGACAAGTGTATTTCCCAAAATGTTATACAAAATACTATACGTTATACTGTAATGTCTCTCAAGGGAGGCCAGGCCCATGTGGGAGGACGCAACAGTCTGTCATGTACCTTTTGACTTTACAGCCTTTAGAAGTGAAGAAGGGATTCAGGCTGACACAATTTACCTATCTGCAACTGACTATACCATATTCATGTCTGACAGCTGAAGCAATGAGAAAATGCACACGATAATTGCACAGATGCCGAATCCATACAAAAGTGCAAACCGAGCAAATGATGCAGTTATGCATATCGTATCTATGATACATTAGAATTATTAACTCCATGTGAAACAAGCAGGAAAAAGATGACTGACATATTTTGCCTGTCCCCCCCTCCCCCCCCTTCCCTCCATTATCTCAGATAATAACAGTCTTGTCAGCAACAGAGCAGAAAGTTACACTCCTCAAAATGAGCACCCGGGGAGGAAAACCTGCGGGGCTCTGCCAGTGTCTCAGAGGCACCACACGATAAAACTCAGGTAAGCGTAAAAAAGCAAGGTGAGCGAATGAAGCTTGGATCATAAGGGCACTGACCATCACTGGAAGGGGCATCTGGTTGGTATAGTAATTAACCCTGCTGAGCGGTTGGCCTGGAAACTGCTGGCTCCACATGCCCCTGTCCACCCCCATCCCTCAAACCTTTGGAAGACCCAGAGATGATGGAGTATCAAACCCTCCCTGGTCACACTTATTAGAGCCAGTGAGCATCGCTGTGACCTGGCTGGTCTCTCCCACTACCCAAGCTCCAGGGTAGGATAAATGGAGGGGGCTAGGGATCAGAACAAAGCAAGTTGGCACTGTGAAAAGATTAGCAGTCTATATGATATGGTACAACTCCTCTCAACATCTAAAACATGAAAAGGTAGCAGCTAAGTACAAAGCTACAAAAATCACAGGACAGGCGCGCACACCCATACAAATTATTCCTCCCTTGATCTCTCTGTCAAGCGCAGAGAGGCAAACACACACCTGAATGATTTAAGCAGCACAGGGCCAATCGAAGCACTTCGCAATGCACATTTTTTACTTGCCCTCTAGTGGGGGATGTCGCTGTCACAGATAAGGGGCTAAGATTAGTCTTGGCATGGGCGAGTCGCTGGTACCGTAGCCTCATTTTATCTGTAGTGCTGATGATTGGCTACAACAGCTCTCAGCAATCCTCCTTTGCTCTTGGGGGTCTGGAGAGGCAGCCTCAATCTTTCAGCTGTGTGACAAGACCAAATACTGGCCAATGAAATCCTGACAGGTAATGGGTCAAAGGGCCAACGTCTCCGATGAATCTTTAGTCAGTAAAAAAGCTCATACAGTACGTCTCTGCTGGCTGGTTGTGTTGTTATGAGGTACATTCAAGTAATTATTGATAAAGCACCAGTACACTTCCAGAGCATTGTCTTTGTGTTCTTTAAATGCTTAACCGAACTAGAAATGCATTTGTTGGAGCTTGAAATCATTATATGTGCTGAAACTGCTGTTCAATATGGAGTCACCGACCTTAAATTTGGGGGGGGGGGGGGGGGGTTGGGGGGGGGGGGTTTCAAGTACACAAATTGATAAATATTTTAATAAAAGTCTCTGAACATATACCACAACAAAAACTGCTCCAAGTAATCAGTACAATAATATGTATACAATCTGTGCAATAACCTGTGTAATAATGCAATAATGTGCAATAATCAGTGCATAACAATCTGTAAATACTATTTACAATTTCTTAGGATGACGTTATTCTTTTATTCCACTCTTGTATATATACTTGTTTTGAATTTGCATTGCACTTGTTCTAATACTTTACACACTTTATTGATGCTGCTGTATATTGGAATTTCCCCTCGTGGGACTAATAAAGGAATATTGAATTGAATTGAATTGAAAACATTTGTAATAATGCTAATTATTACTATTCTGTAATGTTTTCCCTATGTTGCAGACCTCCACATTCTTTATGCTGTTCTTAATTGATTGTCGATCTGTTGCTTTTATAACTTTGCTACTTTCAATATTAGGTATTGAATGTGTATATTAATGGGGATCCAATAATGTTAAACATGGTATTGAGAAGCGACATAGTGACAAATCCTCGCAGGGAATGCTGAAAGCGATGGCTACTGGTTGAGGAATGCAAGGCAGGACAGAAAAAAATGCATTTTGTCAACTTTAATCCATGTCACAAGTCTAAGCAGCCTGCAAGAGCAACCGATATGGCTCACTTCTTCCAGTCACATCTTCTCTGAACCAGACAATGTATCTCACTCCTGTGTTCTATCTTCTCTAACAGACATGCAAAGCTCGCAAATTCCTCTAAGGCATTCACACGCATGCAAATATCAAACATTGGTCAACGACTTTAAGGGGAACCTAGTGGCAAGCTGGTATCATCTTGCAATTTCATTAGCTCAGATTCCATCTGGTTTATAAACTTAACAAAAAAAAGGGCTCGCTGCAGCGTGCCAAATCAGCTGCCTGGCACAGAGCCGACACTGGGTACACACCACGGCTCCCTCGCTCGGATCCTTTCTCTCTTCCTTGCCTCTATTTTGTGTCAGAGATTAAAAATAGCAAGTGGCCTTCTGCAGAATAAGCAGTTCATGGATTCTGGCTTTGACGCTGTGTTTGCCTGGAGAGGCCAGCTGTCACCTGCATGCAGGAAGAGTAGGCCTCACCACTGATTCTCAATACACAGTGGGCTCTGGACTTTGGCTGCCAGACAAAACGGGTTTGTCTGCGCATCCGTTTTACAGTGCTGGAAAACTTTTGGTGCCTATTAATTCATTTTTGAAGTTATACAATCATATGCACATGTAATATTCATGTGCGCTGGGCTGAAAATAACATTTTTGGACATGAACAAAGCCCAAAACAGTGGAAAATAATATAAATAAGCTTGTACATAGACACCCAAAATGTAGATCTTCCCAGAAATTGATGTTAATCCGACTAAAAATAGAGCATTTCTATGATTTTAGACAACAAGTGTAGATTTGTGATGCCATAACAATTCTCTTCCAAGGCTGGAAAGAAGAGAATCAAGTTAAGCTGCTCTAATCTGTAAAACAATCAAAAGACCGAGGCTGCTGCATTTAGAATTAATGAGAGACCAACCTTGTGAACACTTAGAAATTAGTCAGAGCGATTTTCTGCAGATATGGGCTCATTTTCTGGTTCAGAACATTACTATCAAACAAACCTCATTTGTGTGTGGAAAGCTCAAACAAATATAACACCAAGTTCACAAAGTCAAACTCGGTGTCAGAGCTGAAGTTTCCGTCAGATGAAATTCCTGCTTGTGTGCTTTCGAGCTAAAGGAGAGAGCTGATACAAACGCTTTCAATGTCACTCGACCAGCAGTTCCAAGTCAGACATACTCTGGACTCTGGACACGAGCGATCATGGATCAAGCATAGAGTTAAATCTGATGTTATTTAAGTTAAGAGCTAGTTACTGTATATATTGTATATATATACGATATTGTTACTGCTGAGTTCTCAGACAATTGAACTGCCAATGTTCAGGTCAATGTGTTCAAGTCTGCATTTGTATTACTTGAAGCCAATTATCCATCGTTACGCCATTTCAGCTATTACTATTATTCCTAAGGCTACTTTTTTCATTACTTTTAGCAAACTGTTAAACCATTATTTTTTTGCCATTTCACCATTTTTTAACATTACTTTGAGCTTCCTGTATCAACCATTTAACCATTGCCTGTAACCAACGCTTTTAACTTATAACATGTATCATTAAAGCTCTCGTAGGCAGCATATTTTTGGCATCATTGGGCAAAAATTCCATAATAACCTTTCAGCATATTGTCGTATTCAAGTATTCTGAGAGTAAACTGGTTTTACTAAAACCAAGTGTGGAAACGGGTCAGGCTTAGCATTGTGTCTGGAGAAAGTGAAAGCAGAAACGGCAGAAAATCCTGCAGAAAATGTGGTAAAAGTACCACATACCACAAAATTTGATTTTTTTTTTTTTGTGTGTATACATGTGGGTTGGAAAAGACTTCCAGACAGGTCATATTGCATTGGTTTATGCATTTATATTCATAAATATCAGGGAATTCTTCCACATATAAGGCACATGTAGTCTCATCTGAATATCAACTGCGAAATGAGGAACAATAAAAACTGGACTGATTAGTAAGATTCACCCATGCAAATGATCAACAGTCTCTAATATGAACATTATTAATTCACACATATGTACAAAACAGTTTTGGTAAGCCAAGTTAGACCCCTGATGAGAGCAACAACAAGTTGGAGAACTCAATTTATCGGCATCCCTCAGGAAGAAGAAGAAAGCAAACAATTGGGATTATTTTATCACAGGGGAAAGGAAGAAGGGAATATGGGGCACAGGAGTTGAGGCTGCCATATTTGTTATTTTGGTAGCTAATTTTTTCCTACAGGGCATGAAGTTTGCAACTACATTGATTTCAAGAGTTTCTCTTCCCGTGCAGCAACAAGCCTGTCAAGATACAAAGTGCACAACCGGTTCTGACTGGAAAAGTGTTTTTTGGTTTTACTGACTAAAACAGAAAGCGAGTTAGTGAGCGGTGGCGACATTGTGAGAACGCAGCCAGGAATGATGAATGCAACCATCAATAAGGAGGACAAGGACAAGGATTTAAATAAGCTCCCGGAGTCTTTCAGTGGTGTCAGTTCATGCCAAGTTATCAGTTTGACAGGCGTCACTACGCAGACTGACAGTGAACGTCCCACTCCTCCGTACTCGACACCTCTGTGGTCTGGTTCTCTGGCCCTGATATTGAGGTTTCTACATGTTCAGGTTCATCATTAGACCCATTGTCCTGGGGTTCGCAGGGCTGATGTACTGCCTCTGAGTGATCAACAGAGGCTCGTTTAATTGGAAGCCATGGAAGGTCTGATTCAGCGGACGGGACATTCAGCGCCAGAGCTGCCTCTTCTCCTTCCTCCACCGTGGAACCCAGCTCTTCATCTTCAACTCCCTCGACCTCGTGCCCGGCCTCTTCAACAGGACTCCGCCCCTCCTCCAGCTCCAAGGCGGCTCCATCTTCAGTCAGGGTCACCATTTCTCCCCCTCTCCTGTCAATCCCATTCGTCTCCAAGCCCACGAGAGGCTCCAGGCTGTTGAGCAGCGCAGGTGCGTCTTCCCTGCTGACGCCATCTGTGCCAAGGTCGCTGCCAGCGGTGTGGCATTCCCACAATGATTCATGTGAACTTCTGTCGCCTGACACAACTGGGAGAGGGAAGATGAGACAACTGGTCATTTTAATTACTCACTTGATCTGACGCCATAGTTAGATCAGCAAACAAGTACTTTTGCCGAATTGTGCTCCTCTGACGGAGTTACGGGAGGGAAGGTAGCTGATTTGTGTTCGCTGGCAACATCAACAGCAAAGAAAAATACCGACTACAACTGCTTTGCATTCGTACATGTGGGGCTGCATAACACACTCGAACAGCCAGTGTAATCTAAATATGCTGATGGACCGAGATCAACAATGTCGTGCCTTGTGTTTTACCTAAAGAAATTAGGACAGGATGAAAAAACCCTTTGAAAGGAAAACATAAGGAAAACTTTCCTCTTTTCGAGTTGGACCACTGTGTCAATGCAGAAAGTTATTTCAATTACTTATATGACTGAAGTGCTTCCATGGCAACAGGCTAAATATAGCAGCAGTGCCCCAGACAAGGGGATGCAAGACAAGTGTGACGCCCCGCATCTTGGCAATAGCAACAGCTTAGTTCTGCTTCTTCGCCAAAATATGCTCTCACTTTGGGGATTACTGACCCATATTTGTGGATGTGCAGGCAAAAAGGTTAAAGACTGCACATAGAGTCCCAGCCACCTTTCCCCACACATACATACACGGGAAAATACACACAGGAAGAAAGCAACATTACTTGAACTGACATCCATATTTATGGGCCCCCCCGCCATCCCCCACCCCCTTTCAAAGAGAACACGGCAGAAGTTTCTGAATGTCAGCGGGCGAGAATTTGCTTCACATTTCCAAAATGCCATGGCATTTGGGCAGCTTGCACCAATGAGAGGCGGAGAGGAGTGGAGGCGGGAAGGGAGAGGACTTGGGTTAAACATGGAAGATAGCAAGGAGTGTTTAGCACGCAGCGGCTAATTGCAGTGTTTGTGCCGTTAGCTGTGGGAGAAGCCAGCTGCACACGATTACGCACTCACCTTTGGGTGGCTGCACTCTGGGCTGCATGTTTGGGTGAGACGTGGCAGGTGTTGGATGGAGCTCTGGTTGAAGGTTTTCATTCAGCGCGATACTGTCCCGTGCCCCTGCGAGACCGAAATGAAGGAACAAACACTCCCCGTCACTGTCACATCCAGATGACAACAAAGAGACAAAGTAAGTGGTGTGAGGAGTTTTGAAATGTTTGAGCATGTCAGGACTGGATGGAGCTCATCCGAGCGCACGTACGGCGCTGCGCCGTGTGTGCTTTCACACGGCGTACAAACATACACGCACGTATGCATTGCAGTGCTCACAGGAAGTGGCTCCAGTTCCCTGTCATCTGTCTTCATTAGTGATGGCTGCACGCCTCTTAGGCTGACACCATATGCTACTCATAGGAGACTGTGCACTATAAACCAGACATCACAAATACACACATGCACACAACTGTATTCGCATGCATACACTGGAGCCTGTGAGTGTGCATATCAGCCCGCGCCTTCACAGAAACCCTGTGAATAGGCCTGTTTCTGACCACTCAAGTGTGAGACACAAAAACAAACAGAAGAATGAGAAAATGGATGACTGGGTGACACGATGCGTGAGAATCATGAATGGTGAACGGAGACCATATTGTTATGAATACGGTCCATATTGTTATGCATGCTCAGTGTTGACACTGATGTGGGGACAGTGAGGGAGAGGGTGGGGTGGGCTGTTGGGGTCCCGAAGCTTCAGCGTACAGACTGGTGGCGTCAGGAGGAGCAATAAAGTTGATGTTTGTCGAAAGAGTTGTCTTACTTCTGTTAAAGAGACAGCAGTTTCAATCGTGATGTTAGACTGTTTTAGGATCAAACCTGTTTAGTGTTTTTTAGTCCTAAAGACGATTATAATAACTTTGACGATCCCAGGTCAAAACTTCAATTTGTCCAGCGCTTTGGTTTGTGACCAATTCACTGCAAAACGAACAGCATTCCCATCAGCCTCAGCTCTACTTTGTGTTTAGTTCTAATTAACAAATGTTAGCATGATAGCAACTCAGACAGTGAATCTGGTAAACATGATGTTAAACATCAGCATGTCAGCAGATGTTAACATTTAGCTTGAAGTGCCACTGAACCTCGCTTGTTTCAGAGAAGCTCGCATGAATGTAGACTTGTAGTCTTGTTTCTCCTAAAGTTATATATTGATATATCATAATTTACCACTTCGCTCACAGCTGGATTCATTTTGTAGAGAAAATAAATGTATATCTTAAATGTTGGATATCATACAACAGCTTTCACAAGACAAGAGTAGGCAGTTCAGCAGAGGGAAAAGTCATTCAGATCAGAAAGGTGGCCTGTCGCTTTAAGACTACTTCATCCCAGCGCAGTCTTAAAGTTTTTCAAGGAGTTCTGCAGCCTGCCTTTTAAAGCCAGTAACAAGGTGGCGTTAGTTGCTGGTATGAAGAAGAAAGCCCAGACTGAGCACAGCAGAGTGTCTCCAGGAGCCATGCAGCACTCAGGAGGAGGCAGGAGGGACCAGCGGCTTCCTTTAAACCTGACTGGCAGCTGCCTGTCCAGCCATCAAACCGTCGCTCTCACACATTCAAGCTGGATTCTCAAAAAGATTTCACTGTGTGAAATGTGAATAAGAGTGAAATCTTTTGCAAACTAACTACCGACAACCGGTTTCACGATGTGTTCCTGAGCTCATGTAGTAACATCCTTTACACAATCATGTGTTACCAATGAACCTGTTTACCTGTGAAATGTTCCAAACAGGTGTTTTTGGAGCTCTCCACATCTTTCCCAGTCTTAAATTGCTCCTCTTACTTTCTTGAAACATGTTACTACATATTATGAATATCCTGTATATGCATATGCACCCATCCTGCAAAAAAATTGTCTACAGTCACATGGTTAAATCCTACACTGAGATGCAGTGCTGTCTGGCTCTGGGGTGAAAAGGAAATGCCTTCCTCTTAACTGGCAAGTCTGTCACTGGACCCAAACAGAGCTATATGGACGCACTCTACATCCACCTCTGTCTATTCAATAGCTGACGCACACTGACAGGCTTTCACTTGCTGTGTTACATTTCAGCTTGAGTCCTTCAGCAAGTGGGGGCTGGGGGACTGCAAGACTGGTGGGGATCTATCAATCACAACTTTATCTGACTCACTGCATCGATGTCACTGTTATTGTTTTTGGCTCTCTCTCATCCGCAGACAACGCAGTCACCTCTAGTGTTCTCCGGTCCGCAGGTAGGCAGCCAAGGCCCTCCATCCTATCCTGTTTGCCTTTAATATCCATCAGCCCAACTTCACATCACATCAAGGCCACAGACGATCACATCTCTCTCTATATTTCTGTCTCCCTAACTGTGGTGGACAGCGTGGTCGTCAGGCACTCTGGGCCCTCGCCTACAAATTCCCTAATAACGGCACATTCCCCTAAATGTGTTTGTAATGTGGGCAATCATTTTCAGTAATGGATGCTTGTCAGTTTTATAGCGGTGAGAATGACGGTCTCATGACAGGGCACCTCCATTCAGCCGCAGCCCCTCCACCTTACCGCCAGGTTCATACACAGCACAACATCGCCCTCCAGTGGCGAAAGTGGGGAACTATTTCCTAGGTGGACTGTCTTGTCTCCTGGTTGGATTTGGAAATCCTTTTCAGACTGTGCTAAATGCAGTGAGTTGCTGCCATGTGATTGGCTGATTATGCTATTTCTGTTAACAAGCGATTGAACAGGTGTACCTAATAAAGTGGCCAGTGAGTGTATATCTTGTCCTCACATGGTTTATGCTTCGAATTCCTGCCAGCGTGAATCTGACACCCCATTCACACCTGGTATTAAAACGGGATCTGAATCCCATTTTTTCCCTAATCCCTGATCCGATCCTGCTTTTTGCGTTTACACCTGGTTTTCTATACATTCTTACTATCCTCACTGAGACTGAATCTGTGTCCTCCAGAGCAAAACCTGCACATGAGGCGGCAGCAAATCAGGCCCAGACTATTAAAAAAAAAAAAAATCAGGGAATTTTGTCACTGTCAGCAAATGCAATACATTAGGTTTTTCCTTTCTTTGAATAAAAAAATACTGCCTGTCGGTCCCAGCGTGTCGCAGTGCTGCCGTATAGGTTACTCTGTAACTACATAAATCATATGCCTTGTTAACAGCTGATCAGACGCACAGATAAGTGCAATGCTCATCGTAGCACAGGCAGTTATTTCTTACTCAACATCACTCCTTTCCCTCCTGTGTTGCTTTCATTTTTCAGGCAGTTCGCTTGAATAATGCATCTTTTGATGCTTTCATGGCGCAGATTAGACATATATCCAGTTCCAAAGAAAAAAGTCAATTCCCACACACACTTATCATCTCAGCACTGATTTCACAGAATGTACGCTGCAGTGCATTTTATCAGTCATTAGAGGCGTGTCTCTTTGAGCCTTCTCGCTTGCTCGCTCTCTCAAATTTGACGACCTCTGTGTTATGTTAGCTAAAAGCAAATACCTGTGCCGATATGTACAGATACGCATTTTAATACCAGGAGTGAACGAGGTCTGAACGCATGCTAAAATGAATCCAGAAAACAGTTGTGTGCTGCCTTAAAAAAAGGACTCTCCTGCTCTTAAAACATGCCAAACCCCAAATATTCAAAAAGAGCTTTTCTTTTTTTTTCCTTGGGTGCAAAATTCATGACAGATCCACTAGACCAAAAGGATCAATGTGTGAGATTCAGGCAGCCTGCTTCAGTCAATGGTATCATGAACACACACGAGCGGGTGGTCAATGGAGTCGACACATTGTAAACGGTGGGCATGAGGTGACACGCTTTCTGGGCATCTGCCCAGATTTATCCTGGCATGACATAGTGGAGGGCATGGATGGGCTAAGTGGGGCAGAAGGAATACATACTCCCAATTCCCACTGATACGCGGTAGGTCAAGCCTGAGACGCAGCCAGGGAGAGAGAAAGACACACTGTTATGAACATAAAACCTCATTATTGGATTAAGATATAAAAAGAGAGTTTTCAAAACAAGAGATGCAAAAGCAACTTATGGCAACATGTTCGAAAAAACACATTATCTTCACAAAATGCACAGTTTGTCTTGAGCTTACTGCAATTAACGCTCTGTAAACACACGCACAGTCACGCGGTCATGTTTACGAATGGTGTGTGTGCCTTGCTTCACAGTGAGGCACAGTTAAGTTTCTGATCATATGTTACAGCTTGACAGCCATTTAACCACAAATGCAGCTATAATTTTACCCTCTGTATTGAAAATCACTGTTTAATAACCGGATTGCACAGAAATTTTCAAAAAATGTGTTTAATAAAAGGTGATTGATGAACATGATTGTTTTCTCCACAAAGCAAAATAATTACATCCATAACAAATGACTGTGCCACTGAAACACTGTTTAATGAAAGAGAATATACTGTTTCACCAGTTGTTTGTTTTCATATCCTACAGCATGAAAGATAAGAGTTACTGTCAAATTACTGTTATTACTCTGTATTTGTTTCATAATTGGACTGTGCTTGATGTTAAATCATGGAGGGCTCGTTTGAGGACTTCAACAAGGAGAAATTGAACGCTTGGTCGTGAGACTCACCTGGAAGGCTCCACAGTCCTGAAACCTCCAGCGTCTTCAGCTTCCTTTCCAAATCTGCAACTCTGTTTCCGAGGATCCTGCAGTGCGATGGTTCAGGTTACCAACAGAGAGTGTTTGCGTGCGCTCGTGTGTCACAGTGCAGTGTTTGCCTTGCAGGTGGAGGAGGATTCTCTGAACAGGCAGGCAAACAATCCAAGTGCGTTACCTGTTGGTGTGCCTCTGGTGCTGGATGACCAGGTTCTTCTCGTGGATGGTCTCCAGCAGGGCCGTGGCCAGGGACTTGAGGTCAGAGATGGACTGAGGTGTGGCTGGCAGGCTGCAGCCCTGCTCCTCCAGGAGCATCTCCTGGACTGAAAAGGAGAAGGCGAGGAGAGCGGGGAGAGGAAAATAGGGGTGATAGCAGATAAAAGAAAGAGAAACAGGAAGAGGAATAGAAGGAGGGAATAAAAAGGAGGGAGAAAGCTATTTTTCATGTGTGGTCATATGTGTTTATGATGCCATGGAGGAAAACATGACATCATTCATTAAAATGCAACCTGCTGATGCCCCAATAACACTTTCAACACTTAAAAAATTGATACAAGAGAGAATATGGGAAAATAACAAGAGACGGAGAAAGCAGCATGACAGGAGCAAGACGGAGATGGAGAGTTAGAAACAGCTGTCTGCTAGGTGACACTTTCCTAACTTTAACTCCGGAGCCCACTGTGCTGCTTCTGCCAGCGACTGTCAGTCATCGTGGCAGGCTCATTTCCCTGCCAGTGGTGCTCTCCACCACTCAGAATACAATTAGTAACCCAGCTGGTGTCCGAGCGGTGGCTTGAAGGATCGGCAAAAAAAATAAAAAAGAACAGACTTACAAAATCTACATGCTATGAAACAGAGGAGGCGCACACTATATTACCGGCCGTCAAATCGTTTCAGATCAGCAGCTCCCGTATCTATTTATGTCAGAGCTTCAGAGAGAATTCAGAGGGAGTTTTCACCTTGTTTGGCTGAGAGGACTCCAGTGAGGGGGCTGCTGTTTGATTTCCCAAATGTGCTGGAGTTTTTCCTCCTCTCGAGAGCCGTCTGTGGGGAGGGAGAAACAAGAGTGAATGGAGCGCGCCCTGCCACGCTTGATGAACGTTTGAAATAAAAGCGCTCACTTTCAGCGCTGAGGCATTAGAAATCAGCTTTTGGGAAATTAAATGGATTTCATCAGGATTCGTGAGCCTCAAAATCAGCTTCACGTTTCCATTTTATCAGTGGCACTCAAAGTGTACCTTGTACTTCATGATGTTTGATTTCAGCAGGTTCACCTCCTCTTGCAGTTGGCTGAAACGCTCATGCAAGTACCTGCGGCGACACAGATCAAAAGCTGTGCTGAGCACTTTTGGTTCATGAGGGTAAGAGTCATTTTTGTGCTGGTGGACGACTCTGCTTCCTTACTTGTTCTCCATGCAGAGGGCGTCCACATCAATGATGCGCGCCTCACGGTTTCCCAAGATGTGGTTGAGCTCCACGTTGAGTCGGTAGGCCTTCTCCCTGAACACACTGCGCTCCGCCTTCACGTCCTGCAGCTCGTCTGTCAGAGCCTTCATGTTGTTCTCCATCTCCTCCATCTAGGAGATGGTAGCCAGGCAAAGAAATGCTTGTAAATTTACAGCTTTGTTAACTAAAGCAGAGTTTGCTGAGAGTGCACTCGCTGTTTTCAGCAATCAGCAACTGAAGAGCTCGTCTACTCTTCTACGGAGGGACAGTACGGTTCCATCAAAATCATAACATCCAATACAAAAGCACCGTCGCCTCAAACAAGAGTGAATATACTCAGCCTCATAAGTGGCAGTAGTGAGAATAATTCCAGAAAGTGAGGCATGCTCCTGATGTCAAATGCAAAATATTCATCACTTGTATTGTGAAAGGGCTGCATGGTGGCGCAGCAGGTAGTGCGCGTGCCTCACAGCAAGAAGGTCGCCGGTTCGATTCCCGGTCAGGTCTTTCTGTGTGAAGTTTGCATGGTTCTCTCTGGGCACTCCGGCTTCCTCCCACAGACCAAAAACATGCTGTAAAATTGCCCCTAGGTGTGAGTGTGAGTGTGAATGGTTGTATGTCTGTATATGTTGCCCTGCGATTGGCTGGCGACCGGTCCAGGGTGTACCCTACCTCCCGCCCGTTTACATAGGCTCCGGCCCCCCCGCGACGGCATAGAAAATGGATGGATGGATGTATTGTGAAATCTGCCACAGGTGGCCACAACTCCAGACAGACAGAAACCAAAAGGGAACTGTCAGTGTTTTGGATGTGCATGTGCTTATGTGATGTGATACCATCTAAAGTTTGAAAGGTTTTGATTATTTGAAAAAAAAAAAAAGGAAATGCATCAACCTGCAGCCCCGCTCTCTCTAGCTGGTGAACCAGATCCTCCCGTTCGTGAGCGGGGAAATGGCGTGTCCCCACCTCCTCGTCCCCCAGCCTCTGTCGAGTAATCGTCATCCTCAAGAGCTGCAAAAAAAAAAGTTAAAATTCACTGCTTCCCTCAAACACATGACTCGTGCACTGGACTGAGTGAGGGGGTCAGGTTTGTGTGTGTGCTGCGACCGGTGACCTCACCTTGTTATCCCCCTGGGCCTCCGCAAGCCTCTGAGTCAGCTCCTTCACCTCCTCTGCAAGCTGTTTCGCTCTGTCTCTCGAGTCCCTCAACAGCTGAGCCAGGTTCACCTGAGGAGAAGGTGAAGAGGAGGAGTGAATGAAGTGAAGGAGAAAGATAAGGAGAAGCGACATGGTCTGAAACTGCAAACAGCTGGTGGCCACTCGATCTGTCATGGAGAGGGGCCAAATGCACCGATGAAACCCATTCAATTAGGGCCTTTTTTCCTCAGGTCAAGGAAATATATGCACAGTAACAATTGGTGACATACAGAAATAACTGCTAAAACTGCTTCTATTAACAGCGTTTGAATGAGTCGTGCATCATAAATAGATTTTCAAGATCAAAAGGCTGCAAGGACAAAGATAAAAGGATTATACTAAGCAAAAACACACTGATTATTTCTTGGCTATGGCTGATTTCACAGCTATATTAACCTTGTTGCAGCCTCATCTCTGACTATCAATTCATAAATACTTATTAACAGACATCGTTATTTCACAGACGTCTCAGTGTCAGCAAAATCATAGCCAAGATGATACTGTTACCAATGGACCTGTTTACCTGTGGGATGTTCCAAACAGGTGTTTTTGGAGCTTTCCACAACTTTCCCAGTCTTTAGTTGCTGGGAAAGTTGTCAGAATAAGCAGATATTTACAAAAATCAATGAAGCTAATGAGGCAAGACTTTACATATATTGTCTTTGTGCTGTTGTCAGTTGAATATGTGTCAATGAGGATTAGCAAGTTATCACATTCTGTTTCATTTATGTTTCACACAGCGTCCCAACCTTTTTGAATCAGGGCCGTTTATAAAAAGCAACATAATGTGCAGGTCGGCATTGTCCTCACAATGCTGATGTTTGTTTTTTGCCCTCTAAAAAGCAACACTGCTTCTTAGAATGCAATTCAGCAGCCAACTCTTCAATTAAGGTTGTCACAGCGCCCTTGAAAGCAGCACCAAGCAGAGTCCTACAGGACTCTGACGACACGTAAACACCCTCACATTTAATCTGACCATCAGAAGTCTGCAAGCATCAGACAGAGCTAATGAAAAGGTTGTCCAGTCCAGTGTTATTTAGTGAGCATATGATCTGTATTTGCTTGGTATTACGAGGTTGTTTGTTCATGGAAATCTTGTATTTGATGTGAACTCAGGTCCAAGAGATTATCCTCGTCTATCATAACCAACATAACAACCACACCGTAACAAAATGAAGGCAAATATGTTCAGCATTAGCGGCTGTACGAAGACCCTCAAAATCCACAACAACTTACTTGATTGCGTTTTTCTGGTGGCAAAGAAGGGTCCCCATCCTAAAACATGAAGAGGTATGGAATTAAAATCATCTCATACAATTATTATATGACATTATGCATGCTGTTAAACACCGTGCACGTGAACAAATAAACACCACCTTGAAGGTCTGAACCACTCACAATGAGCTCCCTGTACTTTTTCTTGAGGCCCTGGTGGCGCTCCCTCAGCTGGTTGGCCATCAGCTTGTACTGGTCTCTCTCCTGCTGACAGGTATCCAGCTCCTTGGACAGAATGAGCAGGGCCTCTTTCTTACTCTCCAGCTTGCGTTTACACACCAGGAACTGCAACAAACGCAGCACACACAAGGACAGAACTGAGAGTGGGTGGTGGACACAGTCCACTGTTGGTCCCCGAGCTCTGTGTGTTAATTCCAGGACCACAGGAGCAGGCATGTATATGACATCCATCTCTAACACCTACTGTGTCGTCCAGCTTGTTTTTGGCTTTAAATTCCCTACAGGCTCCATCACTGGATAGAAAAAGTCAAAGCACTGAGTTGGAACTGACCAGTTCCCAACAGGTGGAAAAGTACACACTAGAGCCACGTGTTTAAAGTATAGATAAGACCCAGCAGGAGGAACAGAGTCGAGCTTGATAGCTGTCAGATCAGCTCATAACCAAATGAAACAGCAGCTGCTGCGTTCAGGAGTGTGAAGTAAAGCTTGTCGCTCAAACATGTTCATCCCTGATGTTAGTGGTTTATACACACGCACACACACAATGAATTAGACAACTGTTTTGTTCCCCCACTGAACAGATTGTCTGTTTGGTCTACAAAACAACAGATAATAGCAGAATATGCCCATAGCAGTGCTCTAAAACTCGCTTGTTTCCGCTTGCTATATTACAAATAAAAGCAGCAAATCCCTCCAATTTCTGCCAAACAGGTTGCCAGTTAATTTTTTTCCTGCTTTATCATTGCAGCTTCACTCTTGTGCTCTGTAACGGTCATGGTTGGATTATCACCAGTTCAGATATGACACGATCAACCAGTCATGAATCCACCTGCAGCGTGGAAGTTCCTAAATAATCACAGCTGCATGAACAGTCCCTGAAGGCAGCACGAAAATCTAAATATCGGACTTTTGATTAAAATATAATTTGGACGACGTTCACCAGCTGGTGGGTCACTCTGCATTAAGCTAGCCAGCTGACTGTTATGCTGTGTTACCGTGGAGCTAAAATAGATCTAAAAACTGCTTTTTTAGGGGGTCATTTTCGTGAAGAAATTCCTGCGGTGCCAATTACGTTTTCGGCTACCACTGCGTTATCACCCCCCAAAATACATTCATACCTGTAGCCTCGGTCGAACCTTACTCTCTAGGTTTAAATGACTTCATGCTAATAATGTTAACAAGTCAATGTCGCCCACAGGTGTGTTATATCTGGGCTCCATACGTGTTTCGGAGGTGGGCAGGAGTGTTCCTGCATTTGCAGGCAGACACGAACACTGTCGGCCTGACAGAGTAGCATGCTAGCGTACCCCATTAGTCAATCTTTAGCCGGTCTTTCTAAAGACGGGAGTAAGTTAGAGTTTTTTTTCTGTGGCGTTCAGCAGCTCCTCCATCCATGATGACAAGTGACCGGATCTCGTTCCATATGGACGACGGCGCAACCGTCAAAATCAGCCCGTCTCCGCAACAGCTGTTGGCGGTCTTGGCCACTCTCTTACCTCGCTGACAAGCCCCTGCCAGTCACTCTCGCTCCTCTTGGAAGACTGCATTATCCGAAATATTTTTGACAAAGTGTCAGGACACACGCTGCCTCTCCGCCGCCGTCCGACCTGCCTCTCCCCCGTTTGTTTATCCTGCAACGTCACTTTTTTTTTTTTTTTTTTTTTTTGGCTCTGCCGTCAAGCTGCGCGGAATGAAAACAGATTAAAGAATACGACTTCCGGTACAATGTTGAAACGAAAATGATCTTTGAAGAAAAGCAGTTTTCATTTAAATTTAGATTTAAATCAAATGTCATTTTAAACTTTAATGTAAAACAGTGGGCATCCTACATTATTCAAAATATATGCGCCTGAAGAGCAATTAGAAATAACACAACGGAAACTTAACAAGATGTCCTTCATAATAAAAGCATTACATATGTACAGTATGTGTTGGTGTTTCTCTTTATGAATTTTGTCAAGTGAAGGTCTGAGGATTGAAATGTTAGGAGAGTACATTTGAGATTTCTTGGGATTTGGGATTTCTGGCACACCTTCACCTGCTTCCAGGGTACATGGAGAAAGGAGAAGTCTGAAGATGTCAAAACTCCAGCAACTCTTGTGGTATAAAAACTTTATTAGGGTCATCATAAAACACATTAAAAAGAACATGTGAATAAGATCAGTAGGAAGCAAAATAAATAAAAATGTTAAACAACAGAATAAAAGACAACCAATCATACTCATACATGTCAGGCAATGAGGCACAAGCACATATGTGTTGGGTGTCATACAGTGGCTTTGTTAAGAAAATAAAAGAACTATTACAAAGTGAGCTTTCACTGTGACAAAGTAACTATACATGAGAGGGGAGACTTAACCCTAAACCAAAACATGATGAAACATATGAAATTAGATTTTATTAATATGTTGATACTCAACAGATAAACTGAAATTGTGGGGTAGCATTCAGTAAGCTTAAAGCTAAATCACACAAAAGCATGTTGTAAAGCTGTTTATACTTTTTATATTGCGATACCATTCAGAAAATGAGTAGGAGAATTTTAAGACTTTTGAGTTGGTCAGTTCATTCTTCCACACTGCTGTTACATGTTATTTTTTTTCACAGACGGAAACATTCATTTCACAAATCATTTCCTCCATTGAACTGATTGACTAGTATTTGACTTCAGCTGTGTCTGAGTCAACAGGTCCCACGGTTGACTATGCGGTTGGCTCATTAGAAAGAGGTTGAGAATCTTGAACTGGGGCACTCAGTTGACGCTCCCTTGTGGAGGGATTCACATCTCTGGAAAACAAAGTTCCAAACATTTCCTGCAGGGGTGTCTCTAAATTCCACCCTTCGTTGCTGGCAAATGTATAAACGCATCCAAAGAGTTTAGGAAACAGCAACATCAGATCAACTTTGTACACTTCCTTGGGTCTGAAAACAGACAAAAAAAAAAAAAAAAAAACAGTTCAGGAACAAACATCAGCATTCTTTTTAGGTTAATATTAACATCTCTTTCCAGAGTGTCCTAGAGTCACTGCGTACTTCCTTCCACCAAAAGAATATAGAGAAATAAAAGAGAAAGCATCATGTTATGGGTGAGATCTTAACATATAATTTGAGCTCAGTTTTACTCACTTGTGCTCATAGAGGTTTCGTATGAAGCGCAGTAATCCCAAAATGTTTGTGCTGTAGGGTTTCTTGTTGCTTTCCATCTTCTGGACCAACGTTGTTGGAAACTGTCAAACCAAACATCTGTTAGAATTATGCTTAGCAACAATGTTGACAACAAACTAGTGAGCTTCCAAATAAAGGATAAAATTGCTATGTTGCAGTCACCTTCTCTTTCCACAGTTCGTATGATCCAATCCCAATGCCTTTTTCCATCAAAGAAATGAATTCTTGGTCTGCATCTCGATACTTTTTCACCTCGTCTCTGTTTCCAATCCTTCTCAAGTATTCTACTCTTCTGAAAAATCAAATGTATGTTTAGGGTGCATGTTTGACAAAATATAGATCTTGAACCATTTTGTCAGATCATATTGATTCAAAAATTGTCACGCACAAATGCTGTAGAAATACTGTATGTTGATAGCAAAATGCACATGAAGCCAGTATGACTCCAGGTCAATAATTTCATCAACATCTTTTGATATTTCATTAGATTTTTACCAGCCATGCTAGCTGCTCTGTAGGTGGCGGTGACAGTTGGCTGTTCCACCACTTTGGTTCAGCCGGAAATATGTCAACAACTACTTGTTGGTTTGCCTTGAAATTTTGCACAGGCATTCATGATTCCCAGTGGATGAAGCATCTTATTAAGATGGTGGCCATGATTAACATGACGCCTACTGTGCGTCAGCCTGTTAGCATTGTCACTGTGAGCATGTTAGCGTTCTAATGTTAGCACTTGAAAGCACCACTGCACAATTAGGGGCAGTAACAGCAAATCAGCTGAATTAATTGAGAATGATAAATGTGATTCTACCTTTCAGAGGTCCAGAAGAAGGGATGACTCAAGCATTCTTCCACTTTAGGCCTGTTCTTTGGTTCTTTATTGATCATCCACTCAATCAGATCCTTTGCCACCACATCTTCAACATGGTGCAAAGAGTACTGTCCTTTAAGAATGTTGTACACGCATTCAGCAGATACGTCGCCGAAAGGATGGTGTCCTCCAGAGAGGACAAAATAAATCAGCATGCCCGCCACCTGAAAAGCAGGAACAGCAGTTTAATTACAGAATGAGTTTTCACCTAATGATGACAAGAACTGACGTAGCAGAAAAACTAACCTGTATGTCAGTGCTCCACTTGTATGGTATGTCAGCTTTTCCTGTTAAAGTTTCTGTGGCCATCCAGCATTTTGTTCCTGCACCACCTGTGTGATGAGTTGTTTGGTTGTCGAGTAATCGTCTGCTTATGCCAAAATCAGCTAATCTTGCCCTCCCGTTAATATCTGCAGGACAAATAGTGGAGACTGATTCAGGAAACAAACTCCAACAAACTCCTGTTCACCAAAATGAATTCAAATATTTGTGTGTGCATTGAATTTCAGATTGTGAGTTATATATTTTTAACGTGTCTTACCGATCAAAACATTCTGTGGTTTGAGATCACGGTGGAGAATTTGAGGATTCTGACAATGAAGTGTCTTTAAACTCTTGAGAACCTGCTTGACAAGTTTCTCTCTCAGCAGACCACCATCACCGTTTCTGATGTATTCTTCCAAGTTGTATTCGCAAAGTTGAAGACAAAGATATCCAAAGTTCTCATCCTCTTCAAAGTCAATGTATCGTATAATGGACGGATGATCAAGCTTTGGAAGTCGTAGAATGACTTCCTCATTCTTCAGCTCCCGATAGTTGCATTTAGTCATTCTCTTAATAGCAACTTCAGTGCCGTCTTTTCTCAGCCCCAAGAAGACTTCAGTCACACCACATCCCTTCTTTATGAGGAATTCTGCATCATTCACATAAATTATGTTCCCAATTCTTGTTACTTTACTTTCATCAGTGCTCAGAAGCGTCTTCAGTTTTTCTCTCCACCGCTTGCTGGTTTGTAGCCATCTGTGTGGCACTGATGGCGTAGAGGTGCTGAGGTTTGAAGTTGAGGTCACAACAGGAACTGATGTTTGATCACTTGCAGATTTCAAGTTTGGTGAGTTGAAATGATTTTTCAGTCGTCTGAGAACTTCTTTCAGCTTGTCATTCATTTCCATATCTGCAGATAACAGTATGTCCTCCGGCACTGAAGTTATTCCCACTGATGGAAAGATGTTAGCTGCGTGTGCAACTGAAAGCATGTTTGCAAATACGCCGTATGTGTAGACTCTAATGTCAGAGGAGTGTTGGTTCTTTACATGAGGAGCAACTGTTTTGCATATCTTCTCAGTAAAGTTGGGATCCCAGCCATTTGTGCATTTTGTTTTCTGTGTTATCACATAGAGTGTTTTCAGAACAGCCTCCCATATTCTCAGTCTTTCTTTTGAGCAAAGCTGGTCCAGCAGTTGGTGGATCATATCCAAAGCTTGCTCATGTGGTATGTCTTCCATTGTACAGCAAACTGCACGTAAAGCAATAATTGCCGAATATACAAATTCCTGGGGAATGTGTGGAAAGCGACTGACTGCACCTTCAATGTAGGTGTCCACATTTCCAGTGTCGATCAGCCATTTGATACATTCTTGCCGGTTTTTTTCTGCATCTTGCCCAGGTGCATCAAAAGGTCTTTCAATCATGGTCAGGTGGGTCTGAGGATCCTCCAACAGCATGTGCCAGTCAGAAGGTATGAACGCTTCAGCTTCCTCTTGCCCAGCACTGGCCATACTCAGAAAATATCTGATATTGGAGCAGAATTCACCTCCTTTTGATGCAGAATTATGAGTCGTCTGGATTCACTTTTCGATCAAGCTGTCTTGTCACGAAAGCAAGTGGAGCTTTGGACAGTGAGGTAAATTCTGTGGGAAGACAAAAGCATGGTTTTATTGTTAAAGCTGCAGTAGATAACTTGTATAAAAGTTTTTTTTGTCATATTTGCTAAAACTGTCCCTATGCCCAGACAGCAGTACATGAAACATGTAATCTGTGGAGAAAAAAAACAAAATAAAAAACGGCGCCATTGGTCCCACCTTCTACTCCTACTGCTATTTGCAAGAATCCACTGCACCTGACACAAAACAACCAATCAGAGCCAGAGGAGTGTCTGAGGGAGTGTCTGGCGTCTGTCAATCACTATTCACACACGCTGCGAACCGCCCCCTCCCTCCGCTCATGCTGCCAGCTGCCGCTCAGTCAAACAGCTCTGTGGGCGTTCGTTTTGTACCAACTACACTGTGCTTTGCACCACCAGGTCTCAGGTTTCCTTGACTTCACCTGGTCCTGGCTCTTTGGACTCTGTCTCAGACTTTAAAATCTATCTCTGTGCCTTAGATTCAGTTTCTGGACTGACATGCATAACTGTAATTTTTACATGTTTATATTTCTTTGGGCTTGCAGTTTGTTTCGTTTCGTTTTGATCCGTTTGTTTTGTTGATTGTTGTCTCTGTTTTTATATGTGGTGTAAACTTTAAAAACTTCATATAATAATATCATAAAGTGTTAAAAAAAAAGTTCTGTGAGTGGCGTCAGGAGGCTAGTGAAAGCTATGCTGGAGCAACAGCCACCCACAAAGGAGAAACTGCCCATAATGACGCTGCCAACAACAACATGTACGGCTAAGACAAGTGACCATAAAGCTAATATGGTGATTGTTACCGTAACACTCTGCAGCGCGTACAGTATGTTAGTGACTGAGTTGTAGCGGCTGGGCAGAGTTAGCTTGTTTCCGAGCCGCACCAATGCCGCAGGGAGGAGGGGCTTGGAGGCAGGGCATGAGTGACGTGGAGCTTGGTTCAAATTTTCAGGCTAAGTCTACTCTCCTCTCAATTTTACCTACTGCAGCTTTTAACACTCAGTATACAGTAGTGGATTGAAGTCCTCTGAGCTTTTACTTAACTACTGTGAAAATACTCCATTACAAGTAAAGGTCCTGCATTCAAAAGTAATACTAAGTATTACCAGCTGTCATTGTGTCGTAAAATATTCCCTGTTGGTGTTTTACTATTACAATTGCCTTTGGATTTATATTACTGCTGAATTAATGTGTCTGTTGCATTATACTGCTGCAGATGTTTAAGGTTGAGCTCATTGTAATTACTTTATATACTGATGGCTGAGGCACGAAAATGATTTGTACCCAAATCCTTTAGCACACAACAAACACTTCACCTTGGATTAAAAGAAAAGACAGTGAAAAATATAGTACATTGCATAAAACACAACAAACATAAAACACAAGTAATAATGTTACTGAAAGTGTACTCATTTTATTGGGAGATATCACTTCAAAATGTTCCCACACAGGGGAAAACTTTCTCTTTCTCACAGGCTCCATCAAAATAAGCAGCAGTATAACAAAATGCACCTCTATGTCACACACAAATCAACAAATCGCCAACTATAACCCACGATGTGTGAGCGGATCCATTGCGGTATTTAAATGTTCATAAATGGCGCCGATATTCGAACCAGATCCTGAATCAGTGAGACTTCGAACGTATCATCATTCGCCCGAAACACCAGCAGCGATAAAACACTTCCGGGATTTCTCGACACACCCACCGACACCAATCACTAGCCACTACGCGTCATGTAGTTGACCAATCACGTGCAGCACGAGCAGAAGAAAAATTGAGAAAAAAAAACGAAAAAAAAAAGCGGGACCCACTCCGGCTTCCAGACAGGAACCGGTTCTACAAGCCGTTTCGTTCGCGACTGACATCACAAACACTAATTTCCAGAGAGCAGCACACAAAGTTAGTCCTCCCGGGCATGAGCTTTCTGCTTGTATCAGTGCCAGGATTGCTGGTTTTTAACGGCGTGGTGATTCACGCATTTATCTCATAACACTAAGTTAAACACAAGGAAACGTACTGAGACGACCAACGCTGATGTAATCGAAATCTTAAACCTATCACGTTTTGTCTTCAGGTTGTGGTCAAATATAATACTTTTTCAATTTTCTCTTGAACATGATAAAAACTGATTAACCTCAATTTTTGACCAAGGGTGACTGCCTGAATACATCTTGCCCTGTGAAGTTTGTCATTCATTCCAGCAACTAAAGCTCAGCTTTCTGAAGTTTGGAGCTCGACTAAGATTTGGAGGAAAGGTTAGAAAATAACTCACTTTTGAAGTAGGATTGCCTTCTTTTAGTTTGAGTTTCAAACAGTTCTTCACACAGGATCCCTGTTGGTGTCGGTACAGCGAGCTGTGGGTGAAGTGAACTCTCCTCTTGTCTCTGTTCATCCTCTTCCTCTTCCTGTTTCTCGCTCCTCCCATGAACACTGTGATAAATAATCTGTGCTGGCCATGTTTGGGCTTGCTGTTGATGGACTGCCTGTAATTGAAGATCAAATACCACCATACCGTAATGTAGGGTAAGGCCACAAACTACATATTTTCACTAAAGAATCCTCCACATTTAAAGTGTATACTTCATTGGGTGTAATTCAACTATCGCCTTTTTTTTCTTTGCTATCCTAAAATATGAAGGCCAGAATACTGAAACAAATATTTGCTCTGTAGACACAACAGCAGGCTGCTACGTTAGCATCAAACTTTACGTACTTACTGCTGGATTCAATTCAAACGCATTACAAAACCCCAGATGACGTTTTATTTCTGATTGTGGTGTCTGCTGGGGTGGGGTGTCAGAGGTGTGAACGATTTACAGGAAACTGAAACAGTGAAGACACAGAACAGGAAAGAAAGAAAGAAAGAAAGAAAGAAAGAAAGAAAGAAAGAAAGAAAGAAAGAAAGAAAGAAAGAAAGAAAGAAAGAAAGAAAGAAAGAAAGAAGAGGCTCCCTCAAACAACACCACACTGTCTTCTGTCAAATCTAACTGTGTGATCATTTGTTATAAATGGTCAATTTCTGATTTTCTGACTGAAATATAGAAAATGACAATTTCACAGGAAGTGAAAGTAAACGGACTGTCTGACAGTTGTGTAATACTGTGGAATATTTTGTAGCCTATAGCTAATTTGTGTAATATTGTGTAACATCCATTGCTTCCACCTGACGTAATAATTCCTGTTGCCTCCTCCGTGGTGTCCACAGACTTTTATTGTCGCTCATTTTTGTTAAATTGTCTGAGTTTATTCTCTTTTCTTAATTTAAGTGAGGCTGCACAAAGGAAAGCTGTTTTATATTTATGATGGATGTAAAAATGCACAAATAAAACAGAATGTGATAACTTGCTAATCCTTTTTGACATATACTCAATTGAAAACAGTACAAAGACGATGAATTAAATGTTTGACCTCACTGACTGATATGTATGTGGATATGATTAGTTGTCTGTGTTACGATTAGGTGGTCATTGAGCAAGGAACAATTAGAGTGTGAACCCAAAAGTGCAGACTTGACAAAAAGATGTTGAGCAAAAACGGTTCAAAGTGATTTATTACAAAAGAAGGCAATCAAAAATCCACCGGTTCAAAATTCAACAACACAAAAGGTAAGGCCAGCAAAACCAACAATTCATAAACCAAAATGGGAGGACAAGGACTAGGCCAGAATACTCACAGTTGAACGGGGAAACAGAAAACCACACGCAACGGGAATGATCCCACAAAGACAAAAGAAACACACAGACTTAAATAGAGGGGGAACTAAACAGACACAGGTGGACGCAATCACAAATCACAAAGGAGGGAAACATAAGGAAGTAAAGAGAACTATGACACACAAAGGAAGGCTACCAAAATAAAACAGGAACTCAGGATACCAAAGTTAAACGGGATCCTAACAGTACCCCCCCCCCCTTAAGGGACAGATCCCAGATGTCCCAACAAAACCAGAACAAAAACAACGTCCAGGACAACAAAATGCAGAGTTCCATGAAGGTTGAACAACTCAGGAGGATGGGTAGGGGGGTGGGTGGGAGGTCGGCAGCAGCAGAACCTCTCAGGAGGACAGACAGATGGCCAACAAAGGCGGATCCAACCAGAGGCCTTTGGTGAAGGCAGAGCCCCTAGGCTAGGGGGAAGCGTCTCTGGAGGCAGTTGGCAAAGACAAATCCCTTGACCAAGGCAAAGCCGTTGGCCAAGGAGATATCTCTCTCGGGGCCATCGGGGAAGGCGGAGCCCCTCTGGAAGATGTAAGCAAAGGCGGCGAAGGTGATATCCCTCTGGAGGCCGGCGGCGAAGGCGATATCTCTCTGGGGGCCGTCGGCGAAGGCGATACTCCTTTGGCAAACAGTGTCGAAGGCGGTATCCCTCTGGGGGCTGGCGGCGAAGGCGATATCCCTCTGGGGGCTGTCGGTGGAGGTGAAGGCGATACCCCTCGGGAGAAGAGTGGCGAAGGCGGTACCCCTCCGGAGGACAACGGCGGAGGCGGTACCCCTCTGAAGGAAGTCGGCGAAGAAGGAACCCATCTGGAGGATGGCGGCGAAGGCGAAGCCCCTCTGGCGGCCATCGGCGAAGGTGATACCCCTCTGGGAGACATTGGTGAAGGCGGTACCCCTCTGAGGGACGTCGGTGAAGGATGAACCCATCCGGAGGACGGCGGCGAAGGCGATATCCTCCTGGAGAACAGCAGTGAAGGCAATATCCCTCCGGAGGCCATCGGTGGAGGTGACACCCTTCGGGAGGCTGGCGGTGAAGGTGGACCCCTCCTGGACTGGAGGCAGGTGAGAGGACCGCTGTGCTGGGAACCGGTGACGGGGCATCTGGGGCAGGAGGTGGCTGCAGCGCTGGCTCAGTGGGTGACCGCTGCTGCGGCTCCGGCTCGGTGGGTGGCTGCAGCTAAGGCTCTGGCTTAGTGAGTGGCTGCGGCTGCGGCTGTGGCTCTGGCTTGGTGGGTGGCTGTTGCTGCAGCTCTGGATCTGGCTTTGGCTCTGGCTCAGTGGGTGGCTCTGGCTTTGGCTCGGTAGGTGGCTGCAGCTGCCGCTCTGGCTCGGTGAGTGGCTGCGGCTCTGACTCGGTGGATGGCTGTCGCTGTGGCTGTGGCTGTGGCTCTGGCTCGGTGAGTGGCTGCGGCTCTGGATCTGGACTTGGCTCTGGCTCTGGCTCTGGCTCGGTGAGTGGCTGCGGCTCTGGATCGGTGGGTGGCTCTGGCTCTGGACTTGGCTCTGGCTCTGGCTCTGGCTGTAGCTGTAGCTGTGGCTTTGGCTGTGGCTCTCACTGTGGCTTTGGCTCAAGCAGTGGCTGTGGTTGCGGCTCTGGCTGAAGCTTGGGCTGGTAGCTGGGCACCTGGAGCTGAGGCTGAAGCTCGGGCTGGTAGCTGGGCACCTGGAGCTGAGGCTGAAGCTTGGGCTGGTACCTGGGAACCTGGGGCTGAGGCTGAGGCTTGGGCTGGTGGCTGGGAACCTGGGGCTGAGGCTGAATCTTAGGCTGGTAGCTGGGAACCTTGGGCTGAGGCTGAATCTTAGGCTGGTAGCTGGGATCCTTGGGCCGAGGCCTGGGCTGGTAGCTGGGAACCTGGGGCTGAGGCTGAATCTTAGGCTGGTAGCTGGGCACCTGGGGCTGAGGCTGAAGCTTGGGCTGGTACGCGGCTTTAAGTCTGTGGACCCTCTTCCTTCCAGTGGAGGCTGTTTTGAAGGCCAGCCGGGTCCACCAGAATGGAGACCTCTCGTCCTCAGGCAGGAAGCTTGCCAACTCCAGCACTGAACATGGCTGGAGAGGAGATGGCTGTCGGCTATCTAGCTTGCAGGCTGTAGTAAGTAGACCGCTAATAAGCCTGGGGCTAGCTGACTTATGGACTGGAGCTGGTAGGGAACTAGTAGGCCGCTGGCTAACTGACTCATGGACGGGAACTGACAGGGAGCTAGCAGGCTGGTGGCTAACTGACTCATAAACTGGGACTGGCAGGAAGCTAAAAGACTGGAGACCAGCTGGCTTATGGGCGGGGAGCGGCAGGGAGCTCACTGGCCAGTGGCTAGCCGACTCGGAAACTGGAGCAGGTAGGAGGCTAGCAGGCTGGAGGTCTGATGACTTAGGAGCAGAGCCTGCCGACTCGCAGACAGACTGCTTCTTCAGCATGTTCTGAATGGAGTATATTGAGCGCCACAGGCTTGGCATGTCAGGATGACTCCAAACCCAGGCTTGGCTATATAAAAAGTTCTCCAAAGAGGTTACAGCAACCATCCTCCCTTGAGTGTCCAGTGAACGATCCCATCCATAAAAAAGCAGAAAATCCCAGATAGGAACAACGTCTCTTGTTTCCTCCAGCCGAGGAAAAAAGTCTGCTGGGTTCAATTTTGGTGGGATCATTCTGTTACGATTAGGTGGTCGTTGAGCAAGGAACAATTAGAGTGTGAACCCAAAAGTGCAGACTTGACAAAAAGATGTTGAGCAAAAATGGTTCAAAGTGATTTATTACAAAAGAAGGCAACCAAAAATCCACCAGTTCAAAATTCAACAACACAAAAGGTAAGGCCAGCAAAACCAACAATTCATAAACCAAAATGGGAGGACAAGGACTAGGCCAGAATACTCACAGTTGAACGGGGAAACAGAAAACCACACGCAACGGGAATGATCCCACAAAGACAAAAGAAACACACAGACTTAAACAGAGGGGGAACTAAACAGACACAGGTGGACGCAATCACAAATCACAAAGGAGGGAAACATAAGGAAGTAAAGAGAACTATGACACAAAGGAAGGCTACCAAAATAAAACAGGAACTCAGGATACCAAAGTTAAACGGGATCCTAACAGTCTGGCCTTGTTATTTATTTTTTGCTTCATACTCATCCTGTTTAAATGTTCTTTGTCATGTATTTTATGATGACACAGATGAAGGCTGGTCTACATGCTCGTCAATGACACTCTCTGGTACGGATGAACTTTGTTGGACTTGATACAGAAAAACCAGAAATATATCACTCAGTCTGCTCACTTGAGAGCCCTGATATTTTATGTCAGTAAAATGCTCCGTTTGGATCATACCTTTTTACCAAATTCAAGGGTTCATGATTAAATCATTTTTTGTGTTCAGTCTTTATGTTAGAAAATGAATTTATCATGAAGTTTTTTTGCATGATCAACATCATTACTACACTGTCGTGATGCTCCCGCAAAAACAAAGTGACAAAAGTCAACTTTTACTGGCGCCAGGATGCTGGTTTTTAAAAGTGTTGCCATTCAAACAACATTTGCTTTATCCAAAATGCTCATAACACTTCAGTTCTCCTCCAGAGACACTGGACAGCAATGTGATAAAATCTAAGTTTAAAATCAACACATGCGTAAACTAACCCTGCTGGCATCGCCTCACTGCAGACACCTGGAGCCATGTTGCCCACACAGAGACATGTAACCTGACAATCATAACTATTAGTTATCTATTAATGATGAAGGAAACTTCATCTGGATGTTACATCCTGTCTACCAGCTGCAGGACAGCAGAAGAAGTCCGTCCAGTTTCTGTGAACACAATTAAGATCAGCATTCACCTTAGGCTCCCATTATTTTCACTCTCAAACAACAACATGATCAATAAACTGATTCAGCCATTTTATGTCATGATTGACAGTCTACAGAAGAATGTTGAACTGTCGTTGTGATGTCATAATTGATGGCAAATCTATTCCGGAATGTGAGCTGACTTTATGACTAGAGCCCAGAGCCAAGAAGCCAGAAACTCACCGACCCACAAGTTGATTTGAGGGAAGCTACATCGTCAAAGAAAGTCGTCTGTCTCAAACAGAGGACAATATGATATCTGTGTGCAGCGATTTCAGTTTGGAACCATTGCCAATATCAGCATCAATGATGGTGAGAAGAGAGAGCAGAAGGCGGTAAGATGTTCAAACCAGGAGACACTGAACACATTTTACTCAGCACAGCACTGACACACTGAAGACGACTGCTGTTTTCACACGCACGGCTCATATCACATATCATATATACAGTATTTAATTCATGATATACAAGATTTAACTCATGATATACTGTGAGTTACTTCATATACAATAAATCAAGGATTTCTTTAATGGTTAAAGTCGAGTTTCTATTCAGACTATAAGTATTGTCTATAAGTGTGACAGGTTTCCATTCGTTCTGCTGTTTGGAATGACTCCGCTCTGTCACGTTCGCCATCCGACATGTTTGTTTCTTTCCTGCTCGCATCCATGTGCAAAGAATGCAAATCCAAATGATCAAACATTTCCATTCGAGCATGCTTAGTGTCTGCAGTTTGCCATTTTTTGTTCCAAAATGTGAATGTTACTTTTCGTAATGTGTCTCTTCAGCTCTTGGTGGTTCATGTTGGTAATTGTCATCTCTTTATAGCTTTAACCATTAATGATGTGGCTGTTACATTTCTTGACATGTAACAGCCAGATCCTAATTGTACTTCCATACTTTTATTTCCATAACATTTTCAATACAGGACTTTGCTTGTAACAGAGGATTTTTACACTGTGGTAAAAGTACTTTACTTAAATAAAGGACCTAAAACTTCCTCCACCACTGTGTAAAACAAATAAATCAAGGCAATAATACATCATAATTCAATGTAAGGTAAGGTAAGGTTGGGAATAGACTCATATGTTGTTTGATTATGTTGTGGGGTAGTTAAGGTCAATTGTCTGTGACAGTCTTAAAATACTGCACAAAAACAATATGACACTATGTCCATTCAATCAGTTTGACAACATTGAAAGATGGTCCTGGGCTGCTGTGACATGTCATTATTTGTGTGTCTTTTCAGGCATTTCCATATTGTTAAGGGCCAAGTCAGATATATCAGGGTTTTCACAAAACTCATTTTTTTCCTATTCGTAATTACAACTTGGAAGTCGACATGAACATGATTTTCAAGTCAGAAACACGTCATGATGATAACTTATATGACATGAACACAGCATTAACACAGCATCAAGCCTCCTGTAGTGTCGATCCAGATGCAAACGGTCACCAAAAGACAACAAATCCAAAAAGGAAGCAGGCAGACAAAAGGGGGAGAATCATGAACAGGCAGCACACAAGAAGAGGCAGGACACAGAGAAGCCTGTATATATACACACTGAGGTTGATGAGGGACAGGTGAGGCTGGATGTGAGAAGGAGGGGCAGGTGTGCAGGTGGGTGTGGAGATCAGGTGAGTGGAAATGGCGGGAAAGACTGAGTATATCTGGAAAGTCATCGAATGCAAAGTTCCATTGAAATAGCACTTCACTGAGCATTTAGCATTGCACTCATATCACACAGTCAGACTGTCGATGGACTGTTTAAAAAAAGGATGAAAATCAATTCAGGACAACCAGAGATATTGTCTTTTTTTATTCCACACACACATCAAGTCCCGATTTAGCTGAACCTGTTTGAACAACCCTTCCTCTGAGACATTACGTTCAACTAATTTGCATAATTATGTTATTGCTGACAAATGGTGGATGGTGCCAGACAGAGTGCAGGACAATGAGACCAGAATGAAGGCTTCACATCCAGACTGTGGTCAAGTTCATACAACAGAAGCACCCTGGTTCAGGTTAGGGAAAGATGGTGGTTTCACTGAAGAAAGTTAGAAATGTAATTAACCCTACTTTGATCTTTGACGTTATGCCATAACCGTCACAAAAACATCATGAAACACATCTTACAATCATATTTTTCCATATTTATTTTGATGCTTGTACATGCGATATATTTTGAGAGAAACAATCAATAACAAAATAATAGGAAACAGTCTGCATTTTGTCAAGCTTGCATATACATACAGTTTTCTTTTTTGGTTTGCAATACAGTACACTTAAAGAGCAGAGGCCCTTCGACTTCTGAGTTTGTTCAGTGTCTATAAAAAGAATTGGGCAACCAATCGTTTTTTCGTTGTGGTCTTGTGCTCTGAATTCAGGGTTCATTATATCTGTTCCCTTATTGTCTTTCCCCTCTCATAATGTGTCAATATAGTGGAAAAATACTAGAATAAAAAGTAAAAAACTGTACAATGATTTTTTTTTTTTTTTTTAAAGTAACTATATCAGCAGTATAATCTGAACAAAGAATCAAATATTAGCAATTTCAGGTAATATTGATGCATCAAGCTGTGAAAAGAATGATAATTTTGTCATTTACCTGATTGTGTGGTGATACTGTAACAGTGCAGACTGTTGTTTGTTCTTATCACTTGACTTGACTTAAATCCTTAATCTGTAAAGTAAGATCAGACAAATGCAGCAAAATAAAAGTAGAACAGTTCCTTATAAGGATCGTTGTCAAATCACAGTATAAAATTTCACAAAATACAAATAGTAAAATGAAGCAAAAGCCCCTTCAAATTGTACCAGAGTACATTATCTTATAATGTCAGCCTTTGGAAAGTAGTCACTATGTACAATACATCTGCAAAACCTTCAAGGCTTTAGTTCATAGAAGCCATTCTGACATGTCACAGTAGGAAAAGCACAGATGTGAATAACAAAATGAATGATGGCTGAGTTCCATTCAGATGCTTCAGCTTTAGGGTCCTGGTATAGTTCATGCTGGTTCACTGTCATATTGTCATGGATTAATAGGATATTTAATTTGGAGTGAAAAGGCTCTCTGGACTTCATGTGTGTGCACTCTTGTTGCCTAGTGTTGCTACAGCCTTGCTGTGGAGCATGTGCTAGACACTATGACTTAAAAACAGTTACACCAGAGTCGCCTTTAGGTTGAGACTCTTGAACTGGGACACCCAGGTCGTCCTCAGTGTTTGCAGATGGCGTTGTAAAGCTGTCTTCTCTTCGAAACATTTCCTTCAGGGGGGTCTCTGAATTCCACCCTTGAGTCTTGGCAAACTTGTAAACACGTCCAAAGAGATCGGGAAATATTGTCATCACATCGACTTGGGCTACACCTTTGGGACTGCAAACAAAAAGCAAGTTTATTACAAAGGTAATGAACACTCACTTTCACACTAACATTCTCTCTTTGAGCAGTCATTCACACAAAATCTCACACAATTTAACACTGTCAATGAACAGATGACAAAAAAATATAAAAATATTTGGTTACAAAAAAGCCCCTTCAACAACCCTTTCTAAGGGATCAAAACAGGGTGATACAAGATAAAGTTACAAAGTGCACATCATTGTAAACTAGGACTCAGGCTATAGTTCAGTTAAACCATGGCTTAAACTTTCCTTTCTTAAGTTTCCTTTGAACATACAAGCAGTCAGACTATAATGCTCTTCTGTTTATTCACCAGACGCTCATCAAACCAGCCTCTTATTTCTCTCCAGAAAGAATGAACATTATTTGGCTATGGCTGCAGTAAGCTTGTTCTTCGTTGCTTGGAATTATTGAATTGAAAAATTGAACTATTGAATTGAATCCATATACCTCCGTCGAAAGCCATCCATTGTCGCCTGGTTTTGACAAGGAGGCAGCGGACAATTCGCATTTGTCGTGTATTTGGCCATCAAGTGGCATTTCAGACTGGATGTGCTATGGTCATAACTCAGTTCACACCAACAATACACACAGATAACTTTGGTCTTGCCAGTCGACCCATCTGGCAACTTTTTGAAACTAAACTTTCCATTCAGAATCTTGTTCGCATCCATTTTGGCGTTTCTTGCTTGACGTCCACACAAACCAGTAGCCTACTCTTTTACAGCTAGCGAGCAGACAAGACCAAGCATGTGTGTGGGGCGTGCCTGTTGTTTTGTTTCTGGTTTACAATCAGATCCTGTAGTTTTTCTAATGTTACTAGCAGTGGCCACAGCTTATAAAAAAAACTACAGGTTCACTAGGTCACAAAGAGCGTTAATCTCGAGATAAAAAAAAAGACATCATTAAAATTGATTTGCGTCCATGCCTTAAAAACTCAATATTTTTGTGCGTGTGTGTGTGTATGTGTATATATATACTGTATGTGTGTGCATGTGTGTGTGCACATATGGATACATATATAGATATATACTCCGGTGTTTTTAAATGTTGAAGAATTGCTTTTTATTGACATTGTGCATCACTTTTATTTCAGTTTCACTCACGGGTGCTCTTGGGAGTTTCGTATGAAGCGCAGTAATCCCAGTGTGTTGTCAGTGTAGGCTTTGTTCTTGCGATCCATCCCCTGGACAAACTCCAGTGGATACTGCAACACCAACAATAATTTGTCACAAAGTGGAAATTAGGAATATAGAAGTTCCAGCTGTTCTGTTGGAGTCACCTTATCTTTCCACTCTTTGAAGGATCCTTCCCCGACACATTTTTCCAATGAACTTATCAGTTCCTGGTCAGCGTTTCGATACTGTGCCACCTCATCCCTGTTACCAATTCGTCTCAGGTATTCAAGTCTCCTGGAAAACAGTTTATTTTAGGACATATGGACAGCAAAATAAACATGCATTCATATGATACTCTTTGAAAATGGTGTTAGAGATGAAAACTGACTATTCGCTAAACCCCTCCAACAAACAGTCGTTGCCTAATCATAACTTCGCAGCCCCAGCGAGGCAGAACAGGGCTGGTATGCTTTGAATTTTTCCAGATGCCAACACAACAGCAAAACTGTAAGGGATGCACAAAAACCATGCTGTATCTATATTTCCGGTGTTTAGAGGCCTTTAACAAACACCATTGCCCATCAGCACAAGACTTTTGTGGCCTAAATGTCATGGCTCGATAAAGCAGGTTAATAGTCATTAACATTGGGAACCATGATTGTTTATACCAAAGGATAATCAATCAATCAATCAATCAATCAATCAATCAATCAATCAATCAATCAATCAATCAATCAATCAATCAATCAATCAATCAATCAATCAATCAGTTTCTTCCTTACTTATCAGAGGTCCAGAAGAAGGGATGACTCAAGCATTCTTCCACTTTAGGCCTGTTCTTTGGTTCTTTATTGATCATCCACTCAATCAGATCCTTTGCCACCACATCTTCAACATGGTGCAAAGAGTAATGTCCTTCAAGAATGTTGTACTCGCATTTAGCAGGTACGTCATCGAAAGGGTGGTGTCCTCCAGAGAGGACAAAATAAATCAGCATGCCCGCCACCTTAAAAGTAGGAACAGCAGTTTAATTACAGAATGAGTTTTCACCTAATGATGACAAGAACTGACGTAGCAGAAAAACTAACCTGTATGTCAGTGCTCCACTTGTATGGTACGCTGGCTTCTCCTGTTAAAGTTTCTGTGGCCATCCAGCATTTTGTTCCTGCACTGACTGTGCGATAAGTTGTTTGGTCTTTGGGTAATCGTCTGCTTATGCCAAAATCAGCTAATCTTGCCCTCCCGTTAACATCTGCAGGACAAATCAGGTTGACAAAGTCAAGAAAGAAACTATGTATGATAATTATACTTTAGATTAAAAAAAAAAAATCACTTTATTTTTTAACGTGTCTTACCGATCAAAACATTTTGTGGTTTGAGATCGCGGTGGAGAATTGGAGGATTCTGACAATGAAGTGTCTTTAAACTCTTGAGAACCTGCTTGACAAGTTTCTTTCTCGGTGAACCACCATCATGAGATGTGATGTATTCTTTCAAGGTGTATTCACAAAGTTGAAGACAAAGATATCCAAAGTTCTCATCCTCTTCAAAGTCAATGTATCGTACAATAGATGGATGATCAAGCTTTGGAAGTCGTAGAATGACTTCCTCATTCTTCAGCTCCTGATAGTTGCTCTTAGACATTCTCTTGATTGCAACTTCAGTGCCATCATCTCTCAGCCCCAAGAAGACTTCAGTACCATCACTTCCCTTTGCGATGCGGAACTCTGCATCATTCACATAAATTATGCTCCCAATTCTTGTTACTTTACTTTCATCAGTGCTCAGAAGCTTCTCCATTTGTTTTCTCCACCTCTCGCTGATTTGTTGCCATCTGTGTGGCACTGATGGCGTAGAGGTGTTGGGGTTTGAAGATGAGGCCACAACAGGAACTGATGTTGGATCACTTGCAGCAGTGCAAGCTTCATTATCTGGTTCTTCTTGCTTTTCTGACTTTTCCTTCTTTTTCTTCTTCTTTTTCTTCTTTTTCTTGGATCCAGATGAGGCTGTACAGTCTTTAGATTCCAAGTTTGGTGAGTTGAAATGATTTTTCAGTCGTCTGAGAACTTCTTTCAGCTTGTCATTCATTTCCATATCTGCAGATAACAGTATGTCCTCCGGCACTGAAGTTATTCCCACTGATGGAAAGATGTTAGCTGCGTGTGCAACTGAAAGCATGTTTGCAAATACGCCGTATGCGTAGACTCTGATGTCAGAGGAGTGTTGGTTCTTTACATAAGGAGCAACTGTTTTGCATATCTTCTCAGTAAAGTTGGGATCCCAGCTATTTGTGCCTTTTGTTTTCTGTGTTATCACATAGAGTGTTTTCAGAACAGCCATCCATATATCAGATCTTTCTTTTGAGGAAAGCTGGTCCAGCAGTTGGTGCATTATAGCCAAAGCTTGCTCATTTGGTACCTCTTCCATTGTACAGAAAACTGCATGTAAACTATCAATTACCCTGTTTATTTCATTTCTCTTAGGAATGTTTGGAAAGCGTCTGACTGCACTTTCAATGTAGTGGTTTAGATTTCCAGTGTCCTTCAGCCATTTAATACTTCTCTGGCTGTATTTTTCTTGACCTGGCCCAGAAACTGTAAAGAGCATTTCAATCATGGTCAGATGGTTCTGAGGATCCTCCTGCAGCATGTGATTGTCAAAAATTTTGAACACTTCTTCAGGTGGTTTCCCTCGTACAGCAATTTCCATGTCCACAAAATATCTTATTTTGGAGCATAATTTATTTCCTTTTGATGCGAGGTTATGAATCATCTGAGATATTTTATTATTGTGAGTAATGTGTTGAGGATCAGTGACAGGCAGCAATGTAACCAGTGCACCAGCAGAAATGAGTACTTTCAGGACATCATCCCTGTCGCTGATGGCAGCAGTTTGCAGTGGTGTGAATCTCTGTAGCTCTATGGGATTCAAACCGTTTGGATTAGCTTTCGCTTCAAGCAGTTTCTCCACAAAAAGAAGTGGTGCTTTGGATAGTGAGACATAATGCAAAGGCATTAAGACAGATTGGGAAGCACTGTTTGGGTCTGCACCCTTACGCAAAAGAAAAGTGCAAATATCCACATTGTGATTTATAACAGCAGCAATCAGTGGAGTTATATAGTCATTCCGCTCTTTGCATGGGTAATGTCCATTAATCTTATTGTCCCTGAGTAATTTTTTGAGCTTCTTGAGGTTGTTGTCAAATACAGACTGTATTATAGGATGTGTTTCTCTTGGGGGGGCTGGCACTTGTAACTGTGTGACGATATTCATTTCTTTGCTGTGAAAAAGACAAAATTAGAATATTACTGTTAAAACATTTGGTGCCATTTATACAAACAGCCTTTTGGCTAAGGGCAACTCAATTCAAAACCATTTCCTACATGCAGTTCTGTACAACTAGAGGTGATATTCATTCACAAACTCCTGCTCTGGCATGCACGGGTCTATAAAAGAATTCCTACAACTTGAAAACTTACTGTATTTGCTGACAAAAATGGCAACAAGTTGACTCATGATTTAATCTGACGACAAATACAGTTGAGTGAACACTGTCTCAGAATTGCTAATCATATCACACTTTTAGATATGACTTGTCAATGCGCACATTATGTGACACACCTTGCCCTCAGTGACTGCTTTACAATCTGAACTTCCTCATTCGGGTCGGCAACCAGAATTCAACTTTGCCCATGCAGAACTGTGAAATCTTTTTCAGTAAATGTTCATTATGATGACATCAACTAACCAAAAGACTGGATGATGAGCAAGCACAAAGCCACATGAGTGTGCTTCTCTGAAGTTGGAAGTCATTTTGCAATAAAATTTAAAGGTAAATTTTTGAAGATTGTAGGCAAAGTAACCTACAGTGTTGAATCCGCTTGTATAAAATCGAATTTAACATGCTCTGCTTGTTCCGTATTCCTCTCTGACTCTGCCTCTCTTAGCCCTCCCTTAGCTATAGTGTGAAAGAAACCTGTTGGGACAGATACAGTAGGTCCAACACGCCCTGTTCACTTTGTTTTGCTTTTCATAATGATGATGATTTTCATATTCTTTGAACTTTCACTTTTTCCATTCTTATCACGTGCTGTAAACTTAATGAACATTAGCTTTTTCTGCCCTCTGTTTTCCTTCTCTGGCTACATACTGACTGTAAAAGGTAATGTTAGGACCCAACAGCAACACTACCTGAACATGGAAGTCTCTGTTAGTCTTAGACAAGGCAGGCTTGATGCTTCATCCAGAGCGAACGACAGCTTCAAGAGATGTTTGGTAAGCCGAACAATTGACAGTCTCACTCAGTAACAGATCCAGGAAGGGCAAGGCAACAAATGTAGTCAGGTACAGAAGGCTAAGGTAATTAGCACGGGGCAGGAGAGCAGACGACGTCAGAGGCAGGCATGGTCGATACCAAGAAGACAGTCCAAGCGTAATTGCTGGAGAGAGGGCAAAGAACAATCTGGCAATGGGTGAAAGTGGAAGAGCAGCTTGAGTGAGTCAGTCTCAGGTGTGCAGTCAGGTGATTGGGCAAGTGGGTGTGGCTGAGTACGGAAGGGGTGCTGGCTGAACAGGCGTGCAGATAAGAGAGACAATGGCAGAAGGTAAGGGGCTGGCAGACTTACAACAGACTGATTGGTGGAGGTTTGGGCTGTACAGTATGTGGCCTTAAGCAATACCTGCACACATTATACAGAGCTGATGGATGAATGAGAATCCTCACAGACACATTTAACAATACAGATGATTACATAGCATTTCTATTCATTTTGTTCTATCATTATGATAGAAAGGACATCCATCCATCCATTATCTATACCGCCTATCCCTTTCGGGGTTGCAGGGGGCTGGAGCCTATCCCAGCTACAATGGGCGAGAGGCGGGGTACACCCTGAACCGGTCACCAGCTGATTGCAGGGCCACATGCAAAGACAGACAAACATTCACACTCACACCTACGGACAATTTAGAGTCATCAATTAACCTAATGAGCATGTTTTTGGTCTGTGGGAGGAAGCCGGAGTACCCGGAGAGAACCCACGCATGCACGGGAAGAACATGCAAACTTCACACAGAAAGGCCCCGCCTGACCCGGGGATCGAACCAGCAACCTTCTTGCTGTGAGGCACCCGCACTACCTGCTGCGCCACCGTGCAGCCCATAGAAAGGACAATTAAAAAAAAAACAAAACAAAACAATTTCATCACAATCTGCTGTTTGTTGGATTGATATCAATTTCCTCTTCCTCCTGCTGTGGCGTTCTGATGGACAGTCAAACCAACACAGCCAAACTAAGTACACACAATATGGATATGAAGCCTGTCGAGTTGCCAGGGTATCATCTCTATTATACTGGATCATTCAGCTTTATTGGAGGAAGACCTATTTTGTAGGTCTGTAACGTAGACATGCACATGTGATGAATCCTCACCTTGAATTACAGCATGGTGTAAGCAGCATAGAGTGGCTTTTTGGAGCTTTTTGGCGGAAAACATCCACCTGCTGCAGCTGGAAATAAAGCAGATAAGGGCACTGAGACTGAACCAGTGAAGCTGAAACCCTCCCAAAAAAAAAAAAAAAAAATCAGGGAGCTGAAAGATACTTTTCTGAGCCATTTGGCTTTTTTTTTTTTTTTTTTTTAAATGTATTTTTTGACTACATAATTTTTTGACCACTAGATGGTAGCATGTAGCTAGTACATGTGTTAACATTGGTCAGGTGATGTCACTCAGGTTTTTTAAGGTCACAGGTGAACAAAAAGTGTTACCCGCCCTTTCCCCATAACAGAGCAACTGACGCGCTGCGATCCTAATGATCAGCAAATGATAAAACACATCTTACAATCATACTTTTACACATTTATTTTGATATTCAGCTGACTAAATTTACAGTATATTTTGAGAGTAACATTCAATATGCTTCAAACAAAATCATACAAAAGAATGCGCATGTTGTAAAGCTTGCATATTCCATTATGATTTTTTGTTTGCAATACCATTCACTTAATGAGAAGAAGCACTTTTAGACTTCTGAGTTTGTTAGGTTTCTCTAAAAAGAACTTGTCAAACACCTTTTTTTTTCTTCTTTTTTGAGTGTATCATGCTCTTGCAAGCTGCAGTATTTTTTCTTTTTTAAGTAAGTGCAAAGATCAGTCCAGACTTGTGTGGCAAACAGGTAGTGGCATTACAGTCCTTGTTTTATGTACATTTTGTAGTTTGTAAGTCAACATTCAGCATTTTCAAAGAAGAGAAAGACAGACTGAGGAAGCCTCTCAGCTTGAGTGAATATATTTACATGAACATTTTGTTTCCTTCAGTTTTAGAACAAATGATGTCCTCTTATCAAACTGAGTCCACTGACTTCTGCTTTTTTTTTTAGATACAGCCTAAGAAGAAAACTTAAGTCATGTCATGTCAGTTGTCCAACAACTGTGGTTATTTTTTCAAACTTGTAAGTACAGTAGGTTTAATTTCCCTGACATCACCTAAACACATGTCATTTCCACTAAATGGATAAAAAGAGCTTCTATCTGCTTTGCCACTTATAGTTTCTCTGAACTAAAAGGTTATCTACTAGTAAATGGGGATTTTTCATTCATATGTGTTTGTCTAAAAAGGCATTAGCTATATCCCGTCCTGAATATTTCACCTCCTAAAACAACAAAACACTTCTTCATTATTTTTACTGTACGCAATATAATTTATAGCACCTACAGTAACATCTTTTCACGTAACAACTACACTCTAAGGGCTGGGGTCTCAGCTACGATAATTAAAGGTTTGTGCTTTCAAGACATTCCCTGTATGGAAAAAGCAAAGGGGTGTGATACTTTATCACGGCCAGAGGGAGGCACTGTGGGCGCATTAGAACACAGAACCCCAGTGCTGATAAGGCAACATACTGTACATTACCACAGAGTAAGAGGACATGAGGTAAGTGGCAACCACACCTATTACACCCTCAATAGTAAAATTATCTTTCTCTCAGGCCCTGGTGTGTATTTTTTGGGGTGTAAAACCATTAGCGCATGGGATATTAAACCAAAATCTGTACATCCAAATAGATCAAATTATATTGCAAATCTTTCCACCCTCGGTAATGTCAGCTGGATGTTTAGGAGAATTCCCAGCTGCCTTGTACAACTTTCCACCCTCTTGACTGTCCCTCTCTTTGTGAACCGGTAGTATCTCTGAAAGTCTGAGAGGCCATGAGAACAGGTAATAGGACAAGGCCATTGAGAAATAGTCAAGACAGTTTAAGAAACTAAAAGGATTCCAAACACTACTTGATCCAGCTCTTATCTGTGACAGAAAACTATGCAGGAATTGATATTTTAACAGTTCATTATGTCTGTTCTGGTCCTTTCTCTTCACAAATGTATCTTTTTAGTGGAAGACGTTCGATTGCAGGACGGGCAATAAGGCACAGCCCCTCACAAGCTCAAGTCAATGATGATGTGCTCAAAGATCTGTGTGTTTCCCTTGAAGCTAGAGGTGAAGATGAAGTCCCTGCGGTCGGTGGAAACCACAGTGAAGGAGCGCGGTGCCTGGATATACACCTCCTTGAAGCGGTCAAAGAGTTTCTTGTCATCATCCCACAGATAGATCTGCGAGAAGGTGTAATCGCTTCCCAGGGCCAGGTAGTAACGTTCCTTGAAAGAGAACGGCTGGAGAATCATGGAGCCTCGTGAGGGCAAAGCCTGGATCTCTGAAAACTGTTTGGCACCCCAACGTAGAACTTTGGAGTCCCCAATATAGCGTGTCATAGCCAGGTAGAGTTCCTCCTTGATCCGAAAGTGCTTTACAGCTACAACATCCTCCATGTTGGGGATCTCGCCCTGCAGGACAAACTTCTGGTTGCTCCGGCTCCACTGGTAGATCACAGGCACCTGAGAGCGGCTTGCCAAGATTAGGTGGGCCTTCCCATCCAAGTCCAAGAACTCCGCATCTGTGTCACGGTACCACTCATGCAGTGACTGGTATGAATAAAAGCCCTTATCGTTCCACTTGTAGAGGGTGGACAGGCCCGCTTTTGAGCTGTCAGCAATCACGAAGAACCAGTCAGAACCAATCTGGAATGCCTCGATGTCATTGGGCTTGGAGATCTTGGACACTTCAATGTCCTGGAACTTGCTGAATCTGCTTTGGTCTTCATCAAACTTGTAGATGTGGGAACCACCAAAGAGCTGAGCCACGATGACAAATACCTGGTCCTGAATGACTACTGACGTGCACCCCACAATGGACTGACCTGGGAGGGAGGGAAAAGGATATAAAAAGGGCATGAATGTAAACGTCAACCAGGGTATTCTGAGAGGGTTTGTTAAGGCATTGTCGTACCTGTGATGTTGTCATACGTCCTGAAGTTCATTTCTATGTGGTCCCATTGGAAAACCATGCAGCTGTCAGTGCTGGGAGCAGCAATCGTCACATATACATCATTCTTATAGCTGAACGTGTCAACAGACAGAGACTCAGATGCCACGGACTGATGGAGTGCGAAATCTGTGGAAAGGCACATTCTGAATTGAAATTTTCCACAAACTAAGCAAACTCTAAAAGCATTTGTACGCATATTGAAGTATCATATTGGAAAAGGTTGTTGTCAATGGAAAAATTAAAAAAAATAAAAAAAAACTTCCTTGATTTCACAAAGTTTAGTTAGTTTAGTTTAGTAAAGTTTTTGCCTTTTTGGAAAAAGACTTAATGAAGAATAAGCTCAGATGTAGCGAAAAATTTAATTCAAATGACGGATCAGCTGTTTCCACTTGTTGTGGTCCCAAGCATTTGAAGTAAAAAGAAAAGGTATGTAATTTGTAATGGGTGCCAAGACTTTGTATGAAACCTGCTCTGGGCTCAGTCGATGTGACGTATTTTCCGCTGGGCGGAGGATTGTGGGCCAGAATAACCAGAAATGCAGGCTGGCCTTCAATACTGCAAAATTTGACTGGATGCAGTAGGACATCCTGGTATTTTTGTCATACTGCATTATGTACTGTCAGCATCTTCCTGGGTATTCCATTAACATATGATGCTACTGATGCCAGTTAGACTAGAGATAAGGGCAGCTGGTGTAGGTTTGTCTCACCAGTTGAGATGCACTCATTGTGCAGGCTGGTCATATCATTGAGTCGCTTGTCCTTCATGTCCTCCGGTCCGGCACACACGACATCCGACACTGTGGCGTTGGTGTTCTTCAGCCACGTCATCAGCCACTTGGCGCGGCAGTCACACTCAAAGGCATTGCCTCGCAGGTCCCTGCAGAGGAGAAATACTGTGTGTCATTGAAGGGAAACAAAATAGATGAGCTAAAAGGCACCTCAGAAGAGAAAAATAAAAGCAGAGAAAGAAGATATTTGTTGCCATGATGTGTCAACAAGGACAGCATTCTTGACAGAGATCATGAAGAACAAAACAGAGGACATTACACTATTTTCCCATCACTTACAGCTCGATCAGTGAGTCCAAGTCAATGAAGAGGTCTCTGGGCAAGGCTTTAATGTTGTTGTTTGCCAAAGACCTAGAAACAACAACAATTAAAAATCACTTTCAGCAAATAAATGTTACAAAATGTAAGTTTTAACAGTCTTTGTTTGGGAATGATTTCAGAGGTTGGAACATACAAGTGAGTCAAGTCCCTGAGTCCTCTGAAGGCATATTTGGACGCAGTCTCGATCTTATTACTCTCAATGAACCTGTGGAAGATAACAAAAAGTCATGTTGGATCAAGTTTTTTTTTTTTTTTTCTACATGAATAATGTTGCATGTACCTACAGAAATCATATGCACAGATTGTGAACACAATCAGCATCTGTTTCTGTTAATGAGAAGGGAAAGTCTTTCCATTTGAGTGGCGTTTGAGGCTCAGACACAATCATTTAGACTTCTTTGTAATTGAGAGTGAAGATTCTGTTCTGTTCAAATTGAACCACTAGAGGGCAGACGAACGATACTTTCCTGCCTCAAAAATGCTCTGAAGGACCAACATCCAACAAGATAACCTCATACCCTTAAGAACATTCCTCGATGACTGTTATGTTAGATTAAAGTGTGCCATTTTATCCAAGTACAACAGATTAAATTAATGCTATACGCATGCTGTGTCGCCAACATGATGAGTTATTACACTAATTCACTGAATGCCTCTGTACTACTTTGATAAAAAATCAATAGAAGAACTTACAAATACTCCAGATGTGGAAGGCCTGAGAATGCATCATCCCTTAGAGTTGTGAGAGAGTTAGAATTCAAAAGCCTGTAATGAATAAGAAAATACACATTAACAGATGCCAGCTGACAACATGATGTACCATTTTACGACTGACTGTGTTCCAAGCAACAGTCAGTTCACTGACCAAAATAGAGCCAAATGCTCTCAGCTCAATTCTTAATACCAAGACATGTGCAATCAAGAGCAGGAGGAGGAGTAATATCACCATATTTTACAGCCATTTTCACTATTTCAGCACAATGTGGTACCAAAAAGTCAAGGAAAACAGATCTTACCAAACAAACTGTGAGCAGGAATAGTGTTCCCTGTCAACCAGTAGAGTATACCACTGATATTTTTTTTTATTGTACTGAGACCAAACCTCTCCTTTATCAAAATGTAATACACATAAAAGACGATTACAGTTTGAAAATGGTCAATTTCAAGGGGAAAAAAAGAAGGAAACACTCAGCTGTGGGGCTGCACAATATATATCTAGCTTAGTCCTTTATGCGTGTATATGTGTACAAAAGTGTTTTTTAGTTTCATTTTATTCTATTCTAATTTACAAATGTGTGTGTGTGTGTGTGTGTGTGTGTGTGTGTGTGTGTGTGTGTGTGTGTGTGTGTGTGTGTGTGTGTGTGTGTGTGTGTGTGTGCATGAAGGGGCTACAGCTTACATTTCACTGTGCAAAGCTGCGTTGTAAAAGGACAAATGAACCTTGAAATCATCATGTGTGACATGACTTTGAACGCTCTATATCTGCCACGCCTTTGTTTATGCTGGTGTCACAGCCATCACTGTTGGAGCAACAAAGTAGATTGATGGCCTCTGGTGGGTACAATGTGGTGTGGGGCCGCACTGAAAGCACAAGACTCGATGTCCATTATTTACTTCCATGTGTCCAACTCTTTTAAAATCTTCCCTGCTGACATACATGTATTTCAATAGCATAAAAACCTTAATTCATTCTTGCTATTACTTGCAAAGAGTCGATTCTTTCTCTGTGTGCACTGCAGCTTTAGACTGTCAGATCACCACCACGATTCAGCCATATAGCTATATGATGTGTTTGTCAGGTTAAATACCCACATTCAACATATTTAAGTTTTGAAAGTGACCAATTTGAAACAAGTTTTGAAGTCTGCGTTGTTCTGTCCTATAGGAGTGTTAGCTATGAGGTAAGCCCAGCCCATACTGTAAAACCATATAACTGGGCAATGATATGCAGTTGAAGCACTCTTACAGTAGCTGGAGAGATGGAATGTGGGCAAACATCGCCTCTTTGACCTCGGAGAAAGTCCCATTGACGATGCTCCTGAAAGGATGGAAGTAGAAATCATGAGCATAAAGCCACCATAGCAAATGAAGTGCTGAAAAGTGATTAATCTGAGAAGGTGGAGAGGAGTAAGGACTGCATTGTCTTGCAACATCACCTCTTATTAAGATGGTGTACATTATAAAAAGCCTGGGACAAGTGGAATAAAACTTAATAAGCTTATTTTGCTGCCTATTACACACGCATGTATTGTCTGCATTGCTTAGCAAAAACATTATATAGAAGCAACTCACAAAGAACTGATGTCGTTGGGGGAAATCCTCGGGACATGGGAGGACCCGACGCAAATGATAGACTCCCTGGAGCAGCTGCATGTTGAAGGACATCGGAAAGCCTTCTTCAAATGGCCCGGTTGAGACAGGAGGCAGAGCGACAGAGAGAACAATGCCCAAATCTTGAGAGCTGGCAGCATCTTTCTTGCCGGGCTTGCATGTGTGAGGTTTGCTGAGAGCACCGATGGAGGCAGATGGCACCGCGCGTTTACACCCTGCACCATGAAATGCTGCACTGGCTCCCTGACATCAGCAAATCAGCTGCAGCTCCCCATCCGTCCACTTTCATTATTTATTAAGTCGGAGCTCCAGTCGGCTAACTGTTGGTTAAACAACCGCGCGCCGCAAACCGAAAAAATAAGGCGTTATTAGGCTGCCGCAGATCTGGCAACCTGCAGTTCATGTTGCTTTGAACGAGCGCGTCTTCAAAGCATGCAGCGATGGCTCATTCTGATCATGCGTGGCGCATTTTTATGATAAGAGCAGATACTTAGCTTTAAAAAAAAAAAAAAAAAAAAAAAAAAATCAATCATGCTATTCTAATTTCCAAAATAAATTCAGAATGACGTCATTTCCACGCATACATTCTGTTGCCTTTTTTTTTTTGACATGACTGGACTCTCATCTCGCTTATTTCTGCCAGCGTTTTACAACATGTGCGTTACAATCAAAGACATCACATGAAAGTGTCTTCATGAAGCCAAATCAGGAGGTGAAATATTGTTACACAGGAACATTTCTTCCACACTGTAAGCCACACAGTACCCCTCCTCCATTCAGAGGCTCTGAGGCGCAGAACTGCAGCACCATGGACAGCGCATTTGTGGCGGTCTATGCAGAGCAGCTCGGCTGGGAGAGGTTCTTTGAACTAAATATAATGGATATCTGAGTGGTTGCATGTGTGGTCAAAGTACAGCCCGTGCACACACTATATGTCCAAAGACACCTGCAGCAACATAAGGTAGGGGAGCGTTTTTATCCAACTGCTGACGCTGGAATTTTGGACTGAAGTGAAGATACTTGTCATAAAATCGATCTTCTTCTGTAATTTGACATCATGGGTGCAAAAAAGAAGAAGAAAGCTGGGACTGATCATGTTATCATACATCTTAGTTGTCTGCAGTGTCAATGTGGTGCAATATTCTCCAGTTTTTTGTTTTTTCATCCCCATTTATTCATGATAAATACAGTACATTGTTGTTAATGACATGTTCATCGCTGATGGGGACTTCACGCAAAATGATTACAGTGATTACTGACATCTGGCTATTCCTGCTCTGACATGTGCTTAATCATCTAATCACTTGGGAGCTTACTCTGACACTTTGCTGTTAGGCACATAGAACCAGGTCAATACTGCTTTATAACTCCGAAGCTGACGAGGCCAACAGGTTGGTCCCTATCGATCAGCCAGGTACGACTGGTACCAGCCTGGCAATCGCTGACCCTGTCGGTGGTTTGGTATACCATGACCCTGTTTGTGCCTCTCTGCCACTCCATCATCACTGAACCCTACCTGGCAGCTGCTGAAAGCCGGGAGTGAAGGGCCATTTATCATCCAGCCACATCCCCGGGGTGCTTAGACTTATGATTGAGTGCAGATTCAGGAGGAATATTTTTAAAGGCAGTCTATTTTGGGGAGGAGGGATGAAGGTAAACACACATTTGGCTTGAAGGGAAAGACTGAGAAAACACTTCCTACCTGATGGATAAGGTATCTCCCCATAATCTACTGTTTTGATTTGCCTAAGCGGTTTCCTTTATGCAATGCTTGACACTATCACAATGACTGGATTGCATTAAACTAAGAGACTGTGATCGCCTCTTCAGGTTTGTCAGTGAAAGCCATTTTCTGACTTACACACTGCAGCAGACTTGATCAATTGGGAGGGAGGGGGGCTTTGGAACTGGCCAGCACAAAAAAGTGGATCCGACTCTCTGGATCTCTGCAACATCAGCAAAAGACGAGGGAACTGAGCAAACTGGTGAGACATAAAAAAAAAACTGACTCCTCTCCGGATTGGAAAACATTTGCTCCACAGCTGTACACACTGAGAGGCAGCTGGCTTCGTTCATGAAAAACCAAATGCACAGTTTCACAGTCAGAATCTACAGTTGATTCTTAATTCGGAGCGAAGCTGATGAGGTGCAACATTTACCGCCGCGAAACAAACAACACTGTGGGAAAAAAAAGCTTTGTTTGAGAACGCCACCCTCTGCTTTTCAGAGTGCTGCACTGTACCAGCGCTGTCAGAGCATGCAGTGTTTTTCCACGATACAGTATTTTGTTCATGGTTCGGTACAGCTTGGGAACAGTGAAAGTGTGCTGATACAGCACCCCTATCTGTCTGACTCCAGCCCACTCTCAAACGCCGCTGGGTGGATTGCTTCTGCTGTTGCTCGACACGCATTCAGACCCGCATTCCTAATTGTGGTTGAAAAACCGACATGTGCCGACCGTACGCTGCTACACCCCGAGCGCACGTGGGCCCAGCAGGGATGCAGCAGCTACGTCGGCTGGCACTTCCAGTTCTGATCCACACACGAGTGTTTTAAGCACAGGACGTGCAGCCGCATCTACTTCACATGCTCCGAGCTTTTCAATGAGCAATCAACCTTGATAATCCGCAGCAGACTGAGGGGAGGGCACAGGAAGAACTTTGACAGTGCAGTATCGAAATATAGATTAGTCATCAGTGAGTGAGGCTTTAGTAGGAGTCTATTTTTGTGCCTCAGGGCACTACCAACTCTGCTTCTTAATGACTGAGACTGGAGAGCACAGGGAAGGAGACAAAAGGCTTGCAAACATGGATGTGACTGATTAAAGATCAAATCCTCTGGTGAAGCTCTGACTGAAATCCCAATGCATCCAATGTTGCGTTACAGTAAAATACACTTCACGACATCTCTCTTAAATAGCTGATGTTAGATACAATGCAGGCTCTGACTAACAGTCAACATCACTTCCTTTACTGAACACAGGAGTGATGTATGTTTGCGCTTCATTGATTGTCTGTTCCTTGCGATCTATTCCAGAGCCTGAAAGCCGATGTGCAAGTTCAACACGCTGGATTCAAATGGAGTTAACGACTCAACGGCATTTGTATCACATTACAACACACTGCAGAAGACAAGGCACAACAAATTCCATTACACAGCTATATTGCTTCATGTATCAGTGAGTGGAAAGTCCTGATGTATTCCCTCAACAGAATTCAGAGCATTGTTTTCAAACTGAAAGACTCGCTAATTTATAGAATATTTCACCCAATGCCGGCACTGCAGAGGCTTTAGATGGCTACAAAAATGACACAAAGCAAGTAAAGGTCATTGTAAAAGGTAGATCCATAATCTATTTTGAATCAGTTTCCATATATACAGACAACAATGCAATGGTCTTTGCAGACGCTTAGATCAGTGGTGAACTATTGCACTCCAGAGAAGCAGGTGTATGCAGGTTATGTCCTTACAGCATCTACCAATTAGCACGCCTTCGCAGAGGTCAGTGACATGAGCTTGGATCATTTGTCCGGAAAGAACGCGCAGGTTCATCATTTGCTGCTGCTGCAGAGTGCAAGTCGATGTCTGGATTGATAATCCATCAGCGAATGCCATTCAAACACACACAGTTCAAATCAGGTGAGAAGTGAGCGCAGGCAGGAGAGGGCTCAAAATAACATAACACATATCATTCTCCAGTGGTGTCTTCCTGGCACAATGGAAGTTCAGGGGAACTACTTTTCACTGCATTTCCCTCTTTCTTCAGGCTCTTCAGGCACTTGTCAAGCCTTTTGATGCACAGCGTCACGTCTTCGCGAGTGATACCCACAGCTGAGGCAGCGTTGAGGTAAGGACAGGGGTATGCGTCCGAGTGTGACATAAAGCCACGGAACGTGTGTCCGCTTATGGTCTGCTCCTTGCCCAGCGGTATGACCCTGAAACATGGGTGAAACACAAGGATAATGTAGGGCAGTGGTGATTAATTCACATGTGGGGATTTTTTTTTTGCCTGGCTGAAGCTCAAGATGCTCACTTGACAAATAGCTGCTTAATAAAATAGCTTGACTTTAACATAGATTTGAGAAATCATTTGCAAAGAAAGCAGTACCCTTACTCATTCAATTAAAACTACTTGCATACCATTGTAAAACTAAGCATGAGGAAACAAACTCTACACTCGTGAGCGATGTTCACTTATTGTGTTTTCAATAGAAGGCAGCCCACTGCTGTCCCTTCTTCACTGTCTCGTCTTAACAGTTTTGGAAATCTTATAGGACTACTTAGAAGAATTTGTCATCGATGATCTTTTCTCAGTTCTAGAGAAAATGCTGCTGTAAATGCTGTACTGAAATGTGTATTTTGCTGTCAAAACTGTAATCATTCAGTGTTGAATTTATAATTTAAACCTGCAGTAGCCGATTTTTTTTAAAACATGCTGAGAACACAACACTGATGTTATCATCTTTTACGATAATGAGGCAAACTGAGAGCAAATAACCCAGCAGAGACGGACCTACACCGCCATTCGTCTGGAGTCGTGTTTCTGGACACCTGATGAATGACAATCCAGTATTTACTCTTTTAACTCACTTTTGGTCTCCACCATAGCCTGATGGAAATATCTGTCTCTGTAAGCCGGCAGTTAGCATGAGTCAGTTCTGCCAAAGACTTCAAAAAGACAACTTATTGTGTCATTTGAGTTGCAAGATCCTTCCAAGAAAGGTTTCAGAGGTTCAAAGAGGACAATTCTGCAGTGCAGTAGCAATACCTGTGCCTCTGAAATGTGGCAGGCTTACACCACTGCCAGCACACTTTCAACTCACTTTAATGTGAAATCAATTACTGGCTAGCTATTAGGGCTACATGTATGAAAGACCATTATGGTAGAGAAATGCATTGTAGTACGATGTGGATGTCTATGAATCTGTTCAGCTGATGAGAGAGAATAGGTTTCTTTTGATGTGAGACGTAAGGATTTGAGTAACACCTGCACTCTGACTATGGAAAAATGTCCACTTGAAAGAAATCAAGAGAGGACAAAAGGAAGGAAGGAAGGAAGGAAGGAAGGAAGGAAGGAAGGAAGGAAGGAAGGAAGGAAGGAAGGAAGGAAGGAAGTCTATTTCTTTTATGTATTTTTAATGCAATTGAGCCATGAGTGCATTAAAATCTGAAACAACACAAAACAAGTATGACAGAATGACCCAAATAAATCATTCATTGGGGATATTTAAAATATTTACATGGGCTCCTGGGCTTGGTCAAAAACGACTGAGGGGGAAAAACAGAAAAACAAAAGCAGCCCGCGATTTGAAATGCTGTATTGCAGCCATGAGTGACGGAGGCAGAAGACAACAATGAAGAATTGACAAATCCTCCTCCCTGCCGCCAAGAAACAGAAGCAAGGACATGTCTGTCAAAGCTGCGCCACAGCTTGTGCCTGCTGCGGAGATATCGCTCTGTGGATCCTAATGGAAACATCCTGTTAAATTGGGAGGCGGCCCCTGACAGGATGGGCAGTCTAATCAACTAAAGTAGTTTCCGCCATATTCAGCGGATCCATCTGGCTGATTGCTGATTCCTACTGGCCATTTTGTTTGGCAACGCAGCGCATCCCCTCAGTTTTGAGGATGCAGACAAACACATTCTTGACCTTTGCGACACAACTCACTCCCCAACACCCTCTTTTTTTCCTCTCCTTCCCCATGATTCCACCTCCAGGCCAGACTGTGGCCCTGCCCTTTTAAAGTTTTCATACCTTGCTCCCGACACTTGCCGCGTGAACAGCATGGAGCCCAGGTGAGTCACCGCCTTGTCGCTCTGGGCTTGGAGACCATCCAGAGACATGGCTGGAGGAGAGAGGTGGCAAAGCCAACACACATGCACACAATGGTTACATTAAATATCCAAGATTAAAGTAATGTGCAAAAACTGGGCCATAAATGTAGCTTTCGCCAGCTTACCCAGTGAAATGGGGTTATGTGGGGTGTGGAGCAATCTCTCCCCATGTGCAGAGGCCAAACTCTTCAGCTCCTGAGCCAGGAATGAATAAATCTCCTGCAGGGCATGCAGACACAGAGAAGAGGCATGTAGATACAGAACTAGAGGGAGCAGGAGCCATATGACAGAACTATAAATAGCAGCTCAACGCTCCTTTCACGCTCTGCCATGGTCTTATTTTAGCAGCTGCAGGCTTGGTTTTATTGCTAATCAAGCAAATCTATCCGCAAGCAGGCCCGCCTGTGCCCGAACCCCTCCCCCTTCCCCCTCTACTCTGTCCCCTGCCTGTCTGAGTGTGTGCGTTTCCCTCCGTGCTTCACATGCTCTCTGGCATCTTTACTCGCGTCACACATCCACCTCTGGGATCAATACGGGAGGCAGGAGAGGAGCAAACACATGCTTTTAACATGCGCATGTTTAAAATGTGCTGACAGTGTTCAGTTTGGAGTCTGAAAGCAGAGCGTGGTTGACTAGTTGAGGGGCGATGCAGTTCTGGACACAGCTGTTGTGAGCCATGGCCAGGTGGGGAAGCTGCACACAAACAAATGGCAGTGTTTTTGTTGCCGGCTGCTGGTGCCAGATTCCCCAGCGAAGCACTGCACATTAAAGGATCTGCTCTCTGCAACAGTGTGTGTGTGAGTGCTCACTGTGCTGACTCATACTTTCCTAATTTGAAAACATCAAGAAGGAAGATATTTTCTCTGTCATGAGTCGAACACAAACAGCCTTTCAATGATGTCAAGTGTCTCTAAGTGTCCCTTGTTCTCTCATAACAATGGACGACTTTATCATCCCTGGAGAGGAGGGGTGAAAGTGGTGGAGAGAGTGCATGGCAACGACTCTGCAGACAATAAGTGTGTGTGTGTGTGTGTGTGTGTGTGTGTGTGTGTGTGTGTGTGTGTGTGTGATGACTAAAGCCCATCCATCCCAAAGAAAACACATCATCTACTTCTTTTCAATATGTGGACATTTTCAGAAATGGTGACGTGAGGCTGTAAATTAATCTCAATAGATGAACTGTCTGAATTATTTAAAGCTTTTGAACCCGGGGGGTGGGGTGGGGGGATGTGAGGAAATCACTCAGTTCTGCAGACAATATGGAAAACTGGTCCCGGACATTAATTATGCATGGTGTGGACCAGGAGATGATCAATAAGCCTTGTCGACGTCGGGTCATGCGAGAGGCCGGAGGTGTTTCCTGGATGTAGATTTCTACTATGGTGTCAGTTTAACGTAAATGGCATTTGGGATATTGCACGCTGTCTGGCAAGAGTGTCCTTTTTATGTTTAGCTCTAGTTTGGGCTTATGCAAGGATTTTACTGAGAGCACCACCAGAAACAGATGAGAGTCCAGCACATGTACAGTACATTTACAGAACAGCAGTTATGAAGCGTGAGAATGCTGCAGTGCCTACCGTTTGAAGAGGGGGATGCTGCATTGTGAGCAGCTCCGCTTTAAAGCAGCGAGCCACCAGGGAGTGTTTTCTGAAACTTCTGGATCAATGTTATGTTGCTATAGCATACTCCTCCCTCATTGCTCACTCGAGTCTCATTCCTCAGTCAGAGTGCAGGTAAGCGCAGAGCTGGACATACGCAGTCGTAACGTGTGATCTACTGCAATTCAACTTATGTAAGGTGTTTTTTTTCTGCCTTCGGGGGAAAGATGTTGACACAGCACGCATAGAAACGCTTTCAAACTGACATTGCCGCAGTGCTTTTACACCCATATATTAAAATATTTAGCTTTATGAGGTGGCGTGGGCAGGCTCTCACCTTTCTGTCTGACAGGAGTTTCTTGTAGCCGCTGGCTCCCAGAGTCAGAAGGGTAATGAGGACGTCAAGGGAAGGTGAGGCTGATGCCCGACCTGGACAAAGAGGGACAAGAGGTGACCTTGTTAAGCAGCTATAGACAGTAGACGGACTCTGCTGTGTGCCAAACCTAATCAGAAGTACAAATACTTCCAAGCATCACATGCATGTCTATGGCAGATCAGGTATCAGTTTTCTCTCACTGTTTATATGAGTTCTGCTCAGGACTGGCCTGACAAAAAAGAAAAAGTGAAACTGTATAGCCATGGCTGAGGGCGAGGGATGGGTATCAAATCCCAATACTGACCGAAATGTGTTTGAAACGCTGAGCATCAAAAACTGTCCAGTACCAAAGAGCTGGCGCTGAACGCTTGAACAGACAGTTCTGGATTTAAAGGCTCAGTCTGAGGATATTTCTGATTGTCATCACAGCCTGAAGCCTGTTCCTGATGTTCCTTCACTGGGATGAACTTGGGCTCTGTAGTCTATTTTGAGTCGATCCCACATCCATCGTTCTGAAGACTCACCAGCGCACCACAAGCGCCACAGGAAATAGTCTGAACCAAATTATACGATTTGCTCCTGTTTGAGTAACATTTGCTAAAAAATACGGATGGCAACATTTTAGAGAGCTGGCTTATTTTTTAAAAATGTTTTAAAATATAAGGATTTGTAAAGGAAAATGGAATATTCCACATAATGAAGGATCATTATTTAACTGTTCATTAAAAATACACACATAAACACACATCCACTTATTTCATATTTTATTATCAACCTCCATGATTTCACCTCATGTAGCTCAGCCCTAGTGCAGTTACACTCACCTGGGTACATCTTGCTAATCTCCTGTATGAAGGACTCATCAAAACCTGCGATGATGGCGCCACCTACTGGAACCATAAAGTTCTTGTCCAGGCTTTGTACAAAGGCGTCAATTCTTCCAACACGAGCGCCCTGATGAAAGACAGTCCGGGAACAATGTGAGCACCCACTATATCCGTCACCAACGAGCAAAGTTCATCCAGCAATTACTGTGCAAGTGCAGACAAGCACAAACCACACATGGACTGAGGATGAGTGGGACCCACCTGCTGTATAAGGTGCATGCATTTGGACGACTGCACTCCGTATGCGTTGTTAACTATGTGGGGAATGTTGTATTTGGCACACACAGCTGCCAGCTCCTCAAGCCTAAAAGACAAGATAATTAACAATAATTCATGATAAACTTCATGTAATCCTTCCTGGTATTTATAAATCCATTACCGTGGCATCTAGAAGGGCCAAAGAGGAGGGCTATAAAAATGTATATTACCTGTCAGGGACCCGCGGGGCAAAGCAGGACGTTGTTGAATGAACACACAGGATGTTCTCAGCTCCCAGCTCCTCGATCTTGCGCTCAACTGCCTCCAAGTCTGTCCGCAACTCATCGCCCTCAAGAACGTTCTCCACCACCACCGGTTCAAAACCTGATAAAACAGTCAGATGTGAGCACGAGACAGCTCAGGTGACACTTAAAATGACATTACTTGAGAATTTTGGTGTCCCAGAGACATTTTCTAACTCAAAAGTTGCCCTCAAAAATCGCCATCTGCTGCTATTTTTTAATCTAATCTGTGAGCAGGATGTACGGGTGGCAGGACATCCGACATCGATGTCATCATCACCTGCTGTGATCATGGATTTGAAACAGGACTTCTGGTCGATGCGAGGCCAGATGACGTAGCGAGCCTTAGGTCTCCGATGACGGAGGGTCAGGAAGCACAGAGTCAAGCTCATCCCTGTCGCCATGGGAACCACAAAGCAGCTCGCCACACTCCGGACACCTGTTATCAAAAGACACAAAGCAATTCACACCAACGAGTGAAACCTGAATCAAAGGGGCAAACCACAGATTTTACACAAAGCTCAGATTACTCCTCACCAGGACAAACCTGTGAAAAACACCTGTGTTATGTCTGATGTCATCAGGGTTTCCTGATGATGTCATTAGAGTTATTGCAGCTTGCACTTAGGACCTATAAGGCAAATCCTACGTACATGACAAACTGGAGGTGTGGGGTTTGAAAGAAATGAGCACCGAAGAGGCAGACAGGGTCTAATGAAAGATGCCACTTAGTTGCATTATGGGAAATCTAGTGTTTTTGGAGCTTCGCCAATGCTGTGGACTAAAAGTCAGGATCTGCCTCTGCTGCGCTGAATTTGACAATTCATTTTTTCTTTCCTCTGTCTCTTGTGAGTCTGCCAAGTTCTAACATGACATGGCTCAAATATCAAATGCTCTTGCAAAAGAACATAAAACTGTCTGATTGAGAAGCCGTACACACCCGAGAGCTTTAAGATGTCCAACACTACTGAATTGGTCAGCTTGTTAAGAAGACTGGATCCTGCAGCTTTGGGCTGAATCGCAGCAATGTCACCTGACCGACCGATACCGTGGATCAGCCTACAGGAAACAGCAGAGTGTCACAACAGGAGCCATTTACAAACTTAACAGACTTTGTGAAACATGAATATACCAACACATCGGCAAGGACATTTTACCTTAGCAAGGATTAATCACTGTTTATGTTGGCTGTTTTTTTGGTATAGCTACTGTTATACTACCTAACTACTGTTAAGGTATTTATCATTCTTAGACATACTCTCAAATATCAACATCAGCCTCACAAATCCAGTATCGGTTGGGCTCCAATGTTATGTAGGGTGAGTCCATTTAAGCATTCGAAAATCAATGTCAAACTTGAACCTGTAATTTCGCCTTGCCACAAGACTGGACGCCACCCGGCCTTCCCTCTCTCCGACACCGCAGTTGCCGAGGAAGTTATTGCTGTCCATCACAGCCAGCTCATTCAGGAAGAGCTCTATGGTGCTCTCGCTCCATCCCTCCTCTGGACACTTACCCTGCAAGGTACACAACATGAAAGGTGGACAACTCTGCAGAGACGTGGTAACCTTGAAACATGAAGATGAAGGCAGCCGTATAATTTTACCTGCTCCAGTAAGTGTCTGATGAGCTGCTCATGGCCTCGACGCGCCTGGCTCCCCTGTCGAATATATGCAGGTGACACTATCTTCTCGCTCAGGCTGAAGTTTTCACTGTTCATCTCTGTAAAAACAGACAGCAAAGATAGAAAAGGAACCACAGAGCACCAACAAGTGTATATTTGAGTTGTAAAATGTCCCACTTAGTACGTAATTTGTTCATAAACCTTTAAGAAATTTAAGGGACACTTGTAAGGGTCTCTGTTAATGTAAAAAATAATAATAATATCAGATAATAATAATAATAATAATAATAATAACAATACATTCCATATTTATGTTGATATAATCAAATCCAATGTCTGTCAGGCTCTGCTTTTCCATTATTGGGAGACAGACTGTGCTCATTGTAGTTTTAAAAGTCACAGAAAGACCACAATGACCAATTAATTAGAGTTTGCATAAAAGGAACAAGGTCATAAAAGATAAAAATCCATTTACTGCTCATGAAAACTTTTACTTAGCCCATGAAACTGCTGTATAATGTCTCTTGTGGCTTTTTTAAACGCTGTAATTGAAAGTTATCCTGGTTTGGGCTTTGAGTACAAATTTGTAACAACATGCCCTTGTTACAAGTGAAGTGTGGACAATGTGGGTGTTTACCAGAAAGGGACGCTTTTGGTTGCATCATGGGAAATGCACTGTGCTTTTGGAGTTTGACCCATAATGGAGACTAAAAAGTCAGGACATCTAAGCCTCTTTGATGACATACCCAAATAAAAATAGCTGTAGAATGTGCAGAGAAATTGTGAAAATCTAGTTTGTGTTCAGGAACATGCAGCAGCGATGTGAGCAAACAGAAACCTTAAACTGATGACAACACATTCAGTTAAATTCACTGCAAGTCGTTTTCTGTAACTTCTATGTATCATGTTCTCAGTGGCGCTGCTATGTCTCCTAACTAATCCAACTTTACTCGGCAAAGGTTTAAACAGCAAAGCATCAAACACAAGCCGAACAAAGCGTCTTGTTTCACCAGTGTTCAAGCACTCCTAACCAACAACAGTCGTTTGACATCAAACATCTTTCATAAAGTGGCTAACTGTCGTCGGTTACCTCAAGAGATTTACCTTGGCAGCGAGGCTGCTAGCAGCTCTGCTGAGCTAAGCTAATGTTTCCACGCGAGGAACAAGCCCGTGCAGCTTTGACAGGGCTCCTTTTGAAGATGACAATTATGTCTGCTTACCTCACAGCTTTCCTGCGAGCTTCCCCGTGTTTCAAAGCGTCAAACCGCCTACAAGAAACCGACAGGCATGGCAACAGACAGCAGGAAAAGGCAGCATGGAAACAGCTAACGAGCCGCACTCGCGCTGCGTCACGAGGTCACGTGACACGGGAGCGCTGATCATATGACCAACACTTCAGCGTGCGCGTTAATCACGCCAGTCAGTTTATGATTCACCGTTTATTTGACAGTTTTATGGAAAATGTTACCTTTTTAATGAAGCTGTTTTCATCTTAACTTTATTTTTTATAATAATAATGTGGAAAATGACAATAGGTTGTGGGATAGGTTAATAATAAAATATAATAATATGATAATTATTACACTGCCACAACCAATACATAAATAGTTTTATTTAACTTTAATTTAGAATTGATAAGATGATATGTTTGTACTTTTTTATTGATTAAAAAAAACAACCCATTTTAAATTTCTGATTTCAATACTATATCATATTTTTAAGTGATTTTAGCAGGGGACAAATAAAAAACATAGTAGTCCACACATGAATTAGCTTATATTTTTAATGTATGTTTTCTGAATTAGCAAATTCTTAATGATAGGCTATTTAATACCGACATACACCATTGATACCGAAGCCATCAGAAATAATTTCACAAAAGAGACCATTTCAGATCTGGAATCACATTTATTAGAATTAATTGTGATATCAGCTGAACAACAGCGAGGCAACAACTGACAACCCTTGATGGTATCTGGACCAACAATAATACAATTACAAGTGCGGCTTTACAGGGACAAAGGTGCAGGGCAGTGGTGGAAGTTTATATATTATTGTGCAAAAGTAGAAAAATTAAAGGAAATGTACTGTTCCAACTGAAAATCCTGCATTTAAAATTTCAGCGCAAAAGTACATAAATAATTTCAATAAAATGTTCCCAAAGCATTGAAACAAAAAGTGAACATGATGCAGAATGACCTCCTTCGGGGTGTTCATGATTTTATTCATATATGTCATATAATTGGATTTACATTACAAATGTGTGTGTGTGTGTGTGTGTGTGTGTGTGTGTGTGTGTGTGTGTGTGTGTGCAAAATTTCAATGTTGAAGATGGAGCAAATTTAAATGATTTTATATCACTCATGCAACACTGCATCATATTTTATAAATATTTCATATACAAAAAAAGGAGTAGTAACAGTTATCAAATAAATGTAGTGTAGTAGAAATTGGAAATTACTCAAGGAAATACTCAAATGTACTTAACATGTCACAACATTTCACCTTATATCCCATCCTATATTACTATGCTGAACTATACAATATGTTATAATATTATGTACTGCATGTATATATAGCATATATGTATTTAATATGTGATAAAGCTTATTGCACCACATTATGTCTTGTACTATATAATATTTTGGTGTACATTGTTATATCTGATGGTACCATAGTACCCTTACATACCCTTACTACTTCCTGCATACTTTCCTGATTTGCTGCTACTACTAAGTCACTTGGTTTGAGACGGTGGTGTACAATTGTTAGCACTCTCACTAGTTGTGGGTATTTTATGTGTATTGCTATTGCCTGAAATTTTGTCTATATTCTTACATATTTTTGTAAGATTCTCTATTTATCTGTATTTATTTCTGTCTTGTGCTGCTGTGACAAATACATCAATATCAAAAATAATGACAAAACATCTGATCTTATCTTGTCAAATACCAGTGCCTCAAAATTGTCCTTCAGCACAATATTTGAGTAAATTTACTTAGTTCCATCACTGGATAAGGAGTTAGGGGAAAGCCTCCTTAAGTTGTCTTATTTTATTATCATTATGCAAAGAGAAACACATCATATATGTGCACTCAAATGAGCTTCTGTGAGCAAATATGGCTGACTGTTATCAATAACAATACAGATAGAGTGAATCCCTTTATGTATGCAAAAATAAAAAAGGTTAAATTAGTGTCACACTCACTGCTTTGCCTTGCACCAGGAAAAAAAAAGCTGTCGAGTTACTCTGTAAACTGAATCTGTGCCAAACCTTACGAGAAAACTCACAAATGAACACACAGAGTAAATGATGCATTTGTTGGGACCTAATATATCATTTTGTAATATTGTAGTAATCACCCTGATGTGTCCTCATCCTGTAGGCTGTAGCCCACTATGACAAAGACCACACATTTTTTCCCTCACATACAGACAGATGATTTTAATGATAAACTTGTTTGTTACTATACACGATATTGCTTATCTTTCTGACCTTTAAACCCTACTGTAGTCACAGTACAACAGTTGGATAGATTAATCACAATATATGCACGGGATTCAGGCAAGTATTTAAACAAAGACACTGCCAAGAGCTCAAGCCTTCCTGGAAGATGTCTTGGTGTGAACAGGTACATACTGTATATCCATGAGGAACGTGCTGCAAAAGGGACAGAAAGATGGCAATTTGATGGCATAGCAGGGCATTCAACTCAACAGCTATGCCAACATCTTGCCTTCCTTCCTGAACCCATGTTCACACCGAGTTTTCCTGTCCATTCTGAAGCTTCAGGCCCAGGTTCATCTTCATCCAGAGCGCACGCAAAACGTCGAGCGGCTGAAACTACAAGCCAGACAGACGCACGGTGATCCGGCAGGTTCGCGCGGAATGAAACATTATTCCATCTTAGAGTAACTTCAGAAATATACACTGTAATATTTCTACATGTGATTTTAGGCTTTATATGGTCACACAAGCGCCATGTTATGAAAACAATAAAACGAAGACCCTCATCAAAACATCGATTAGATAAAAAAAAAAGAAAAAGAAAAAAAGGTGGTCTCGCGCAGAGGGTTCCAGCTCACAGGACGGCCAAAAATATGAAAGCACCCAGAGGAAACACATGAAGTGGGCAGGCCTGATCCATCCCGCCTGCCGTTGCCTCATAAGTCCAACCTCACTCCTACCTGTTGAGGTGTGTGAAACAGGCGCTCCGGTGCCCAGCTCTCCGGCTGTCCTGGTCCATGTGTCTTGGCATCAAGCGTCAGCACAGCGAAAAGTAGGCTGAGGGTGAAAGAGATAAGTCCGCCTTTCGCCGCCCACTTCACTTGTGTGACAGGCAGGATCTGCCGATGACTATCGCGGTTCACAATACAGGAGGTGTGTTTTGGGGGTTGGCCGGGCAGCTCTGGGTGGCTTCCTGCACCCCTGGGCGCTGACGAGGAATCTAATTGGCCTAATTTAGCGGGGTACATCCCTCCCAGGAGAAAGAGCTGTGTCAGGGCTCGTGAGTCTCTCAAAAGACATAGTAAAATATGTAAGTTTGGGAAAATGTAAAATCAGCCCATAGATATGTCTATACCGTATGGCTTTTGGAAATCACCATAAGGACATATTATACCGGAGGAGTTCATAGAAATGATAACTGGACCTATGACATATTCTAAATACTAATACATATCTTAATATTTCCATAAATACCGAAATTCTGAATGCGTATGACCACATGGACGACGTCCATCAAGCCAAAATGGTCCCAGTCCCAGTTTACAAGAAGTCGACTTGCTGATCCGCACACAAAATAAACCAGGACTGCAGGATGTGTTTCATTAATGAATCACGCAGAATGATTCAAAAACCGTCTAGACCGGATAGTGGTCTCCATCCAGGACAGGAAGCATCGTTTCATGAGAAAACTCATCGTGACCCTTAATTATTAGCTCCTCCGAGCGCAAACAGTGTGAAGCCTGGATGTTCTGATATGAGTGCCACTTATCAAGTGGAAATACGGTAATAAATAATCCTCACTTAAACAGTTAACACCAAATTACATCTTTTGTGTGTCACTGATTCGTGATGGTGAACTGCTCTGTAGCCTACTTAGGTAGCATTTTGAGGTACTTTACTGAAGTATTTCCATTTTATTTTACTTAAGACTTCTGTTTCACTACTTTTTAGTCCACAACATTTGTATTTACACCTTCAGATAGTCTTAATTTTCAGATTTAAATTTAACACACACCAAAAAAATATGTCAAGTTTAAGATTAAACCTCGCTCTCAACCTCGTGACCTAAGGAAAAAAAAAAAAAGAAAAAAGAAAAAATGAAGCCACGTTGATCGTGTTGGGGCCCCTCGTCATGTTTCTGATGCCTATGAGTCATTAACAGTTCAACCGAAGAGACGTTTCCCCTTCAAGCTTCTCAGATGACTGAATTTCAGTGACAGTTTGGGGTTCAGAGGCAACATTTTCAGTTATTTCACACAAAAAGAAATGTCAGAAAAATGGATACAAACTTGCGTAAGAAAACTTTTTCTTTTCTTTTTTCCTTTCTCATTAACCATCTCATGACCCCTCAGATTTATTCCGTGACCTTTTGAGGGGCCATTTTCCTGTTGAATGTCTACTTAATGTACATTTTGCGAGTAATGTTTCTGTGCTGAAATACTATTTTAAATGAAGAACTTCTACTTACAGTATAATAGTGTGCTTTTGTACTGTTGGTACTTTTACTTTAGTAAAGGATCTGAAGACTTCATCCACCACTGTCCTCCACAGATACTCAAGATTGCCCCTCTCCAGCTTCACTTTTCCTTTTTAACTTACAATGTAAACTAAAAATGGTCTGTTCTTCACTGCAAAGCTGTGCTACATCACTGATGACCATTTTGTTCCTCTAGTTTTTAAGAAAGAGTTGTTCACTAGTTCTCATCGGATTGCTTTATTTTTTTAAGACATATATCAAGTAGATATTACATGTATGAATCTAAGTTGATTAACAGGACCTAATTCTTTCTTTTCAAACAATTTGACAATCCCAGAGTTGACTTTAGCACCTTTGGAATGGATGACTCACTTCCGAAAGTGTCGACACTGGCCACACCTGTCAACTCCCACAGAGCAAATATGTAAAGTAAAAAGACAATTGCAGGACCTGACAGGGTTAACGTTTCCATTACGCACAGTAAGCATTTGTTTATCATGGTTACTGCATTGTGAATAGAAATCGGTTGTAATCAATGTGGGGAATTTTAACGTGCTGCAGTGGAAGCCTTGTGCACAGACTGTCATTTCATTTTTCAGTAAAATTAACATAACACTATATACATTTGAAACTTTGCCAAATAACAAACCGAGCTCTCAAAAATGCCTCTGCCTTCACTCAGAGATCATCGGCTTAAACATCCCCTCCAAACATTTCCATATTAAAAACTCATGTACTGAAAAATTCCAAATTTCGATAATTTCTGAAGTTTTCCTGCTGGACTCAAGATGTCTCCTACTTCACTACAAAGTCCGTTCTCAGAGTATGTGCACTGGAGGCTTCAAGTTTCTACATCACACTTGTTTAAGTTGCAAAACTGACCAGAATTGACTTCCAAATATTTCACATCACAGATTTCAGCTTTTCAACGAGTACATGAAATCCCAGTGTCAGACTCTGCACAGCTCAGGATCATAAGTGGACTGTTTCAGGCTAGATGTTTTCACATGTAATCTAAAAAGAAAACAGATATTTGGGAATCACAATAAAATCTCTGCAGCAGGACAAATGCTGAGGTGGTTGTGATTATGCAAAGATGATGTCTCTCTCATGATTATTGTTAGAGGGACAAGTATAAAACATGGACCAGTGCCACATACAAAACATTTACAGGTTGAGCTAGTTTCTGCCTGTTCATAGATGGTCCTGCATGCAAATACATGAAACACACAGGTCAATAGGAATATTAAGTCACACAAAACACACAGCCCAACTAGAAAATACACACAAAATGGCAGAAAACACACACCCCAACAAGACAATACACATGAAATGACACAAAAGACACAACTCAGTTAGAAAATAGGCACAGTGGCCTGGGGCACTGTAGGTGCTGGGGGGCGTGTCCTCTTCCTTCGGTGCCTGCTGCCCTTTATCTTGAGGAAAGGGGCCTTTCTGTGTGGAGTTTCATGTTCTCCCCGTGTTCACCTGGGGTATCCTCCACAAAAAAAACCCACTAAAAACATGCAAGAAGATCACCACCTGACCGAATGGTGACAAAAAGGAACTGGGTCCCCAGGCGCCGCTGTTGGCTGGCAGCCCCCCCGCCCCTGGTCTGCCATGGAGGAACAATTTCACCGAAGCATGGCATGTGCATGGTGCGTGTTGTGATCAGTAAAGTATGTCTTCTGCAAAATCTCAGAAAACACAACAAAAATAACATAAAACTCAATTACAAGCACCAGACCATTTATGACTACATGACTGATCCCTTTTTACAGTAAAAGCAATTTCAGCTTCAGTTTAACGTCATCACATTCATGGTCTGTACTTACTTCTTTTAAAGATGTTATGGGTTTGATTCCATTTTGATTCCATCATTTTCAAATGATGCCCATGTCCCGAAAGCTTGACCTTTTCTGACCTTTATGTCAGCCTAATGTATATGATTTTACCTCTAGTGACCTTTAGTGTCCATTTTGATTTAAGGAGAGACTATAACTGCACTTGAACAGTGACCACTGTGGCCACAAAAGACGAAATCATTGATATTGATGCATTTTAAAACTTGATCTAACAGCACAAGCAGAGCAGAATAATCAGTGAGGCCAACAGAGTCATATGTCAGTTACACAGAAGCATAAAGTCTGCTAACATTAGCAGAGAGGAATAATTAAGTGAGCAAAATGAGTCAGGGATGTTTACACAGAAACATCTAAAGTTTGTTAACATAAGCAGAGAGAAATCATAAAGTGCGCAAGCTGAGTTTGGAATGTAGTCACACAGAAACATAAAGCTTGCTAGCATTAGCTGACATGAGCAGACAGGAGTAATAAAGTCAGCAAACTGAGTCAGAGATGTTAGTTTGCCTACACAGAAATATCTATCTTATGTTTGCTAACATTAGCTGATATGAACAGAGAAGAATAAAATCGGCAAACTGAGCCAGGAACGTTAGTCACAACCAAAGTTTGCTAACATTTGCTAAAACTGGCAGAGAGGAATATTAAAGTGAGCAAACTGAGTCATGTTAGTCAGGTCTGAAGCTTGCTAACATTAGCGAACATTAGCAAAGAGGAGTAATAAAGTGAGCATTCTGTGTAAGGGACACAGAAACATCAATCACAATTTTGCTAATATTAGCTGACATGAGCAAAGCCAGCAAACTGAGTCAGATATGTGAGTTAGACAGAAATCTCTATCTAAAGTTTGCTAACACTGGCAGAGAGGAACAAAGTTAGCAAACTGAGTCAGGAATGTTAGTCACACAGAAATGGCTGTGTTTGCCAATGTTCGCTAACATTAGCCGCCATGAGGTATTGGTCAAGTAAAGCTAGCAACAAGACCCCCCCCCCCCCCCCCTTTTTTTTTTTTTTTTTAAATTGTGAACAAATTCAACTTTTAATTTGTAAGTTAAAGAAAGACTTATTTCTTCTTCTTTCTATAAATCCCTGGCTGCCTGGCATCACTTGAATGTTCACACAGGAACAAGTATTCTCATGAAGCAATGAAACAGGAATATTACAAAATATAATGTCTTTGGCTTACAGCCTATAAAGGCATCTTATTCTTTCACTCCTTTTAAGCTAATGAATTTCTGTAACTGCTCATTAAAAGAATTCGACCTCCTTGTTTATCATGAGGTTTACACAGATTGCTACATAATCCAGCTCTTCATTTTCTCTGTGTCGCAAACCAAAACCCTCTCACAGACACTTCTCAAGCTGAATCACAGCGCCACATGTGCAGCAGTTACAATTCAGATCAACACAGACCCTCTTGTGAGTCATCATACGGTCTCAAGTCCACCGAGGCCTCTTTTTTTAAAGAGTCATGAAAATAGCTCCCCACATGAATCCCCAAAAACAGCAAAACAGGGCACTTTTGGTGATGACTCGCCTGTGTCTGAGATATTTTGAAACTATTCTCTCATTCTGCAGCCAAGGTCTGCCTCACTGCTGCCATGCTCGTAACAGGATCAAGTGAGTGTGCAGGATTTGGCCTGGAGCCTCCTCTGAGACATTTTTTTTGCTGAGTCAAACACAAGCACGCCCTGTAAGAGCAAGCGGATGAAGTCACTGAGCAAAGTCTGGCCCATAGTAAGCTGACTTGCTGAACAGGACGCCCTCGGTGCTGCTAACCTTGCCCTCAGAGGCATGTGGAGTTTATTAACTGCTGGCAAATGACTTAGAAAGTGAGTTGGTCTGTCGTAAAATGTCCACCGGACCAGGGAAAATCCCCGCACACTCTGCCAACATGGTCATTGACTCACAAATTTAAAGGGAATCTTTTTGTAGTTGACTTGAATTGGCCTGAGTTCTTCGGAAGTGACTTCCTGACAATGATGATATTAATGTGCACGTTAGAGCTGCATAATGTTCCAAAACATCACATACATCATGCTGGTAAGAAGTTACACATTACAAGAGTGCCAAAACAAACAAATGTAGCTCTTGTGATCAGCTTTTACCTGAACTGACATAATCCGTGTCCATACAAGCAAGAAGTGCTGATAAATTCACTCTGTGTGTACACAGTACAATTCAATGATCGTCTGGGGGCAAGATTTGAGACATATTATTATCTATTTGTATACATTTAATTTAAACTCTTAAAAGCTGCAGACAAAACAATATTATGTGAGATTTAAAGTGCAAGTGAAATTAGCAGTTAAAGATAAATAAAAAGAGTGTTTCTAAGTCCATTTTTATATTCCACTTTATTTTCTTTAAACCAGATTTACATGTGCTTATTATCTTGTCTAAGTGCTTCCCTTCCTACCACGCTGTGACTATTACTAATATTTCTATGACTACCACCGCAGCTGTGGCTGCTAGAAGTGTTTCATACTACCGATTGGGATTTATAGTACTTAACTGAAGTGTCTCTTTCAATATACCACCACCAGTATAACACCAAAATTACTGAAACTAAAAGCAGAGGAAGATAGACTTAAGAAAAGAAGCATTATTAGTAGCAGGAGACATAATGCTTTCTAAAATGATTGAGAATACTTAAATACAATAAATTAGCACAGTCAGCAGCTAATCTTTGAAAAGCTTCCACACCTTTCACAAAGAACGCCTTCATTTAAATTCCATTTCGGACATTTCAGCCTCTTTTTATATTCTTAGGCATCGCTGGACATTTAGTTTGGCTTTCTCATTCACTTTAAGTTGTCTATTTATTTATTTATTTATTTATTTATTTATTGGGAGCTGCTTCAAGGACATAATTTATCACCACAAGTTTACATCCATTAAAGGACACTGAAGTATGGTCCTTCAGTTACTGACCCTAACTTTAAAGTTAAAAAAAAATAAATAAATAAAAAATCTGTCTAATTGTATTTTCTTTTAACTATTTTCATTATTTTCTCTGGGCATTAATTTAAATTTTCAATAAATGTATGTATCTACAGTCTCCTTATCTATAGTATCTATGAACTTCACTGCCTGTTAATCACAATGAGCTGTGACTTCCAGCTCAACAACACTGAGACAAAGCACTTTTTTTTTTACATGACTTCATTTGACTTACCATGTGATCATGTATTCCACACCAAAATCTTGTGTCTGTCCAGAAAAAAAGCAAATGCGATCCAGAGCTCTGAAGCTAAATGCCATTAAAACACAAAACCACAGTGTTCAAATGAGCACCCTCACTCACAGTGATTAAAACAGCTCCTCTCCAGGGAAATGCTGATGATCTGCCTTTTTACACACTGAATCTGGAAGTTGGTGAGGTGGACATGATCAGTGTCAATTACCTCAGAGATGATTCTGCTTGACTCACTGCAGCTGTGGCAATGGAGAGACGTGTGCTGGTTCAGTTTTCCAGAGAAAGGTTCAGGGAAGCAGTCATTGGGCTTACTGTGAAAAGTCTGCCAGTACCTGGAAGGATGAACCACATTTCTGAGGAAAGGTCAGAGATGGGGTTATGGATCAGTCTGGAAAGTCCTTAAAGAACATGCAGATAAAGTGCGTACTCTGTGTCACTCTGTGGGTGTGATGTCTTTTGTGAATCCAGCTGAGGAGAACAGCAAAAAACACTGTGACATATCTTACTGGAGTTAGCAGGAAACACCTGGGGATTTCTGCCTTACTTCTCCCCAGGAACAACAAATCGTATTTTGGCATGCTTTAACACCATCAAAGTTTTGTTAACCGTAACTTGAGGAATCTCATGCATGTCTTATCAAGTTTAGAAATTCAAACCGCATGCGGTCTCACCCACATGCCATTAGCCCCTTTGGTTTGGAATGTGAAATTGCTTTTTCAACTGATATTTGTCCAGGATATGTCCGTGCCCTGATGGGATGCACTCGCTTTAACGTGACGCCACAGGGGCCCCTGTATGGCCTGACTGCCTCAAGTCGGCCCTTATATCGGCCTCCTGTTTTTTGCCCCCAGCTGCTGATGAACTTGGTGGTGCAAAAGTGATTCTTCAGCTATAGTAGTCTATCTACTCTATCTTGGAAATACACCCCTATATCCCACAACACTAATCCATCCTGTGAAAACAAAACAGATCTTGATATTCAAAGGTTCAACAGAAGTCTGACCTTTGTTGTGTCTGTTTGCAGTCAGTGGGGGGAAATGAGTGTGATAAAAATTGAGAGGTACTTGGAAAACGATGAGACACAATTCTAAGGAAAGATAAAAGCCATGTTATTCAGTAGAAACCCTTAAAACTGCTGGAGGACAATTGACAGGAGGCATGAAAGTGATGATTGCGTCATGCATGTGTTCTTCATTTCAGTGAAGTGTCATGATTTGACCACAAGAGGGCGCCCCATTCCATGACTAGTCTTTATGCAAGCTGGGGCGACATGAGCAGGGAAGAAAAGCTAATCACTGCCCTTGTTTAAGAGATGAAACAGTATTTTTCTTCCATTTTACAGCTCATTGAAGCTACTGCCATTTAAAAATTGAAAATCTGAGCTTGGGGAGAGCATCTCAGTGAAAGCGGGCTAAGTATTAGCACAAAGTCGACTTGATTTTCACTAAACTCCACGAAATGACAGACAATGGAGAAATCAAAGAAGCCTGTATATAGGTTGACAGAGCAATGGGGTGTATTCACTTAACATCTGCAGGAAGTGTTTGGAGTATTTCTTATGGAAAATTAAGAAGACAGAAGCTCGATGACGGATTGTGTAGGCCAGGTGTGCATCCCGAAAAATATTTTTGTCTGACTTAGCACACACAACACCACAGACAAAAGTTGCTGAAAATCATACAAATTAAGTTTATGTATGTGTGGGTTCATACATTGTCAGAATGAATCTTTTCAAATAATGTCACTGGCAATAAGAGAAGTATGCTATGCCATGAAATGCTACAGTACACAAACTTCAAATAGTGAGTATTACCGTTGCATTAAGTTGGGAGACTCACGAGAGAGAAAAATAGAATGGTCAAAATTGGGTTTTATTCTGTGGTATGTGTCAAGCTCTTAAAAACACTAGATCCAACAATTCCCATGATGCAACTCTATTATTAGATTCCACTACTTCCTAAATAACCACTTCCCTCCTGGAGTAAACAAGCAAAAACCTTCCGGGAAGCCTCTAAAGTAAAAGGTTTACAAACAGAAGAAGCTGACCATAAGACTTTCGTTGTGCGAGGCAATTAAATTCCCAAATGTCTCTCTATATAGATAGAATATTTAATTACACCTATGAACAAACTAGGACTTGTTGATCGATACATTAGTACAGTAATAAACACTTAAAATGTCCTTACATATGCAGACAACTCCACTATGGTGTGCTGTAAACCATTTATTACTTATAAATGCTTAATAGGGTGGTTAAAAAGAAAAGGCAAGGACCGAAAATGTTGACAGTTCTGACAGGAAAGTAAAACCACCAAACACACTGTTGCATATTTGAATTATCATCTTTATTTGTTTTATTATATACTTTGTGTTTTTACATAAAGAGACATATTTCTTTTACACATATAGATTATATGGTTAATTTGTATCTGTATATATGTACACCTTAAGTAAATCTTACATTAACACCAATAAAATAAAACATTTACAGTGCAAGAATGTTCATTAGTGGTCAACTCTCATGGTCGCTTACCCTGTAAACCACAACCAATGCCAAGCTCACATGCTAAACCGCTCTGCCTTTTGACATGATGCTATTCGCCGTTCCTCTCACCATCCACGCTCTCACGCAAAGATGGCATGAGAGCTTTGGAGAGAAGATAACAATGGTTGAGGGGTTTTTGGGAATGGAATTACACGGGTTGCAGGACTCAGACATTTTTGGAAAAATGCTTATTCTTTCTCTTGAGAGTTAGACAAGAAGATTGATGCTAAATATGAGGCTATCACAAGCTATTAGCTTAACTTAGCACAAAGACTGGAAAAATCTAGCACAGCCTACATATAACTCCCCCCAGAAAACTTCCTCTTCTACATGTTGAGCAGCTTGAACAAACAAGGTTTTTGAGGTGCTGGGAGGCAAATTTTTTTTTTTGTGCTAAGCTAACCAGGCGCAGGCTCCTGCTTCATATTTACTGCACTTCTCATCTAACTACTGGCAAGAAAGCAAAAAAAAAAGGTGCATTTCCCAAAATGTCAAACGATTCTTTCAAAGAGAGGGGTGAGTCGAAAACTAGAGGTGAGGTGTGATGGTGTCAAGTCATCATCACAAGAGTGTGTGTGTGGGCGCTTTGAGGGAAGAGTTTAATGGCAAATGTGCACAGGAGAATTTCACAAAGCACATGAGTCATCACAGAGGCCTGAAATTGACTCTTTCACTCCAGCCTCTGGAAATATACTACACGAGAGCACAGTAACAGTTTAACATATGAGTTTGGTTGATGCAGGCGTCGTACTTCTCTTTTGCCTGCAGGTCTTTAGCCTTTGCAAAATATGAGAAAACATGGTGTCAGCGTCACCAAGTCGCGCTGTTGCTGAATTCGAGGAAGCAATGTGGTATTTAAAGGCCTCGTTTTCATACGAGAGCCAGAACAGACATGTTTACAGGGTAATGTATGCTAATGAGATGTTGAGGAGTCTAAAAATAAACACTCTTGTGTTGTTTTTTTTGCTTTATAATACTATGATACTAGAGGGCCTTCATCGCTGTCCTTTTCCATTCTCACTAACAAAAAAGAAAATAAATAAAAGCGAATAAAATACATGTGGGAACCAATTCGGCTCTTGAAAAAACAAAACAAAACAGGTGTTATATTTACAAAGTAAAATGAGTTCTTGGTGTTTCTTTCTGAATGGATGCATAAAAGTGAACATCTATAGTTTGTCTAAGCTCAGCTGTACAGTCAGTGGGTAACCAGCCCAAATTCCTCGCATGCATTTTTCCTCACACATTCAGAGAATCTATTTACTATTATTTTACAGTTAATTCCTACGAAGCTGCTGTACAGAGGTCGTGTTGAGGTAAAGCGGGTGTTTCTGGCCAGCTCTAACAGGAAGGGGGCGCTCACGGAGAAGCGGTCACGCTCATTTTCTCGTGGGGTTTCGGACAGGAAGGACAGCGGGGGGACAGACGCATGGGGGATGCAATTCTTAACGACGACACACACGGTATATTGCTGTTAAATCTGTGATTTCCACATTCTATGTATCTTAAAGAGATTGTGATTATGATTTCTATTTCCAGTATAAAACACAGATTGGTGTTTTTTTTTTTTGGTTGTTTTTTTTTGCAGTTAGTTGCAAAATACTGGTAAGTATAACCTCTAGTCATAGATAAATATATGGATTGGTCATTGTGTGATGACTTCAAATGCAGATTGCACACATGCACACAAAAGCACCTTTGATTAGAAAAGAAATTGCACAAGTTTGATAGATATCATTGACCATACATGTTGACATTTTCTACATAGAGACTGAGCAGTGGTTTGCATTAAGAAGTTAAGAAACATGTTTGGAAAAAGTATACACTTTGGGATACAACTTCTTAAATGTTGATTGGTATTATTCACCTCCAAGTCTCTACTTTTACATGCAGTTAACTCCTTGGAACTACAAACCCGGGAGCTTGACTAGCCGGTGAGTTGAGCCCAGTTCTACTGTGAACAAAGCACTACACATTGACTAATCTAAATCAACCATGACGCTTAAACACTGTTAACTTCTTTTCAAATGTATTATTTTGACATTGACTTCATTAAGGAACTTCAACGAGCCTAAAGTACTCATGCCTTTTTTTTTCCAACCAGTGAAAGATATTGAAGGCTAGCATATATTTTGAGAAGCTAAACTTCAGTTAGGCTTTTTTTTTTCTTGCCTTTGTCAGTCGGTGTGTGTGAAGCATGAAAAGTTCTGTACAATCAGAACATGGTGTTCAGTGGCAAAAGAATAAAAAAAAAAAAGAGGAGCAGTTTGTCAAGACTACACGAACTCATATCGCTACAGTACATCTAATGCTACTTCTAATGTATTTTATGAGAATCCAAAAGTTAAAAAAAAAATCCTCTGAGGAGACATTCAGTGGTGAAAAATGACATCCGGCAGGGAAGAGGGGAAGAGCAAAAACGAATTTGCAAATAAGAAATAACAAAGAAGTTTGCCTGCCCAGCAAGAGTGTTTCATCCCTTGGTGCTCAGGTGCAAAACCCACAGGAGAGTCTCTCAGCTCAATACCATCAGACAGGAAACACATTCTGAACAAAGTTGTCCACAAATTCACTCTCGGCGACAGCGTCTTTGTCTGTTGAACTCGTGTGTGTGTGTGTGCGTGTGTTAAAATATGCTCACAATTTCAGCTCAGCCACTGCATTTATTATTGACAGTTTTATACAGTGCACCTCTTGTTTTTCCCACAGGAGGTCATTCTCCTCAACCCGTCCAGGTGTAGTCTTGGTTCCAGCTCATCTATTGAAACTAATGGCATGCATAATGCTTCTATATTTAGCTGGTACAGCCATACTCCCCCCCCCCGACCCACAAAACTGCCAATTATAATAATAATAAATAAAAATCCACTCAGGATCGGGCGACGCAAAACCAGCCAAGCCAAAGTCTTGTGCCCTTGTTGGTTTAACCCCTCCCCACCACCACCTGCTGACTGGAAATATAGGTAGATTCCATAGTTTTTTGTATGATTCTCTTGTCTGCTCCTCCTTATTCTTCTTTTAGTCCCGGGTTAAAGGATCACAAAGGTCAGGTGAGAGCGATGGCGGACAAGAAGGATGGTTGTGTTGGTGGTGGCTGTGGTAATGATGAGGGAGAGGAAGCGGGTCCTTGAAGGTCCTCAGACGGACACCGGACAGTTAATGACCTTGTCCTCCAGCATGACGCTGACCACCAGGAAGACGAAATACAGCATGAACATGATGAAGCCGAGCAGCTTGCTCATGCGCCACTTGCAGGCAGCGATGGAGATGATGACGAAGAGGAGCATGAGGAAGAGGAGCACGATGGCACAGAAGAGGCCGTTGGAGCTGACTTGCACCGGTTGGAGGCCTCTGAAAAGGGACCACATGAGCCAGGGGAACGGCAGCCTGCGAATACACAAACACGTGTCACATGAGTAGTGCGGTTTTTCCACCAGTGGGTGAAACATGATGCCGAATCAAAAACTAACCACACGTATTACTGGTTACTGAGGAACTACTGTTAACCCCTTGTGTAAAGGAAGCTTTAGAGGTGTACTCCAGGGTGCGTCGGTACACTGTGACATCACGGTAAGACTCAAATCACGCTTAGACAGCGTACCCAACAGTTATGTCGAAGATGTTGGAGCCCACGGAGCTGGATACAGCCATATCACCCAGCCCCTTGCGTGCCACAATAACACTGGTGATGAGGTCAGGGATGGAGGTTCCAGCTGCTAATATAGTCAGGCCCATAATCTCCTCTGTAATCCCAATGGTCTCTCCAACCTGCGAAAAAGGAAAAAAAAAAGGAATCTAAGATTAGTGGTAAATAAAACCTAATCTTTTGTTCCAGCTATTTTTAATTTCCTTGTGATGCTCGGGAGGTGACGGAGGTGACAAAACTCTAGCTCTGACAATCTCTTTGTTTTGAATAAGACAGCTGTAATTAATTATGAGTGGGTGGATTATCGAATGTGGTTTCATTTTAAATGTCAAGGACGGCGAATGCAGGGAAGAGCTGACTGCGTCTCTGTTTTTTGACAAGGATTATGCTTGTGTTGGGATTTTATAATGTCCTGCCATCATGATCACATGACGCCCAGTTATTTGTACAATGTCACGTCCCGGGGAGTGAACGGTGTACCTGGTGAGCCCACCACACCATTAGGTAGGAGAAGCATGCAATCCAGCAGATGGCACCCAGGAAGGTGACAGGGAAGAACTTCTTTGATGACTGAAAGATAAAGAAAGAGAGGAGAGAGCGAAGAGTGAACTCGGTGAATCAGGACTCCAAACTTATCCAGATAAAAGTGATGATGCTCTCGCTTTTCTTGGTGAACTATGTCTCACACACCGGTTTCCGGACGTCAGGCAGCGTTAGCCACAGGGGGAGGACGATGGGCATGATTAAGAGGTAGGTGAAGCGCTTGCGGGCAGATTCGGGCCAGGACAGGCTCAGAGGCTGGTCCTCCTCCTCCTCATCCTCAGCCTGAGAGGAAACACCAGAGAACAGAAAAAGGGAAAGGAGACAGAGGTTGCAAAACATTCATGAGAATGGGTAGTACACCTTAAAAGAAGCAATATGTGTTCATTTTTGGTCTGGGGACAGTCACGTAATCATGTTTGGGTGTCCACATGCCATATAGTGTAATCACTTGCTGTTTAATTTACCATCTGGGAATATCAGATAAATGTGAAATAAATAAGCTCACTGAGTTGAGTCATGCTTTGTGCATGCTCCTAAAGGGATGAAGGGAAAAAAATTCATTACAATCCAAGTGTCTCCTTTAGCTTGATAACTTGTCTCAATGGGATACACCTCTCCATAGCAACTATCCAGAGAGGCAGGCAGCACTCTTGCAACACAAGCACTTCAAGAGTGGAAAGACAGCACAGAGGTCTGCACAAATTGATGGCAGGACCTGGATGTGCACGTGCCTTTGCTCTGCAGTGACCTTAAGACAGAGGAGTCTGATGACTGTGATTTGGGAGATTGCGCCGAGCCTGGAGGGCTCTGCCTCTCCAGTCATCAGGGGCTCATCACTGCTGACTGCTGATGCCGGCTGCACTGGCAGACCCCCGGGGTCTGATTGGACCTGCCACTGGAATGCCAAGTGAGCCAAAGACTGTCACCTCTCTGCAGATCAGCATGAAGTAAGCTGTCACTGTCTGAAGATGACATATTCTGGCACCGCTGCCTCAGACAACTAAATTGTCTCTGCATCCACAGCATTAACCTACCTTACCTGCTTTTGTGCCTACTTCTGCAAAAGCAGACTGGTTCTTGTAAACTTAAATGGTACAACAACAAAGTCTTCTGAGAGCGGAAAGACATCTTGGGTCCCTTTGTATCCAATTATACAGCATGCTATGGAGCCGTGGGGACCTGCAGACAGCAGGTCCACACATGCAGATCTGAGCAGAACACACTGATGACCTAGAATGTGTCTCCTGCCCTTTTGAGAGTGATGTTAGCCAAGGTGTGTAAAAAAAAAATGTAATAAAGGGGAGCAAAAGACAGACAGGGATGGAAAGACATACAGCAGGGCAGATGTTGATAACAGATGTTGTTCAGTAAATAATAATTTTCCCAAGAAAACTATTTAAGTCTCAACAGCTTCAATCACATCATACCCACAGAGTGAATCAGAAATCTTGAAAGCTGGCTAACGCACAAATCATGAATCATATGGTGCTTATCCTGCTGTGACAGCTACTGCTGTTGAGTATTGCCTGGTAACCTTGGTAATCAGAGCTGCCAAACAAAAGGCAGCGCTTGCATCACTTAGCCTCAGCGTTCTGATTTCTCCTCCTCTCCGTGTCCAGATGGCTGCATTGTTGTCTGTTAAAAAGGCCTAAAAAACCCAAAACGTGAGGCTTTAGGAAGATCGATTCTGAGCCTCGTTCTCTGCTTTTCATAGATGTAAAGATGCGAGAGGCATGGGAACAGCTTCCTCTGATGGTCCAGCAGGGAAAGTTGCATTGCAGTTTGCCCTGCAGCTCTTTCATGGATATGTCGACTGCTGCAGGTGACTATTTCTGGCTGACGCTGCACACTATGAGTCTGTCATTTGTCTATTTATGATTTGCTTTACTTGATTTCTCTGCTAAAGTACCCCATAGAGCTGGTGCTCCCTTCGCTGAGATGGTTTCCAAATGCCAGCCCCTTGGGGGCATTTCCTGCCCTGTGGTGCCTCAGTTGGCAACACTGCCAACTCCGAGCTTAAAGGCACTGACTTTTACCATGCACCACAGAGCTGCGAGGGGAGGCGTGACATTTGCTATTTTTTTCCTTCCCGGAGGAAAGCGTGTGCGCTGGCACCTGGTGTGAGGCAGTGCTGACACTTTTTGTATGGTCACACACGCGTTGTAAGCACTGCCGCAATAAGGCTGCACCTTGATGCATTTGCATTGCTTTGTTGATCCAACTTTAAGCATCGTGTAACGGAGGGAATGTAGCCAACTATCTGAGTTTACTTTGATCTTTTCCTCCGCTTTTCACTCCAGAATACATGACGATGAGTTAGATCCTTTTTCGTGTTTTGGGGGGAAAAAAACCCCAATTGGTTTTGTGCACACAGTCCACCATGTACTTTTATATACTTGTGTCTTTCTTCAGAAAGTACACGCATTTCTTTGAACAGTTTGGCTGTTACAAGTGTCACATGAAAAGTGCCCCATTGTTTCACACAGAGGATTCATCTTTTCGGAACAGTTTGTCACTGTTATAGCTGTCATGGCGTGAATATCCGCATCTGCTATTTGGATTTACTTTTTTGACACCGAGGCTCCATCTGGATAAGAATTCCTCATACTATTTAGGTCAAAGAAAAGCAAACAGGGCCGTGATGTCACCTGCATCCTGATACACACATTGTTTTAGTTGTGATAAAAGACATAGGATGTGTCATAAATTCCTGTTGGTTATGATGAATTTCTTTAGTTTAGTATGTCATTGAAGAAGTGAATGCAAGAGCTTATTAATATTCAAACTGTGTGTTGAACACCGAAAATCCTGAATATATTTGCACAGGAAGACACATTGAGTCTTACCTTGAATGTGATCATCATTTATCTTTAAAAGACGCATTATAAAATCAGAACCAGATACATTTTCACCCTGCTTCTACACTATAGAATACTGCTTTAATTACAAATAAACTTTCATTTCTGAGGAATGTTTAATGATCTCTTCTGTCAGCGCAGCTCTTTAACAACAGAAATGGGAGCGGGGAAGCTGTGCAAGATTTTCATTTGACCTTAACTATCTCCTTATTCCCCATTCTTGGTTACCAAGGCATCCGGGAGGAATTGAGCAATTAGTATGACGGGGCCTCTGGCGTCACATGAAGGTGTGAACTGTTTCCAGCTACTTCCTAGCTGACAAAGACAGGTGCACTGTGGGACAGACCTCTAAAAATAGCGGCATGTGAGACTTTGGCATGCCGATAAGCGTCCAGCTCCTGCAGGTTCAGTGAATCACCACCTGGAAAAAGGTGTTTCTATGTTCCATCTATCGCGCTTTGAGCCTTCACCTCAAAAAGTTCACTTTTGAGGTGATTCTAAAAATGGTCTTTAAGTAGGCTGCCTCGATTTTTTTTTTTTTTTTTTTAGATGCAAAATATTTTCAGCTTCAGGCCAGTGATGACAGTTTGATCAGTAAAGACTATTATTAACCCAAGAGTGAGAGATCAGTCTGAAAACAGCTCGATGCAGTGAGAAAGATCAATACACACGGTCATGTTGCGAGTCAGGGCTCATCTTTTAACAGTTTCTTGTGCAGTCTATTCTGAGAACCTCCTCTATCCTTCCACACCAGTCTGTATCCAGACACTGCTGTATCTTAAAGTGCAACAATACCTATTGTCTACGTGCAGATGGATCGTATTTTTGAAGGATTGGGTTTTGATTGAAATGGGGATACATGCAAGATTAAAATCCCTATAGTTTCGTGGAGACCTTTGTATGCAAAGCTACTGGTCATGTTACAGTTCATTTGAAAAGCCGTTTACAAATCCTTGCAATACAAGGTCGGCTGAAAGAAAATAAAAAAGATTAATATCATGGGTTAGTGGCTTGAATCAAGGTAAACTGCATCAGATTAACCCAGAAAACAGCCTATGAAATTAGTTTTGCGGCCTCGAGGAAAAAAATATTCGGAGTATGTGGACGTGTAGGGCTGAGATTTGAAAAGTATTATGTAAGAGAAAAATCAGTTCATTTAAAGATACAATCCTAAAAATCATATTCAACTCATTTTTTTAAAATTCTGTTTATAGGCAGCATTTATTATGCAAACACTTTAAATGTATTTGCACACTTTAGGTACATCTTTATGTTTGGCAATGTAACGAATGCAGCAATATGGCTGACACGCCCGTCTCCTCCGCCTGCTTCCTTCTTAGTGTGCGACTTTGAATCGCTGCCCTCTTGCCTCAGAACCGTCTGCTGGCCTGGCGGGTCGCTGCATCCCACTGCCATCACTCATGCCAGCGCAACTGCTGCAGGTGCCATTCTGAGGCCTGGCTGAACGTCAAAGAGTTTGTGTGTGTGTGTGTGTGTGTGTGTGTGTGTGTGTGTGTGTGTGTTGAGGCATGTGTGCCAATGTGTTCATCTCCAGCGCCCAGTGGCGGGGAGCAGCAGGTGAGTGAGGAGTGTGATTACAGAACTCAGTGGGAGGAGGCGGGTCTTTGGCAGGTCTGGCTGAAGATGGAGGAACTCGCCGAGTGCATGCTGGGAAATTATCAGCAGTAGTGACCTGTGCCATAGTCAGTGCAACCTTTGCATCAATCACACTCAAGGTGGAACACAGACGCAGATGAGAGGCATAAAATATTCATAAATGTCTCTCTAACTTTGATATCTGTCTCTCAGTTTTGTTGCCTTTTCATAACAGGACCCATTCAGCCAGCTAGTGGCTGAAATTTGAATAAATCTTTATCAATTTACGGGGGTTTTCTTGCATACATGTGCGTGCCGTGACTTCTTACCGTTTCCCCCTCTTGCCCTGCCGTCCCATTCATGGGTGGCGTCACTTCCACTTCCACGCTGGAGCTGTTTGGGAGGTTCTTATCTGCGGGAAGTTTGAAGAACAATTGAAGTGAAAAGCTTTTCCGAGGAAGAGATGTCACGGACATGAGAGCGTTAGCTGTTATGACATGGAAAGAGGTGGGACACAGCACCTCAGCAACGATGGGCAGTTAACCCCTTCATCCCTATGGACACCAACTGTTTCAAAATACTTCTCTATGAAACTGATGAATTATGAGTTTTCCAGAGTTCCACAGCTTTGCTTTGCTTTGACGCTGGTGGATCTGCTGCACTTCTGATATTCTTTGTGCTGTTTGTGCACATTCTTATGTAAGATTTTGAATGCAGGTGTTTAATTATACCGTACGAGTATTTTTACACTGTCGTGTTGCTATTTTTAGTCGAGGGTCCAGTGCGTGGGATTTAGTGGCATCTCACAATGAGGTTCCAACCAGTGGAATACAGCTCGTGCTCAACCTCCCCTATGGTGGCTGCTAAAAATTCGAAAAAAAAAGGCAAAAGGCGCACTCGATTCAGAGTTTGATTTGTCCAGTCTGGGCTACAGTAGTATGATGCAATATGGTGGATTCTGTGGAAGAGCACCTACTCCCTCTGTAGATATAAAGAGCTCATTCTAAGTGAAAGGCCATGATGCTTATTTTCATCTTATTACACGCTCATGAAAACATAAATATTAAATTCCATTTCTGCCATATTCTGCCAATAGATGCGCCTAAATCTTACACACTGGACCTTTATTCAATTTTACAATTACATAAAACAGAGAAATAAGGATTTTCTTACATTTAACAAGCAGGAAGCTGCAAATATTTGTCATTTCCGTTTGACAACTGACCTAAATATCCACCAGCTAACTGAGTAACTGTTCATACTTCCATTTTATATTAAGGTGGAAAATGGTTATGACAGTGATGTAACTCTAAATAAGACTCACCGGACTCATTTAGAGACTGTAAAACTGAATGTGATGATAAAAGAGTGCTGCTCTCTCTGTGTGTGACGAGGGCGTGTTTGTCACTCATCTCCCTCGTCATATCCTGGTAGCTGATACGGCTCCATTTCATTTGAGGCCAGACTTACTTAACAGCCCTTTTTAAAATCCAAAGAGCCGAAAGCCATGTAATCAGATGATAAAACTATAATTGCGGTGGAAATTGCTTTAATCCAAGTGTGGTTGTGACAATTAGAGAGATTCTCAGATGGATAATGTGACTTGAAGAACACATGACCTCACTCCCTCACTTGGATGCTGTGACATTACAGGATAAAGACAGGATATGGATCTCATCACATGTACTGTATCATAGGCTAAACTACACTGACAGTCCATTTTCTTTTACTATGAATACCACAGACCAACTTTAACATACGTGAGGCCTGGAAAGTAAAGTACGCCGTGATGACTACCAGTCGTGCATTTTGATTGAGATGGTAATATGTTAATGCGGCGCTGTTAGCATAATTTCGCCTTGTTGAGGAACATCTATGTCTCGCTTTGATTCTGCTGCTCTGACTACATTGTGGGCCTGAAAGCGTCTCGTCTGGCCTCCTGTTTATCCTTTGGTCCAGTGCTCTTTGAAGTGAAAAACACACATAAATTACACTCGGCAGTGACAGCAATTGATTTAAATACTGCTCGAAGACAACAGTTGCGATCAATTTGGCAGTTCTTGCTAATGTCATGCTTGTTTAACATCAGATGTGATGCTTATTAACTATTTCAGTGGGCCATCCTAATGACTGATATAAGGAATGTTAAGCCCGGTAATGCCTATTCACGGACTTTTAGCAGCAGCAAACTCATCTTTGTGACTAATCAGTTGGTATTTAATCAAAGTAATAGTTTGACATTTTGGGAAATAAGCTTATTTGTTTCCTTGCCGAGAGCTGGATGAGAAGATTGCTAACGGGCTGCTGGGGGTAGCTTCGTATTTAGCGTGCAGACGTATCAACCTTCTCATCTCACTCTCAGTAAGAAAAGGCATTCACCTAAAATATCACATCTAAGGAAAATGAAAGAGCTTTTTACCTGATCGGCTTGCTACTCCATTGGCCTTCTCGCTGTCCTCCACTTGGCATTTCTTTTTAGCGATCTTGTGAAGGATGGATGCCTTCTCTCGAAATTTACCTGCAACAGAATCGCCACAGTGGTTAAACGTAGAACAGAGAGCTGCGCGCCGCAGCATCTTCAAAGCCTCTCGGCCTCGTCCCAGTCAGAGCTCCTTCGCCGTCACCTCTGACCCCGGACGGGCCACATTTCAAAAGCACAGCGCACACGGGGGGGGGGCGGTGGCTTTACACAAAACTGCCGTTCAAACAACATCGAGAGTCGATATGACGTCGCATATCATATACTGATGATCCTGCAATGTCCTGGTCCGTGGTGGAGGCAAAGCCAGCAGGGAGGGGATCTCTTGTGACGAGATCTGCCTGCTGGAGGTCAGATCTGCTCCTGTTCAGCTTTCAAACTCACAAGAGATGTCAGAGGCCAGCAGGGAACTAAAAGCAACCAAAGTTTTAGCTGGGGACAGCATCGCAGCATATCAAAAAGAACAAATTTAGCGGTTTAAGACATTATATCCACATATTGAAACAGGAAGCACCTGATCGTATCACTCTCATAGCTCTTAAATTTAGCTGTATTTAAGTGCCTCGTGTTTTTAGGTACAGTAGCTGTGCAAAAACAAATACTGTCACATGACATCATCTCCCAATCAGTGATCACTGGTGGTGATTAATATATTTTCACTGATAACATTTATTGATTCACTAAATCCCCTCATACTGGAAACATGATTCTGTGACGCAGCAGACTGAATTGAAACCAGTCATTAATTGAACATGACCTTGCGGCTTACATAAGCAGCGTGCCCTCTTGACAATACAAATAATGGCTCACGCAAGGCAGTTGTGCCTGACGATGACTGGCTGCTGGCTTGTGGAACAATGACTTTCTACGAAATCCTCACGGCCTGAAGTCCACCGACAACACACATAGGAACAACAATGCAGTCCAAATGCACAAAAATCATAAGGCGGTGCAGGTTTTTATGTTCCCATGTCGTACAAATATATTTTAAAAGTGCATGGCTATGCAGGCTGGGCGTATTGACCAGTTGTAGCCCTCAGTGTTTGCATTTGAAACCAAATTGTGAAAAAAAAAGTGTGTCATGATCTTTTGGCAGAAACCCTGCTGCGCGTCATGAACCTCGGCGCTGTCGTGTATCCATATCTAATTTCACCGACTTCCTGTGCGTGTCAGGTTTTGCATGCATCTCCAGCCTCCTCCCAAACAGCCAGCTGCAATCAATGTGAAAGATTTTTTCTTTTTCATTTTAAGAGCGCACGGCTGATTTGTCAGTGCTTGACACAGTGACGCGTCGATTCGTACTCCGCCCGACCATGTCAACACTGTCTGTGACCTTCTGGCAAAATCATTAACCACCCCAAGTCACTGCCGGCCTTCCTCCCGTCTCCTCTGTCTCGCTCTACATTTCTCCATCGCGCCTGCTTTTCTCACTCATCTGTCTTCGGCAAACACTATTTTTCTCTCACTTTGTCTTTTCATTGTTTGGCAACGCACAGCCCCTCCCCGCCTCTCTCTCTGTCAGACACACACAAAGACACACGCACGCATACTGTACATTTTCACAAGACAGCATCACACATTCCTCTGCCTTGACATCACTCACCTTCGGCGGCCATTGTCAGGTGATTGTGTACGGAAGTGAGTGCGTGTGTGCGTTCGAGATGTGGGCATGAGATCACTGCATCTGCTTGGATATGCAGGCAGCAGGGTTGTGCTTTGTGGTGTACGTATTCAAAAGGAAATTCTGAAATGTTCAAGGAAACCACTGTGGCATGATGACCTTTCAGTCCTAGCTGTGAAAATGATTCCACGAAGATCTGCAAAGGCAGAGAGCAGTGACGATGCACACGAAGGGTTTTAAGTTTTCAAGCTGGCCAGCAAACAGCAATACAGAGAGAAATGCCTTCTTTTTATGCCTTTACAGGCTGATTATTTCTCCAAAAACATATTGTCATACAACTTATGTACATTAAACCTAAGCTTATCTTCCAATATAAACCAATAAAACTTCATTTTGATTGTTTACAGTCCACAATCAATGTAATTCATTTTCATGTTGTAATCATTAGGTATGTGATTTAAAAGGTCAGCAAATTGCACCGACTTTCGCAATTGCAGCTGATAGTTAGCTTTCGCACCAATTTTTGTTCTCCAGCGTGGCTGGATTCAGCTAATGTCTCGCTTAATTATGTGGAATGACAAACTGATTTACAAAGATGTCCATCAAAATTAGTTTTTTGTTTTTTTTTTCCATTTAAAGACAGCTAGGAGAAGGGTTGTTCAGTTTTATCTTCAGCTAAGGTTAGTTGTGTCTATCTTGCAAGCTATTTTTTTACTAGATATAGTTTCCAGTTGCCATGCATTTCTATGGTAAAATACTTTTTAAACTATAAATAAAGAGTTTCACATTCAGGACTTAACTTAGTTCTGACAAAATATGTAGTTCCTGTGTTTTGCCTTTGCAGGGTGCGGTTTGAAACTTCATAATGCTTCAGCTCGGCGGGCAAAAAAGAAACTTCCCTTAAGATGCAGGAATCAAAGTGAGCACAAAGACACAAGCTTTAAAATTAACTGCGAAGCAAGATCAAGTTATTCTTGATTGAACGTCTGTGCAGTGTGGAAAAAAATGTTTCCTGGGAGGTCCATTTGAGCCGAACACACTGTCAGAGCCACCAATGTGCAAAATGATGACCCAATTGTGAAGTCTTTAAGAAATAACCAGCCCTTCCCTCGCTGCCGTTACACAGCCGCTCATTTTCCCTGTCAGCTCTGTCTGTTACGCAACCACCGGGCGGATGAGTCACTCCATTTGCCGAATTCAGCAACGTACGTCTTACGTGTGTGCACCCGCTGCTGGTGCAAGTGGAACCTCCAAGTGAGCTCTGAGGCATGGATGATGCATTTCTCAGCGACGCAGATGGGTAACAGGGCCAAAGAAAAAAAGAAAAGATAAAGAAAGAAAGAAGACCTTGTGGCTTGTATTGTCTGAGTGTGGGGCATGGGATGGCACGTTGTGCTGTGTGTGCGTGTTTGTGTGCGGTTTAACCAGCCTGCATACTGATAAATGTCTTCAAATTTGACCAAGAACCCAAAGAAGAAGCAGTGGCTTTCTCACAGAGTCAAACATAGGCAAGATATGACTGCAATTTTCTCGGTTTCTTTAAAATATTGTCAAGAAATAGAATAAAAATCCATAGAAAACACTACACACAGTGACACACAATATTCTGTGGGCAGAAAAAAAAATGAGGCAAAAATAAAAATGAGAATAAAAAGTAAATTCAAAAAAATGGCATGGCGACCACGATTTGCACTTAAGTCAGTGAAATCTCGGAGAGGTTGTCGAACTTAAAAGCCAAAAACTGTATGTCACAAGCAAACAAATAAGAAAAAAATATGCGGTCGGAGGTGCTGTTTGATGGTTAAGATGGAGAAAAACCAAGAAGGGATGACAGAAGCTGACTGAAAGAATCAAGTGAAAACTTTCAGGCTTACCTTCCTCAGTCATTGAGTGATAATATTTTAGTTTCCCATAAGTCCCAAGCTCTACAACATCACAGCAAAAGACAAGGGTAAGGCAACGAACACACAGAGAAAAGGAAAAGAGTGAACATGACAGAACAAGACAGGTCCGCTGCTTCTACATCACATACTGTACAAACACTCCCACAGGCACAGGGAGTGACATACAGAAAGACAACGGCTCTCCAAGTCATCACTGCATAAGTGCAAAACAAAGCGGCAAAGGTTGGATTACAAATCAAATACATTATAGTGTTACAGTAGCTCAGTCTGATAAAGGGCCTGCCAATGGCACAGGTTAGAGGGCTATTAGAGAAGATTTGCAAGTTTTATGGAGGGGGGAAGGGGCACTCAGTAGGCTAGAAAAAATAGAAGAGGTTCATACAAAGATATATTTAAAAAGAAAACAAACAGAACAGGAAAGTCAGAAGAGAATTTACTGGGTCAACATGCAACAAAAAGATGAGTCCTCCTCTCCTCTGCACGCAAGCTTATTCAAAGGCTTGATGACTCAGCGTTTTATTTCCACAATGAAACCCGAACAATTAATTTGATTCCCTGACTGTAGCAGCTCTTGGTGCTACGGTAAATAGACGGTCAGCACATCTGCATGATGAATTAGCCGGGAGTTCAAACCTGCAGCAACAGCTGAACGTGAAGCAGCAGGACAGAAGACAGCGGGCCACGAGGCTCGGCCACAGAGCTGTTTCAACAGTAATAAGTGACCGAGTGAGGCTTTGGTTTTTGGCATTGCTCTGTCCAGCTTTCTCCAACAACAGTTTTTCGGCCAGATAATAGAAGAGCTGCTTGCGAGGCACTGTTGGTTACAGCAACATAAACCAAAGCAACAGTATCTTCTCATCTCAATTCAGAAGTAATACTGAATAAATACAAAACAGTGTCCACTTGAAAGGGTCAGTTCACTCAAATTACAAAATATATATCTATTCTTTCGCCAAGCTTTTGTTGTATTTGCCCAGGTGATCTGTTTTCATGGGAACTACTCTACTTTTGATCGGTTGACAGTGTGATCCGTGTCTTATCGCAATGCTGAATCAAAACTATCTGCATGCTTCTCACCACTGGAAAAGTGATAACATTCTTGGTAACTTCCTGTCTACCTGCTTTCTCCTGTTTCAAACTGCTACTAGAGTAGATCATCAAGATGCACAGAGCTGATGGTGTGGTACAAAGAGGCTGTATTTTCATGTTATGCAAATTATGCTTGAAATGAACTACAAACTTCATTTGAAACACTGTCTTCATCCCCAACACCACATTCAAAATGAGTTTAACTGTTATTTAACAATCAAGCTCTCTTCTTTACCTCTCAAGCTACAGATGAATGCTGCCATACCGGCCAGGTCTCCTGTGTATAAGGAGTAATTCACGTCAAGAAACTGCTGCTAAACAAAGGTTAAGTAAATGAAATGTGTTTTTTATCATCTGGGAAACTGACCCATTAACTCTCCTCCTCAGCACAGACAGAGTGTTGTACATGCAGTCGGCATGCAGTGCTATAGTACAAGCACTCAGACTAATATCAAACTCTGCCCAACAGTGGGCGACCACTCCACTCCCATGTGAGAGGATTATGATGCCAACCTCATGCCAAATGCGAGACTTGGCAGCCCTGGAAACACAGTCTAACGAGATGAAAACACATCCCGCTGCAGAGTGTCTTGCTCATCTGCTGCACTCCCAGACAAGTGCCTCAATCCCGTATGATTACGCGATTTGGGTTTGAAGTGCACTATCACTGTAAGGCCCGCCTCTAACTGAGGCTGCTCAGAGGCCAATTAACCCACGACACAATCACTGCCCGCACGGCCGTCTGCTTGCCCTCTGCGACCAGGGACAGAGGGAGCCATGTTGTTGTTTACCGGGGGCCCTCTTGTCCTTGTGGTGTGACCTCTAAACCTCTGGTGTGCTGTGGGCTGAAGTGTGTGTGTGTGTGTGTGTGTGTGTGTGTGTGTGTGTGTGTGTGTGTGTGTGTGTGTGTGTGTGTGTGTGTGTGTGTGTGTGTGTGTGTGTGTGCATGCCCGCTCTGTCTGCTGGGGGTTGGGGTGTCAGGGAAATTCACAGTCTGTGCTGAAGCAAAAAGGCTTTTAACATTGATCCTTTCACCCACCCGGCACAGGGTGAGCCTGGAGGGGGGAGGATGTGTGTGTGTGTGTGTGTGTGAGTGTGTGTTGGTGGTGTGGCACAATGATGGGTGCTGGTTGGCTGGTTAGTTACGTAACATACTGGAAGTATGATTATCTATCAAAAAAATAAGGGGGGGGGGGGTAAGGGGTGGTCCCTATGAACATCAAAGGGTGAGTTTTGAGAAACACACTTATACTTGTCCTTTGAATGAAGCTGGTACCAGCACCTGGTTAGCTTAGCTTAACACAAAGGCTGGAAACAGCAGCACTACTAGTAGCCTATCTCATTTGTTCATTTCGTACAATTTGGAGTGTAAACATGTCAATTTGTGGTTTCAAAGGGCCTTAAGTGAATAATTCCAGCCCGGATCCCAAAAATTAATCATAAAGTGCTGAGCTTTAGAGGTGCCAGTAGGTGGATTTGGCTACTATTAGAGTCAGGCTAACTGTTTCCACTTGGTTCCAGTCTTTGTGCTAAGCTAACTGTCTGCAAAGGAGCAAATGAATATATTTCACAAAACATCAAACTATTGCTACTGTAAAAAATAATGACTCCCATTTAAAGACTAGTTTGAAAGTCATGCCAATAGCCTATAATTGTGATTTATTTTCTCCAAGACTATGGTACAAAATATGACCAGACATCACCTATTTTCCTGAATTCAAATATCCATGGTAAACATATGAAAAATGTGTGCTTTGATGAAAACATGTCTCATTTATGTTTTAATACATTACAAATACAGTATATTATTCACTACAGAAGATGCTGCCATTTCAGAAACATGCCTGAGTCAACTTGTTGCTGGTGTTATATATAACCTATTGCTATAAAAGATGGCAAAAGACAGTGTTACCCTGAAAGAAATAAAGAAAAAATTACAGCAGAATATCAATATAATATATCTACATTAATGGAAAATATATTTCCGTTGTACAAGGGGTGGGAGGTCAGTGAAAGTGAGTGCATTATTGAACCATGTGATCAATGGGGCCTTGGGTCACCACACAGACAGTACTGCTGGCAGGGGGGAGCAGCAGTATGAGGCACACTGGAAAAGTTGCCTGATAAATGGATTTGCCTCGAAATGACTTAGAAGCATAGAAAATTCTGAATTTATGCTCCCTTTTCCATGATTGCTGCCTCATTTGCTTATTCATTTCATACTGTTTAGATATGAATTACACAAATTATGCACACACATAAACCTCGTTCGCTGCCCTTTGGCGGATTTCCTTCCGTGCCTGCATCGAAAACCTCCAATGAAACAGCGGTCCTCTTTTGCCTCACCAGTTTACCCAATAAGTCTGCCAACATGGGTGGATCACGGTTTACCCACATGACCTTGCCCATTCTGCGCTCAGGCTGTGGAGGACTTTGGTACGAAGTCTGCTCAATAAAAATGTCAACAAGGATGCCACAGTGGCATTGTGAGTGATCTTTCCAGTCTCTCTCAGTGAGATAATGATCTTATTGAAAGCGTCCGATGTGGTCTGGGCCAGTATATTTATAGCGCTGCACTACATCATCACAGAGCAGTGATGTTAACACGGTTAACATTAGGGTTATTGTTTAAAATATATGCATTTTTATCAATGTACCACCACTATATGGTCTGTGGTAATATACCATATTGAGGTCAACCTCAGCTATGGACGTGCACAGACTCACCACCAGAGTTCAGATCTCGGGGTGATAAATCTTATTGCAGGGCTCGAGCTGAAGGCACGCACGCACCCTGAATTCTGAGTGCTGTTTTAGGAGGCTTGTCTCAGACATCCACTGAGAGCTCAGACAGTAGAGTGAGAGCCACTCTGCCCTTATCCCTCCCCATCTCTCTTTGTAGTTCAATATTTGATGCCACTCTTAAGTGATATTGTTTGTAGCTCCACACTGATGGAAAAAGAGATGCGGGCACTTGCGCCTGGAACTTACTGTACCAGACCTTTACAATGGTCTCTCCAATGAAAAACATGCAGGATTAAAGGTCTGTTATTAGACTGAAGGGCATTCACGATAACAAGAACAAGAGAGCCGCTGTTCTCGGACATAATTTGGATGCTGAATTAGCAGCTACTGTATCGCTCGGGGAGCATGTGAATACTTAAATCGATAACAGTTTGGTGGGAACAGCTAATTGTAAAAGGCTGTCGAGGGAAACTAATTTTAGTCCGTTGCCATAATCGCTCTGTCAAACTATAGTGACTCTGAATCCTGACAAAGGACATGTGAGGAGGACTGAAGCTGGCAACTTTTCTCCATCTGTCCAAGACACAAATTCATGACCTAAGCACAACGCTGTCAAGTTGAGAGACCGAGGACGTGATACACCATCTTCTTCCGACACCGCTGGCATGTTTAGCTGAGCGTCTGCAAGGCAAAGGACCCTCACAAAGCAGGAGTTTAAGGACAACACAGACAGGGAAAACCCAAATCACTCCTTTTGGGTTTCTGCCTGTCTCACACAGAGCAATAATACAAAGCTAGAACTAAATGGAGGTCATAAGAGGAGAGAGAGGATTGGGGACAATGGGGAAAACAATGCAGAAATGGTTACAGAGGGTTTCCAGGGAGAATACATCCACAGAGGAGAATGAGGTATTTGAAGAAGAGTCTGCAGAGATGGACAATACAGAATTGACATACAATACAGCGGCACTTGGGAAATGTATACATAGGGGACACGTCGGGCAAGAGAGTTGCCTCCAGGCTGTTGGAATGAGAACAAACAGATTTTTTTTGGGGGGGGGGGGGAGGGGGAGGATACAGAAATTAGAGGAGTAACTCACCAGAGTCAGCAAATTCTGAGGGGACAGTAAAAGAAAGAGAGATAGGAAGACAGAAACAGAGAAAAGATAAATCCAGGTGATATTTAGTGTGATAGCCCACATTTAATCACTGATAGGTTTTATTCCAAGATGAGAGTCCATTATGTCAGACTAGAAGTCCAATGATTTGAACTTGAAATAACTTGACAATTTGGGAGATGTGCTTTTTTGATTTCTTGCCAAGACGAGAAGATTGATACCACTTTGACAGCTCGACACTAAATGTGAAACTGGGGCATGGGAACAGTTAGCTTAGCTTAGCTTAGCTTAGCTTAGCTTAGCACAAAGATGTGAAGCAGGGGGAATCAGCTAGCTTGGTTCTGCCCAGAGGAGAGAAAATGCACCTACTACCTTTAAAGCTCTCGAAACGTTTTAAATATATATTTTTGCTTCTTTAATCTGGTAAAAAATTGAAGGCGTGGTAGACTCCAGTAAGTCACTGTGTCCATAAAGAGAAATAGCTTAGCTTAGCTTAGCTTAGCTTAGCTTAGCATAAAAACAACACAATTTGTCATTTTTACACTTAGGTTATTGTAAGGATTGCCCAAACAGAATGTAAGGAGTTAATAAATTAGATTTTAAGGTGCTGTTAGGGGCATTTTCTTACCTTCAGACAGAGCTAGCTGTTTCCCCGTGCTTCCAGTATTTATGCTAAGCTAAGCTAGGTCTGCTTTAGCTTCATAGTCAATAGACAGCTATGAGAGCGGTAGCAATCTTTATAACTATCTCTCAGCAAGAAATCGAATAAGCGCACTTCCCAAAATGTTGAAGTATGTCTTTAAAAGAGTCACACAGCATGGCCACACGCACACTCTCAGACACCTAAAACAAGAGTATTTCAAAGCTTGGCCAGACTTCATGTTGTCTGCCCATCGTTGCAAAAATGAAACCTACTTGTGTTAGGTGAAAAGAACACGTGGCAGGGTAATAAAATATAATGAGGAATTTGAATAATAATTTCAATTTATTCAGTCAGCCACAATACAGATCAAATACTGGAGGAAGAAGGGAACAATAAAGGAGTGAACAGTCATGAAAAACCATCAAAACACAAACACACACAGACATACAAGTACACACACACACACACATATATGTACACTCACACACGGACACTCACACACGGACACGCACACACACACACACACACACACACACACACACACACACACACACACACACACACACACACACACACACACACACACCTCTAACTACCCCGACTCTAAAAGCCTTACAAGTGAAAGGTAACCAGTTCCCAGTACCAGCAGCAAAACCTCAGACTCTCCTTTGGCTCTGAAGCGCAGGCGACTTTATTTTAAGAAATATCTATGAAAAATGTATGGATGGAGTCCTGCCAGCTCCCGCCCCGCGGCCCCGCTGGGCTACACTTAAAGCCTGAGAGCACGTGAGGACAAGCATCACAGCCTCCGTCTTTGATGAGTGCACCTGTTCGTCTCTTGCCACGCTACGAGCTTGCCAACAAAAACGCTCCTTTGCATTAATTCAATCAGTAAATGTGCAAAGAACACAGTCACTCATCTCTGAATGGGGCCGAACTTTTATCGGGACCCTTACAGTAATGGATCAATGAAATTATTTAATGTGCTGAACGAACGAGGCGTGTGATGAGTGCATTTTTGAAAACGTGGTCGACAGCACTATCAGCATTATATGTTCAGTGGAGCTTGTGAAAACTTCCACTGTGCTACATGGAAATTTCAAAATAATATATTCAAATCAAACTGGAGCCCGAAGTGTTGAGCTTTTGTTCTCTGCGGCAATTAATTCAGTCCTCAAGTCATGTCACACCGTAGTTGTTGTTTCAGTGCATTCATTTTCAGTCAATTTGTCAAAAGACTCATCGATCAAATCTGGTGTTACAGCCTCGCATTTCCGCTGCATTCACACTAAATCAGAATTTGCCTGTTTGACCATTTTAAACTCACTATTAAGAAACAGCATATTCGGTACACATAAGAAAATGAATTTTTACATGAATTCTCAAGATGCTTGGTTGTGATTCAGACCCAAACACAAGCAAAAACAGGTGGCTTTTGATAATCCACTCCATTAACCTTCATGCAGTCAAACAAGGAGTAAATATTCCAGTCAGCCATCATCAGAGCATGTTTGATGCCCTTAAGAGGACCAAATGACAAATGGCTCTCCAACGAGCAGCAAGGCCGGCAATGTATGACCCTCTCTTGTGCATATACGACTGGCCAAACAGACTTCCATTCCCCCAGCGGGCTATGATTTACATTTTAATCACTGAGATGGAGAGATGAATACACTCAGAGACGAGATGCCTTGGATTCAGTGTACAACAATGCGTTGATGCATGTTAATGGGCACTTTATGGTCCGTCTTGGCACAGCTTATTAATCTTTCCTGAGCTGACTCATTCCAGGTTTGGCTTTCAAGGAATGTGCAGTCATTTCGGAGAAAGCCGAAATGCCTCCTCACTGCTGAGCAGACGTCTGCTAATGCGATCACGTCCATCCAGACGGGAAATATGAAGCCTGGCTATTGTTTGATGCTTACAAATGGCACTCTGACCTTGTGGAATTCTGTTTTGTAGTCACACTGACCCTGCCGCTTTTAATCAAACCGCACAGACCGTAAATACACTTCTAAGAAAACTAAAAAAGGGATAAGGGGAATAAAAAACAGAATTAGTTTCAACATTAATATTCATTTTCAGAAGATTAGGATTCATCATGCCATGAGATGCTGCCTCCACATCCAATTCAGAGAGCTTTCACGAAAGCTAAAAAAAGAAGACACTCTACTGACAATTCTCCAAACCCTCCCCCAGCCCCCGTTGCCTGCTTGTTCCCCACTAATGTGAATTTTTCTTGCCCTTCGTCTTTTCGCGGTGGGTTGAGAATGAGATGACACTGCACCTCCCGCCGGCGTATTAACATATTCATCCCCTGCGCCGAGCACTGACACTGCCGTTTTACATTTCCTTTAGCTAAGCTAATAGGCCTTCATCTTGGATTAAAGGAAAATGATCTTCCACCTCAGCTGAGCTCTGACACAGCAGCAAGCTCACCTTGTCTCGTACAGACTATTTTTTAAAAAGGGATCAATTCAGTCTTGGCATATCGGGGGTTCAAGCAGTATTTCTAAACATCGGTGGTGGAGACACTGGACTTGAAGGGATGTGTAATGTGCGGTGTCTATGAATGGAAGCCAATACTTTTTATTGGAAGGACTGAATTAGAAACATCGCAAAAACACCATACTGATGCTTGGTGCTTTTGTAGAATGTGAGCTCAAGTTCCCTGCATGAACGTCTTGAATGTGCTCAAAACCTTTTCCCGTTAAGATGTTGAATTTTTCGGTTTACATGCATTTCCAGAACATGTGGAAACGGGATTTGGGTCATTTTAAGAGAAAAAGACGAGAATGAAGACAAGTTCAAGGCAAGATCAACCTGAAAATAGACGATTATGGACATAATCGAGGAACGCCTGTGCTGTATGTGCTGTGAGACTCGTGTGCTGTGAAATCCATCACTGAAGACGGGCTTGCTGTGCACAGTTCCTCTTGACTGTCTTACCTTCACTTAAAGGATCCAATGTGTGAATCATCAGCTGGAAAATACTGTTCCTCATCAAGCTGTTGTGCAGGGAGGCGGAACTACCCCCCCTCTGAAGCCGAGGCCTGGCCTGTGAGAGGAGAAACAAGGTGTCAGTCAAACATCCTGCTGCCTAGGATGGGACTTTTTACCTAGGACATGTTTCTTATGTGCAAAAAATACATTACTTTGATCCAACAACTGGTTCTTATAAATCACATATACTGATATTAACATCAGTCTATCAATTGTAAGTACTTTACTAGAGCCATTTCTAATCCAAGCTGTTTGGAATATGGTTCCCTAATCCTCTTTTGCATAAAACCCCTAAGCAGAACCTGCAACCCAGTAAAACTATCATAAAGTGCGTCTGCTTCTTAAAAATATCAGCCCCGCGGGTTGAGACAGGCATTTAAGTGGCATATGAGGCCTTTCTTCCAAAACAACCCTCGCCAAGGTCACTCCAGCAGTCGAAGCTGAACTTGAGAACTGTGGGAAATTAGGCGCAGTTGCAGGCGGCAGCTGTTTGGAGTGTGTCCCCCTTCAGCTGCCCACAGGTGATGCGTAGGCACAGGAGGTGTCGGGTGCTAATTCACAGGCCAATATGGGTGTGAGCGGGAGGCAAGGGAGACATGTAGACTGGCAGGGCTTGTGTTAGATGTGTCTTCTCGGTGCGACCCTGATGATTCTCCTTCTGCTGCTCTGTTTTATCTTCTCCCATTGCAATCGGGATGAAAACTAAACACTGTGGCACGCTTGTTGGAAAGTATACAAGCATTAAAAGAGTCTTAGGTTTTCAAAACACATGCTCCTTCCTCGATTGTCTTTTGCATGCCGTGTACAAACTGTAACTTGCACAAATGCTTCGGAAAACAGACGGAGCTCGTCTCCGTGCACGGGGAGGCTGGAGGTTAGAGATAACAGCGTACATGTCTCGTTCACACTATGGTGGGAGAAACACAAGTTACGCTACTACGTCTACACAGAAACAGGGACAAACACAGAAGCAGACGGGAAGAGTGTCAATCAGACAGGACCTACCGACAACTTGCCGTCATCCTCTGGTGCCCCCGGACTTGCCTTCTCATCCAACACAGAGAGAAGAAGAAGTAAAAGGGGGGGAGAGGGAGAGAAAGAGAAAACAGGACATAGATGTGAAGCATGCCGCACACAACCACACAGACAAGATGAAAAGACGGTAGAGAGAGACATTACAGTGATGGTGATGACTGACTGTGATGTAAGTGGACAAGACTTGAGGGACACATTCCTCCCCACTGCTGTGCCTGCTGTCAGTCGCAAGCTGAGCAAGATTGGATTGTCTACTTGAATTTCCTTGAGATTCATTCAAAAACGTCATTTCAGTTTCCCTAATTTGACTCAAGGACGTCGGCTCATATCACAATTCCTGGCATGTCTTGGTAAACACTGTAAAGGCAGTCTAAAGAGTGAAGAGGCAAAAATGTAATAAGTTTTGGGAGATACACTTATTTACATTGTTGCCAAGACCTTGAAAAGATTGATACCACTATGATGCTTATTGTACTGTAATTTAAATATGAAGATATAGCCTGCAGCCAGTTAGCTTAGCGTAGCACAAAGACTGGAAGTGAAGGGAAACTGCTAGCCTCGCTGAGTCTAAAGGTAACAAAGGTAACATAATCTGTCAACCATGTAGAAGACTGCTAAATAGTAAAGATAAGTACAAGGAATCGTTTGAAATTTCAGAACGTCAGTGAGCAGTTAGCTTAGCAAAACAGGGGGACAAAGTTAGCTTGGGAAACAGCTAGCCTTAGCCATGTGTCTAATTTGTTTAATTTGTGCAAATTCAAAACACAGCAACAAATAGATATAACATGTTAATTAGTGAGCTTCATCTGTGCTGATAGTTGGATTTTGTTTGGACAGAGCTGTTCGTGCTAAGTTAAGCTAACTATAAACTAGCTGAAGCTGAATATTTAATGGGCCATGACATGTATCTTCTCATTTAACTCTCAGTAAGAATAATCATATTTCCCAAAATGTCAAACTATTCCCGGAAGTAAACAAAATCGTGTCCTGAGGGTCCAAAAATCTTGAAAACTTTGCCTTGCAGTTTCATGGTGCCAGTTTTAATGTGATATCTTTGCCTTTGAGGGCGTGTATGTGCCAGATCATGCCAAAGTGACTCTGGTCTTTCAACAATCACTCAGTTCTCTGCTATCATTCCCAGCGGGCCTATTTGGCATGTGCAGCACTGTAACACAGTCTATTTTTGAAACAAAAGCCTTTCACCAACTGCCTGACTGAACCGTGCTCACTCGCTCCAAAAACGTGTGTGTGAAATATCAGTCGCTTAAGGCCCCTCTGTTTCGAACTGCAAGGGAACAAACACAAAGCTTTGTTCAGATCTTAGCATATCAAGGCTTTGTTTCACAGCCTACACAGTTTTCAGACAGAAACATGGAAATCTTAAATGTGGAGGAATGCTGTATATTGATAAAGTGCCTCATGCCAAATGAAATGCAGATAATTATCCAGTTTGATCTTGTTAGTGTTTCAAAATGCAGGGCAAACATACAAATTTTAAGACAGGGCCTCCAGGCTTGTCAACCCAGTGATTCATTTGCATGCTAAATGACGCTGCATTGCATTGAATATCAAATATCTTGATGGCGAAGGAGGAATGTGGCGTTAACAGCGGTTCATGGAAGCTTATGCGGGTGTTAACATTTGGCTGAACAGATTTCTGGATTTTAAAAAAACAAGAAAATTAAATTGTTTGCAATCCTTTTGTTGATTAGGAACTCACTAAATCAAATGAAATTAACTTTTGCATGGGAACTGATGTCATTTTCAGCAAAATCCACCACTGCAGTCAGTGTGAATGTCAGCACCCACTGTGTCCCACTGTTTCTGTTTAACGGCACATAATTTACCATATATTACGTTTCCCTCTGTATAGCTACAGAATAAATGGGGACGCTGAAATTAAACATTTGTCCAAAAAAAAAAGAGTGGAAGCTGAGCTAATCCTGAGATTTTCCACAGAGCTATTCAACTATAACCCAATTTTTTCCCCATTTCATATCTTCAGGGTAATTCCCTGCACACTCAGGGTATAATTATTCTATTTCACTCCCTATCACCCTCCTCAAAGGCAAGTCAGGGGGGGTTAGGAGAGAACAGGTGAATGTGCCAGATAGAGATTATGCCATGGGTCGCTCATTAAGCCAGCGTTAAATATTATGACTAATAATCACATAGGGAGATTAGTATGTTCTCTGGAGTTTGTGTGTTCTGTAATACCGGCAGCTCTGCCTTCCAGTTCTTACGTAATGTCACATCAGGATCATTCTTGGAAGCGGATCAGCTGAGGGAGATAAATGTCCCTCTGCAGCCACATGCATGTAACCCTGTCTTACGGAGAATTATCGATGAAGAGTGTGACATCATGCAGAAATACTTCCGCTTTCACTGCTCAAATTGCCCACAGCTTAAAGAGGGGACTTTCGGAGGAATCTGAGCACGTTGGTGAAACGCTGAAAGCGAAGTCCTGACTTTCGAACATCAGTGGCGGATTATAGGTCTTCTCATATGCAATCTGGGTGCACAAAAGGGGTCTATTTCTGGATGGTTTTGATTTGCACTCCCTTTATACTTCGACATCCAAGCCAAATTACACGGGGGAATAATAGCCTTTTTTTTCTTTTACACACACTTTCTTGTTTCCCAATGGTGGAGTTTGATTAAATCCATCATAGCTGTGCTTGATCCTTCAAATCCTTAATATACTCCTTAATACACCATAGATATACAGTGAATTATGATAACAGCAATCAGTCTTACACTTTTTTTAAATCTTATGAGCCACTTTCCATATCATTTCCACTTCATTTCCTTTTCAGGGCTCCTTTTTTTTGAGAGAGAGAGTTTGCAGGGAATTAAATTCCAAAATCTAAATCGTAGGGGCCATGGCTACTATGCAGCGGACTATTTGTTAGCCAGAGGATGCTTCCAGCTACTCAAGCGCATATCCTCGGTAAAATAGCAAATTATCAAGATTTGAAATGTAAATATCAAACAGTGAGATGTAATTTGAATTTCTCCAACTATTAATGAGTCATTAATGTCATTAATAATGACAAACAGGGCCTTCACAAGGTGTTTTCATGGTTGTCACAAGGTAACGCGGAGAAGAATAATGTGCACGAGCCAAGAATGAAAAGCCAGACAGATTGGCTTGTTGGGACATTAAGCCGATTTGACATTTCTTGCATGAGAAATTCTTCCATATTGAGAAAGTAGTAGATGTGGATAAACTATAAATAAAGCATCAGCGAGCCTATATATGTAAAGATACGTGAAATCCAGACTGTCTGGCTGTTCAGCAAACTTGAAAAGTGAAATCTTGCACAGCTCCAGGCGTTTGCCTACACGTGCTTACAGTCGGCAGCCTGTCTGTCAGAGCGTGACAGAACACCCTTTGAGATTTGTCCATCTAGATTCAATGTGTTCGAGCTAAACTGTTGAGAAGCACGACTGAGCACCATCTCTCTCTCTCTGTCTGTTTCTCTCCCTCTCTCTCCCCCTTTTTTTTCTTTGCCTGGAGACGATAATGATGATCTTCAAGGAAAGAAGGGAAAAGATGCACAACAAGTCAAGAAGCCATCCACTTGCTAATTAGTAACCCCTTCATTTTTCTAACAAGCAGAACTAATTACAGGATCTGCCACGACGCTGATTTCCCACAAGGCAATGCTCACCAGGACTAAGGCAAAATTGCTTCCTCTTACTCCCCCCTCCCATGAACCAATCAGGCTTGGGCTTTTGGGAGAGGGGAACAAAAACTGCTGTGTCATTTTTGCAAGTGAATTCAATCATGCAAAGCTGGGTTTGATCAGGAATAAGTAATTTTTTGTGATTTCCCTATGAGTGCTCCATGTGCTTGAAGTGTACTGTCTTGTGTGACTGAATCTTGTGTTAATAATAATGTGATTTATTCCCCAGATTAAATCTAGATTATGCGTGTGCAGCGGAAGGTTTTCATCCAGGTAAATACAAGAGGTGCAATAATGACCTCCTGCAAACCTGATCAAACTTTCCCGTCAGATCAGAGCTGCTTTTGATCTGCAGATGCAGTAAACAATTTGAGGCTGAACAGGCTTCTTTGTCTTTGTGATTGGAGCAAATGATGAGCAAAAGTTTCTTCCAGGAGTCGGCATTTATATTCTGCAGCGTGTCTGCCGTGCTCCTGCTGCAGCAGTCTCTGCCCCAGATTTCTTAGCCACCCTCTCCTGTTTATCTGCATGCCTTAAGAGATTCTGATGAAGCTATATCTTGTCTTTTGTTTGGGTTCAGTTATATCAATACAGGTGCTACTGCCTTGCCAGTTCCTGATGCTGAAAGACTTTCATTTTACAGAGAGAAGCGGTTCCCAACAGAGGCAACCAGGACAAACTCAATTGCTGACAGTGGTCCAAGTGTAGTTGCCCTGAGGCAACTGGGCAGTGGTTTTTTCCATGTATTGGTCATAGGAATAACATATCTGCAGTGTCGCATCCACAGTACTTTCCAGTTTTCTCAGTATTGCTGTAGCATTCTTGTTGATCCTAATGATGATGTATTAGAAACTTAGTGTTACCCTTGCAAACGTACATTCCCAGTATACGCACAAATGATATGGACCACTTCACATTTTATAACAAGGTGTGAGAATCTAGCTATATACACACACACACACAAAGTCAGGGATAATAGCGACAGCACCTTGATGGGACAACAAAACTGGAGCCAACGGATGCTGAAAGGTCGAGGCATCCAGCAGTGTTTGTGCTCCATTTGCCTAACCAATGTAAACTGAAACCAAGATACCCTACTATGGTGTATTAAGTTCACCTGGATACTGAGGCTGTCGTTGATACCATCAGTGAACATGAACTCACCCATAGCATGATAAGAGGTTCGAGGTAATGGCTAAGTAAACATGCTTCCCTGGGCTAGTTTACACTGTTCCCAAACCTAATATGCAATGCATCCTGATATGCTTACTGTAGACCTGAGGGACAGGATGCCCAAACAGCTGATTTCTCTGTCAATACAAATGGAACCGGGAAGCTTATACTTTTAATGGACTGAATGGGCCAAGAGCACGGAGTTGATGTCCAAAATATATAGCGAAGTGTGTGTTCTCCAACCAGCAGACCTGCTTCCTTGGCTAATTTATTTTGTAGTGCCATTAGAAATGTCAGAACAACAATCTATCTATCTATCATTTTCATTATTATTTCAAGTCCAACGATCCAGCTAATTGGTTTTACTTTAATGGATAAGGCTGGTCAACAAATTCCAGATACCAGTATCACAAACAACAATAAATTAGTTCATCACTCAATACTTCTCCAATTTCCCCAGCCATCCCCAAGACTTAAATCATTCAACATGGCTCACAAACTTTTTAAAGAGGCTCAGTCATTTCCTGAAACAGCTGTGAACTGTGGTTTTAAGCAAGCGTCACTCATATAACAGTACTGTTGTTGTTTTTTGCATTTGTTGAGAACTACTTTCAGCTGCAGATTAATACATATTTGGTGTATCACCAGACTTTAGCTCAGCTTCAATTTAGTTTTGCAATTAAATTCTACTGAAATTATTACTTTATGATAGCTCATTCACCTAATCTAGACCCTTATCTTACAGAGCTGGAAGTATGTGGAGGAAGCCTCCTCTGCTAGCCAGTCAGGTTGTCCAGTTTCATCTCGTGCAGACGGGGTAATATGCTGATAGAGCCCTTTCAGGTCACCTTGGTTGGCTTTGAGTGGGGATGAGGGTGAGGGGCAGCCTCATATGCATCACTCGCCCATCAGTGATGGACATAAGTGGTAACCCTCTTAGATGAGAACAGAGGAGGAGAGGCTTTCAGCGGATTCACTGAGGCCCAGAGCGTTTTCTAATTAGCTCATTAGAGACTGTCTGATTGCAATCACTTCCATTTTAAGAGTTTACTCTCTTAAATTTGGTTTAAAATTCTCTGTGGTTATCTGCGCAGTGTCAGGTCTGTCTGCAGCTGTGAGATCTATACAGCAGCACTTTGCGTGGCGAAGACATCACCACCCTGGATTTCACAAATTACGGGTATTACATGAAGCACAACTCTCAGAGCTGATGTAATGTTCAGCTGCTACAGCTTAGTGAGGCTGATGTTGAGGGTCAAAAATCCCCCCGAGGAAGGAGTTAAGCATGTAAGGCCCGCCGGTCCTCAGCCACCTCTAACCATATGCACTGTTTCCGTCTCACTGTGGTCCTGTGTGTCATTTCATACGGCCACGAGATAGGGATCTCGGTGCCCTTCACATGATGCTTTTACAGTGCAGTTACATTAGCTAATTCGACCCCGCTTTCAAAAATAGCCTTTGATCGATAAGGCTTTCAGTTTCTTGCAAGCCTCAACGTTTCACCTTCAGGCTCTCCCGTTGAAAAAAAGGAAAAAAGAAAACCCAGCAATCTCTCATTTCAAGTTTTCCAGAATTTCTTTGCAACAGGGCCATTACTAAATCTGGATGCACGTATGCCCTGATCTTCATGGCCTTGAGCTACTGAATTAAACAGACAAAGGTCACATGACCAATCACGTGTCATCAATTCTTAAGATTATAACAAAATAAAATGTATAGCTGGGACTCTAGAACTACATTAGCTCATATCACATCTGATTATCTGAACACCTGCTAGCCTCAGGAGGTAAAATTACCCAAGGATCAAACAGTGGACAAATCAGATAGAAATGGCCTCCAATGAAGACGGCGGTTAAAGCTGGAGCCAGAGCTTTTCAGGCAGTCTAGGTTACATCAAAATACACATCCATTAAACATTACAGACGAACAGCTTCACGATCCAGTCCTACTGAGATCCTCTGAGTGAGCCATAAAATGTGTTGGATATAGCAGTTCCCCAGTGTGACGTTAAGGCTCTTTGAACAACTGTCCACATTAACTAGCTCAGGAAAAGCACCCTATACTTGCAAGACGGCTTGGGTTTTATCTCAAGTGTTCCCTTTAAAAATTTCCCTTGTTGTAGAGTTACACTGGTGCGACATGGCCTCAAATGGGGCGTTATTGGGAGCAGCTGCATCCCTCAACTACGCAGTGGCTTGAATCCATGTCACTTAAAAAAAACAAAAAAAACCCACAAATTTCTTGAGCTATTCACAAGGCATTATGGGGTAATCCCTGATGCCAAGAGTGATGGTGAAAGTTGACACCACTGCACTACACATGAAATACAGCACTGATGCCACGACTGCTTAACAGTGCTGAAGACCAGTTAGCTTGAGACAGTGCTGTCCATGGTACTGCATCGAGGGCCAAGACCGGGATCAGCGTGACTGGACGTGAACAGAAAATAAGCGGCAGATTTTTAAAACAAACAAGGCAAAATTGCCTCTTTGCATCACTCTCATCCCCTAAAAAATTCCTCTACGGAATTGTGACAACTGATACAAACATGAAGAAAACCGGCTTCATGGTGTATTTTAAACACTTTATGTACATTAAAGGCTCGCGGAGGGCTGCAACTAGCTATTAGTCTCATTATCAATGAATCTGCAAAGTATTTTTCTTGCTTATTGCTAAATTTGGTCATCAAATGTCCCCCAAAAAGTGAAAAATACCAGTTAAAACCTAAAGACAGTCAGTTTGCTATCAAAGATATAAAAACACATTCAAGAAGTTGCAAGCAGAGAGTTATTCACGGCAAGCCCTTCGTGGTTCTTCGAGATTTAAAAAAAGTTTATAACTGAATGAATTAGCTCGATTATCAGGACGGTGTTTCAGTTCTGACCTCAGTATGTCTAGAATCAAAGCACTGTAGTACAGTACAGGAAAACTGCAGCTTGATTCCATATGTGGTCTCATTGAGTGTGTCAAGTGAGAGCAGGATTGGTCTTTATGATAAGATAAAGAAATGAAGGAAACTTTTTTTCACAGATGAAGTGGATCAACTCACAATGGCTCTGATTTGCATGTACAATGATCTTTCTATGGCAAAAACAACAAGCTTCCATGTTTTACTTATTTTTAAAGTAGGCCGCATTGTGCTTTTGATAATTACACAGGCACTGTAATAAGTGACAGGGTGACCTTCAAACCATTAACAGCACTGAGGAGGCGGTGGAGAGCCACTGTCCGCTCTGATAAGAATGGAGGGGGGAAGCCAAATAGTACAATAATCAATCTAGGACCACATAAAAAGTAGACATTAGCACCTTTGATGCAAATGAGAACTTCGCATGCACAATTATTACTCCTAAATGCAATTAAATTGGATTTGGACAAAAGCAAGGCGCTGTTGAAGAGCAATGAAGCTGCCGAGAGAGCTAAAGTAATTGTAGACAACAGAAGACAGGCGGCGAAAGAAGCCCTCCACACTAATGTCCTAAAACCTGTGTTTTTGATTGGCCCGTTCCTGTGTTCTGACCAATGCCTTTATCTCTATTGACTAACAGCTCAAACACAAGGTAGAACCTCCAAATTCTAATTACTGGCTCGACAGTCGTGCCCCTCCTCCTCAGACAAGGAGCCACAGCTGGAGCAGATGATAAAACTTGGACTCCTCATCGTCATGGTGAGATCAAAGTCGCAGGCTTTTTATTTTTAAATGATTGAACTCTGGCTCCGTTGTCGCTGGCTGAGCTCAAGCGGCAAAACAATTCTCTCTGTGACTGCATCTATATACTGTATGTGTTTGCCGGCTTATGTGCAGATGCGTGACCTTAAAAGACAGCTCAGCTTAGCTTGTTTCCACTTGAACTTTGCTTGAAAATTTAGACGTCAAACCATCAGTACGACTAATTTTCCTCTACTTTATGAAGTGAAATCACGCTTCTGCTTTGCTGTGTCTTCCCTCAGTAACCTTGGGCCTGCATGGAACGCACACGAGCGTGACTGACTTCTTCCTATTTTTCTTTCAATTTAAACCAAGGTCACTTCTACAACTCTCCTTTTAAAGGATACAAACACAACTACTCACCGCTTTCATACAATACACAGGACGAATCAAGGATAAAGGCGCACGCTGTACAAAGGACATCGTGAGAAGAAATTTCCATTCAAGTTTCATCATAGTAGCACACAATCTGCACGTCTAAATATAAGTAAGGGGAATGTTCCTGGGTATTGTGCAAACCATACTTTTACTGGAATTAAATTTCGACAGGATTTCATAGAAATTAGCTTGACAACTGCTTTCATTGCAGTAAAATCCAGCCCAAAACAAGCAATCTGAAGCAGATGTAGTTTATAATTTGGTAGGAGTTCAGTGGTGCACATCTGGATTTTGCTGAAAATTAGGTTGACATCCGTCATAATGGGAGATAATCCCATGAACACGTCACACAACTGAAACACACAGCTAGTGACAAAGTTCATGCAAGGCAGCCTGGTATTATAGAGCATGACGTGGGGGATCGCTGGGATTGGACTGTAAAAATAAAAAACGAGCTGCATGTGTGAATATACAGAAGGTGCACGGCATCAGCACCGGTGCCCGATCGTGCAGACACACAGGGAGGAAACGCAGTCTGCTCCCTGCACAGAAGCCGCCTTGTAACTGATCTTTGAAGCGCATCCTGATGGAAGATCTCGCCTCCGTGACGCTATTTATAGCTTGGTAATACATCAGAGGTCGCACCTTCCATCTCAGCAGAACCAACATCTGCCTCGATACACGCTGGCTTATCCGGCGTTGACGATAGCAGCCATCTAGTCCGTGGTTGGACGCAGACTCTAACCCACACTCCAATCTGCAAACTCTATTCATTTCAACAAGTATGTGCGATGTTTTGCTCTTACTTGATTCAAAATCTTCCTATGACTTATCGGTCCTTTAATTTGCTCATTCTGATGCTGACATCATGCTCACATGGATTTAATGTGACGATCTAGCATTATCAAATTCAGCCTGATTCCACATTGTAGGTTGATAATCAAATGCTAGTTGTTTGCGATGCATTGTCAGGTGGCCGCGTTCTCCCTTTAAAATGACAGAGAGACTTTGCTTTAATTATCATCACTGATAAACTGACTTCTTGTGTGTCGCCATGATCATAACAAGTAGTTGGGGGCTCGTCACTCCCCTGTCTTTCATAAAACCACAGCGTGCAAAGTGCTGGCTAATCTGATCTGCCTGAGCCAGTTTTTTCAAAAGCAGCCAGTCAGTCCATCAGCCAAACAATGAGAGAGGCCACAAGATAACAACAGAAGCCTGGGCTGGCATGCTGAGGTGGTCCTGAGGAGGGGGCCACGCATGGATAGAGCAAGCCTTCACTGATGTTCCTTATAAATGGGACTTTGAGCCACGTCGGACCTGAACTGACCTCTTTAAAAGAGTTTTTTGAATCTCTCACAATCGCTATAAAAAGAAAATGTTACAGATTGGAATGGAAAAAAAATGCTACTCCTCTTTGTGAAGCGTGGTTAAGATGCCAGCATTGATTGGCTTGGCTTACTGGTTCGACGAGGGGTTGGACAAATGATTGCTTCAGTGGGACACCATCAGCATGCGAAGCCAAAGTGTAATACACACACATCTGTTGTTTCTCCAGTGAAAAATGGATGAAGCAGAGAAAATCTTGAGCTGGTGATATTTATACTCCTCCATCTTGCCCTGCCATGATCTTTCAAGCTTGTGAGGCAAACGTAGGAGCCTCTAGCGCCATTGTGACCTTGAACTGTGCCCCCACAGTCTTCAATAAGAATTTACTGAGTGCGTGAGATGCGTTCAGATGGCGAGGAAAAGCCCTCAAGCATTGGTGACCTCCTTCGGCCACTCTGCACATACTGAGTGACCTAGGGTTCAGCAATCAGACCCTTGTGCATCATCCCGTTAAGTCGCAACCGCACCGCAAGACTAAGAAGCTTAGCTCTGAGAGAACGTGCAACATCTAAGGGCAGCGATGCAGTGAAATGACGCCATCTTTGACCTGTGAACTCTTGTAGCTCACAGGGCCAAGATGTGTGACACTGCAGTCAGCCTTTGGCGCTAATGCAGAGGGGGACTGGCTTGACAGATGTGACAGGATAACAGCAGCAGACTAAATATACTGCAAACACAACACAAACGGACAACTATAGCCTCAAAAATCCTCAAAGAAAGCGACTATTTTAAGCTTCACAAAGGTAATATTTGATGCAGGGATACTGCATTGGATTGTATTACACTGCAGTGTTTTTCGATGCAGGCCGCTGGTAGCCTTGTGTGGCCTTATCCTCAGTATAAAATCAGTACTTTTAAATAAAGAGAATTCCTCTAAACTCAGTGAGGGAAATTCTAATTACAATAATATTAACAGACCCAGCCAGTGTGCAGGGTCATGTCTCATAGGAGATAGAGTTGCAGAGGTGGGAATCTAACTCGCTGGGCTAAGGCAGACTGCCCTTGTTGTGAGATTAACCAACAGCTAAGCACTCATTAGGTAAACAAAGGTATTAGGCACCAATCGGGCCAGAGCTAATAGGTAAATACATCCTTCCAACATCTGTTTGGGTCAAAGAAGAACAAATGAAATCACATGTCATGCACAGGAATTAAGTGAACTGACAACTCTGAAGCAGGATTGCATGAGTTTATTAAAACTGCTCCATGATTTCTACTCATTTTTAGCTGCTTCAAATGATATGAAAGGGGTCATAGCGGCGAATCAGCAGGCAGTTGCGACCCTCACTTCGCTGTCTTTCAGCCCATTGTTTTGGCTTCATGGCCCACGACTTCACTGTCTGCTTCTCCCTCAGCTTGTTACAAAAAGCTCTAAAAAACAACTGGACGCTGGCGCCAAATGTCAGGCAGCGAAGTTAGCGACCAGCTGGTGAACATAGCGGAGCATTTAGCAGCTAAAGAGCTGACAGTCGTGCGATAACGCCAAATGAATGCGAATGCTGCTTTGTGTCTGTCTCTTCCACGTGGCCGAAAACAATCAGTTAATGTCGCTTTAAGTGTCACTTGTTAGCAGTCACGTTAATAGCTCTCAGTATGTGTGGTGGTGTTTAATAAGAGGTGTAAGCGGAGTTCATGTTTCACCTGCAGCTGACTGATTCTTTGACTGGGAGCTGAGTTACTGCAACTTTGTGTCAAGCTGTCATCATCAGTAGTAAGCAGTTACAGTAATAATGGTTTTCGTGAGGATTTGCAACTGCAAGAGCGTTTGTACAACTGAGATTTGGGAAAAAACGTCAAACAATCCACATGCAGTCAGTCCCCAAACTATGTGAGGTCTTAAACGCGCTCCCATCTGTCTATAACTTTACATGCTGAAAGAAAAGGCCTTTGCTATCCTATTTTTCTGAAATTCCAAGTTGTCTAAGTGCATGGCATGATGGAGCATCCATGGTTGTGTTAACTGGATTGAGAGATTATTGCATCTTACATTTGATGAGGCTGAACTGCTATAAAACAATGGCTTTAAGTAGACCTAGCATCCATGCAGGGATCTGACAGTTGTGTTTGTGTGGTATTGCTAATGTTACACCTCATCCCTGGACGGAGGGGGAGACACAATTTGTCAAATGATGGAAAAGCAAGGCCTGCTCTCACCATTTAACGCTCTGCCTGGGAGCTGAGGCATTACTTTGGAGAAAATAAGAGAAGCAAAGCCATCTATTTTTGTGGTACCGGGAGCAGAATAAACAAGTTACACAAAGAAACTTTTCATGTCAAATTAAAAAAAAAGGGGGAAAAAGAGATTGCAGTACAAGCAGTTATGTAATGAGATGAGAGGCAGCGGTCACAGACGCTCCAAAATTGAGTGATGACTTCTAAATGCAGAACATCACACTGTTGTCCATGTTGCTCCCATGGCTGAACTTCACATGGTATCTACTTCAGAAATTGTGATAGCAACCAAGCGACCTCCACGCTTCCATGTTTAGGGTGACGCCACTTCTCTTCTGCAGCTGACTGTCCTGTGTTTCTGTCTATGGCAGCGACGTAACACGCACCGGGGACATCCCAATATCATAATGCGTGAAATAATCTCAGGGAAGCCCAATTTAATCAAGCGTTTAGTTCAAGGGCATGGCGTCAAATGACATCCTATTGTCCTTACAGTGCGATACTTCACACCTGAGCGGTAATGTATGGAGGATTAAGGACACCTTGCAGCTCAGTCGTGACGTGGGACATGATTAAAAAAAAACAAATGCTCTCGGTTCACGGTGGCAAAAGACAAAAAACAATAAGCACAAAATCAGACACTGGATTATTTTACAGGACTCTTATGAGTTAACTCATTGTACTCGCCCGGCCATTTTACTCTGCGTTAGTCATGTATGAATTTTTACACACGCACACACACACACGCTTGCTAAATTGGCAATTAAATCTGAAAATAACGCTTGTGTCTCGAAATACACGTCCCCAAAGTGTCAAAGCTTGATTAAGAAGGGTGTTTAGATGATTATATTCTAATAATATTTGTGCCTTTCTCGTTCCACTAACCCAGACCACGCATTAAAAGAGGTTAACTCAAAACCCATATCTGTTAAAATAACAGTTTCACACTTTTTGGACACCTTCAACTCATTCATTTCGAGTTTTTGATGTTTTCGGTGCAAGGGAGGGGAGAAGCTAAATCTGCTGCGAGTGTCACAGGAGGTGAGACGTGATGGCGGGGTTTGATCGACTCATCTGTCTCGGACTACCCCCCCCCCCCCCCCCCAAAAAAAACAAACTTGTCTTTCAACACACACACTGTTCTGTTGGCCAAGGTACCCAGAATCCATTGCAGCTCAAGGTCACCTGAGTCTTCTCTTGACACTCATCCTGTACACCTCAGTTCTCACTCTTTTCTTGCACGTAAATCAAATTGTTATGGCAGAAACAGGACCTACAGAGAGGAACTACTTTCACGCCTGCTTTTAAATGAAGAGAGGCTTTAATTTTAGCATTGTGGTTTACACACTGCAATTGCAGCAGTGTTGGCTTCCTCGAGAGTCCCCCCCCCCATCATTGTGTAACCTGCAGTTTAAATATCCTTTATGTACTTAGAATAAATCCAGATTTAATTAAAGCTTCATAATACAACTTTCTCAAAATTTCATTTCCATTTCATGTAACAAAAGAAATCTAAATCCGTCCGGATAATCTCTACACCAGCATCAAATTGCACTGCAGTGTCTTTTGCCCTCAAGTGTCATTGAGGTAGCGAATGTTTTTTGAAGCAGCACAAAGAATTCTGCTGTTTTTGGTCTATGGAGAACTCACTGTTTATGCGACTGAGCGAAAAGTTAAATGCTGCACTGAGTGACTGCGTGTGAAGAACCTCCCCTGAGAACCAATATGGAGGAACAACCATGACTAGCACAGCCACCCTGGAGGCATTTACCTCATCATGTTGGATGTGTTTTACGTGTTTGCGCAACAGTTTGAACACAACATTTATGTTGGAAATCTTTAACTGGGAGAAAAAAATAGCTCCTGAGATTTTCCAAGGGATTTGTTTGTCAGACCGGGACACAATTTGTAGAGCTTAACCCAGAATTACACATTTGACTCTGTTTTATTAATCCCACAGTGGAATACTGTAAGCCAGCCCTGTGCAGCGTCGCTTGAACCGCATTAAAGCACAATGGTCAGTTTAGTTGTTGTAAATACTCCAAACTTAACACCCACTGAGTTTCTATTATTTCTCCTATTCTAGAGTCATGAATATGCATCCCATAAGCCAGTCTCTTAAAACATATGTTTGACATTGGTTGATGCATATTGGATGATCTAAGAGTGAGACACTGCTCTTAATTTGAAAATGGTCATTAGGTTGATGAGAACAAAGAATAGATGCATGGAATTAAAAAGCACATCTCTACCAGCAGACTGCTTTTTTCCTTTTTTTGGCTCAGCTGAAACAATAATCAAAGTAAGCCTGACTTCATTAAAATCAGCTGCATGATATGTGTAAAAGGATGAGTGTGTGTTCCAATGCCAGAGGAAACACTGAAGGTCATTTCTATTAGCCAAAATGCTAGAACTTATCACTGCACAGCTGCTGCAACTTCGTCATGGTCTGAAATTTCCTGTGAAATTGCATTTTCAGAGGAGATGGAGGTGAAGGGAAGTGGGAGTAAAATAATAAGGGTCGAGAAACCAACTCACCTTGGGCTGCACTTCTACTTCTACCACTTGGTTCTTGTTCATGCAATCTTTGACGAAGCCCTCAACTTTGCCGTTGAACTTCATGAAGATCACGTAGGCGGCGTAGCCTGAGAGCAGCGTTACACTTTCCCACACGGAGATGATGTTATCCAGGAAGAAGATGATGAGCAGGATCAGATCCAGGATGTAGAAGGAGACGTCACGGAAGAGCGGCCACCACGTCAGGTTGAGGATCTCCTTGGAGAAGATGGCACACATCCCAATCACGAAGAGGATGTTGAAGACGGCCGAGCCCACGATGGTCCCAATGCCCACGTTGCTGTGTGAGATGAAGACGCCGATGATGGAGGTGAAGAGCTCCGGGGCCGAGCCGCCTGCCGCCATGAAGGTGGCGCCTGCGACGTCGTCCGAAATGGTCAGCTTCTCTGTGATGACTGTCAGCGCTGGGACAAAGAACTCATCACACACTATGGCTAAGGCTATGAACATGTAGATCATGCCAAACATGTGGAGGACCACCGCGCCTTGGCGCCTCTCCTCAATGGTGAAAATGTCTGGCGGGTACTCCCCCTGGCTCTCGTTGCTATCTGCTGTAGATCTCATGGCTATTGGCATGTCGGCTGACACATTGGGGTCCCTCTCAGGTGGAGTGAAAAGGAGAGTCCTGTGAGGCGCCAGCTGGTGGAGACTCTCCTGGGGGAGCATTGGCTCACTGAGCCCCCCCGAGCTCCAGGTCAAGGCACTGAAGGAGACGGCACTTACAGCCACCAGGCTGAAGACGAACCCCAAGATTCGCATGGGCCTCATCTTTTTACGCAGACACCGGTGGCCCTGCCGCTTACAGGCAGCACCCAATATGGGCCTTTGCTCTAGTGAATCCATGCAGGGCTGATGCGAACCCATGTCTGTGCAGCTCGTGGCGTCCTCACTCTCAAAGGCTAGGTAGGAAGAGGGGAGAGGGGGGCAGCTTTTACCGGAGACACTGCATGGCGCTGTCTTCGGGTTCAAATGAGTTGAAGAGATTGTAGGTGCTTTCCAGGGTCTGGTTTGCCAAATGATGTCTTCATATTAGCCTCTGCTGGACAATGTCAAAAGAAGGAAGGAAAAATCATTATTGAGGCAGGGAAGAAAACTCAAACAAGATATGATTAAAGGCTGCGATCACAAGGATGATTTTTAAGATCCTGCTCTGTCAGTTTCAACTGTGGAGTGGTGAGACAATGTACAATGAGACCAAGAACTAAACAATTAGTTGATTCACTGATTACGTAATGATCGAAAGTTAATCTTTCTCCATTTTGGTAATTGAAATCTATCATGTAAAACATCTGATTAAAAGGAATTCCCTTTTTTATAGCCTTGCAAACCAATTAGTAATGTGTGATGGCCAATATTTGTTTTTTTCCTTTTATATTTCATAAAAATACAAGATGTAACAAATAGCGGCTAGACTAACCAATCGACATTGTTGCTGTGGAAAAGTCTACAAATCAGGACTAATCCTGATTACTGCCAAAAATAGCTACATGTGGATATGTATAAATCAATAATCAAAGAGGAAATTCCCGATTATGTTATGCAAGCATGTGGAATAAAGCACATTTAGCGCAGTTGGGGAGTTTTAGAATGATCCCATGGTCTCTGTATTGTCATTCTCTCGCAGTACTCTCTAATTAAGCTCCATAATTAAGACGAAGCACGTGCATAACATCTTCAGTTTGAGCATTTAAATGAAACAGTCCATTGTGCGCACAGGATGCAGCAAAGAGACAGAAAAAAAACTTACACATTTAGATGACGCGCTTGGTTTAACAACCCCAATTTTCTAATGTGACAACTTGCAGGAAAAAAAACCCCCGCAAACCTGCTGTTTTTACCTGGGAAAATGCCACGAAATGAGAAGGCCGACGGTCACTTGGGCTGCAGTCTGTGAAAACGGCTCTGACGCTGCCGCTCAGGTGAAAAGCAGCTAAAAACACATCCTGTCCTGTTTGACTTTTCAATGATGCACAGCCTTTAAGCTGAACGGCTCGTCTGAGATGCCAGCACCACTGACAACTCTTTCACCCCCCCTCGTCTGCCCTTCAATAACGCCTTCGCCCTTTCCAGCTGTATCATCACACAACAAAACAGCCAAGCATCATCGCCCGACCAAAAACAGCCCAACATTAGTTTCCCCCGGCGAGGCGCATGACGCGCGGCGGGGCTGCGGACGGTGTCATGCCTTACCTTTGACAGAGGCGAGAGAAAACAGCCGCACGGCACAGCAGCAGGTTGAAATTAGGAAATCCTCTCCGGTGCCCTCTTCCTCTCATTGAGCGAAAAATGTGACCGGTCTCCGCTCTCCGACGCCAGAGGAGGAGCTTTGGAGGCAGAGGAGGGGGGAGAACTGCTCTTCCAACTGCGCTCACCTCTCTCCCTCACAGCAGCGGCAGCGGCAGCAGCAGCATCCCTCCCGTCTCGGATGAGAGGAGGAGGAGGAGGAGGAGGAGGGGGAACAAAAATCCCCTCGGTCGAAAATACCTTGCCAGTGAGGCAAAATATTGTGCTGGGCTGGGCTGACCACGTGAACCGGTTGGTTTATTAATAAAGGCAGGTAAGCGGCAGACAGCGTATCCTTTCCTGCTGGGTTCACGCGGTGGGGGCTTTGTTGATGTTGCGTTTTGAGGGAGGAGTTGCCGTGGTTACCCAGCAAAGGCAGTATTTCCACTGATTTTTTTTTTTTTTATGATGATGACGAACAGGTGGATAAGCTTCAGCTCAGTTGCTGATTTATGTGCACGCCTAGGTCATTTGAAGGTGACGTGCAAGCGGAGGGTCCCTGTCTCAAAGAGAGCACTGCACGTGCAGCCCAAGGTGCAGCATCATTGATTTTTTACAAATGATGCATCTTCCCACTCCAGTATGATATTCATTTGAAAAGGTGTTTTAATATTTCTGGGAAATTTGCATATTTGCTTTCTTACCAAGAGTTTGATCCCACTCACATCTGGTTAGCTTATAGCATTAAGCATAGAAACCAGGGTTTTAATGGCTCTGTCTGAAGGTGACAAAATCTGTCCACCAGGACTTCTAAAGTTCAATAATTATATCTTGGTTTTTCTCTGTCATACAAGAAAGGAAGTGTAAAAATTACATTTTGTGGGTCTAGGGGAGTTATTGCGGGACTATTTCTGGGGGTGCAGTGACTTCCTGGAGTCGACCACAGCTGTCAATCAAACAAAGAAGATGTAGCACAAATAGTAAGCTTCAAAGGTGCAGGAGGTGGATTTTTGTTGACACTGGACTGAGCCAGGCCAGCTGTTTCTCTCTGTTTCCACTCATTATCCTAAGCTAAGCTAACAGCTTTATTTTGAACAGACAGATGTAAAGAGTGGTATCAACTTTCACATCTAAGCCAGCAGGAAAACGAGTATGTGTGTTTCCCAAAATGTCAAATTACTCCTTCAAATCTTTTATTTATTCATTCATTTGAAAATTTTTTGGTTCCAAGGCCCAATGGCAGAGTAAACATTTAAAGGTCACGCCTGCTTTACGTGTCTGTTTGCTTCACTTCGAACATGCAAACCAAGACTTTGTCTGACATAACCATCATCCCTATGGCTCCCCAGGTCGCCATGTTTCCCCCTCATGTCAGATAAAGCCTCAAACCACTTAGCATTGGTCGACAGGCCAGACCTTGTTGGATAGACGCACACACGCAATCTCTACACAGTGTGACAAAGTATGTGTGACACTAATGGTCCGGTGCTGTATAATAAATCATGATTCAGTGACCTCATTGATTGCCCTCTCCTCTGCTCTCATCTCCTCTCCACTGTAGCTGCCTCTTGTTACCTAACAGGAAACACAGAGGACGACAGCATTAACTTACCTCAGATTATCAATAGTCAGATGATTCGTGACTGCCCTGCATTGTGGTTCATATTGAGTTTCCTAGTTTAATTAGCTGATTTGGTAGTACTCAGAATAAAAATAAACCTCTGAGTGTCCTCTGATGTGTAATTATACATCTTTGAATTAGATGCCTTTTGGAGAATACACCTACTTTGCTGTCTTGACTTAGCTTGATACCACCCTCACATCTGTTCAATAAATGCATGACTGCAGCCAGATAGCATAGCTTAGCATAAAGATTGGAAACAGCTGGCTTATTCTGTGCAAAAACTGAAGTGTTAACAAGGCAAGTTGCAGTTTTATGAGGGTTTATGTACGTCCGGCAGCAGTGACTTCCTGAAGTCTTGTTGTTATTGTGAAGTTGCCAATCATTCAACCAAGGTAAACAACTGCTGGCCTTACATTTATCAGACAGACATGACAGTGATATTGATCGTGTCATCTAACTTAAACAAAACAAGGCTATTTCCAAAAAAAGATCCAACTATGCCTTCAAGCAGGAAGACTTAACCTCCATTGTGTAATTGTGTGTCAATCATTATGTCCTCTCACAGTATCAAAATGTGCTATTGAGTCCTGCAAGCACTCCAAAGCCCAGAAGGCTATTCATGTTATTGCAATGTGATCGAGTTTGCCTCAATTCACCCGTAGTCTTCGTCTGCCGCCGTCACCACAGCGTATCTTTGCCAACCACTCCCATGTTTTTCCACCAGAGCAAACTGGTGGCTGTCCGGTCAAGGTGATTACAGATTAAACACATACAGGAAGGCGACGTCATTGATTTTATACATGTTCGGTTCAGTTTACTTGTCATGAGATGTTTTACTCACCCTCTGAAAACAGTTGTGTAACATCTTCTGTGGCTCTGGAGGGAGCTTTCTAAAGTTTAAAAAAAAAAAGAAAAAACACTGATGATGCCATTGCGATGTCATCAGGAGCATCTCGGCTTAGGCTTGAGACTTGAAATTTGTACAGAAAGCTGTGGGGTTTGAAAGAAGAGGGAATTTAGAAATCAAGAAGGGGTTCATTAAAGACCTGGAGGATTGAGAATTTCTGGGGGCTTGACCTCCACTAAAATACTAAAAGTCAGGATATTTCAGCCCCCGCTGCTTCAATATTGTTCTTTCTTTTTTCTTTATTCGTCTCTTGTGAGTCTTATGGAAGTGCAATACTAAATTGCTGGAGTGGACCTTTACACTTGAGCTTCAAAAGATAGAAACTATTTTGATATTAACTGTTGTTTTCAAGCAAAAAAAAATAAATAAAAAAACTTGATTTTTAAGGGTCCGCGATGCTGCTTTCTTAATCTTATATTGCAGTAAGTTGAATATTTTGAGGGTTCTTGGACTGTTGGCCAAAACCAGACATTCAGTGATGTCACCCCTGGCTCCAGGATTTTTTGTTGGGTACTTTTCACAGTTTTAATCATCATCAGATTAGTGGGTAATAAAATAGTCTTTAGTTGCAGCCCTACTTTATACTCTGCTGAATTTTAAAGCAATGATGAGTTTTGATGAAGAAGACTAAAGATTAAATGCCAGCAAAACAGGCCTTCCGATCTTATGGGAGTAACAGAAACAACTGCAAAAGCAAGGCTGT